>NC_089768.1:9780000-9885000 GCF_040412425.1 Macrobrachium rosenbergii | reverse complement strand
TGTCATAAATAAATTCTTTGAGTTGAGTCACTGCACGCGATCATGCTCGGATACTGTAGCATTTTGTATTACTACAGGTACCTCCAAACACGAAGTTGCATTTAGTGATAAAAAAAATCCCTGTTAACTGCTCTCTCTCTTCATTACTTTGGTTATTCCTCTCATAAATTTAATTCTAATATGAGAATAGACTGAAGATAATAAAAAGAACCCGCAATTTCGTGTACTTCATATTCTACTGTAAAAGATTTAAAACGAAATGATAACTCTAAGTAATGATAACAATATTTATAATTGGCAACAAAGATAAGCGCTATCACCCAAAATGCTGAAACATGCTGCTCGAGGGAATACACACTAAATTCCTAACCACAAATATGCTCACCAAATTTATAAAAAGAACCAGAAAAAAGTTCTTAAACTTTTACCATGTCAATGTAAATAGATTTAAGTAAGCAGACTGCTTTTTTTTTTTTTGTACATTTCAGAACACTTACTTACAAAACCTATAAACATAAAAACATGTAAGTAAAAGCAATCTTTTCTTAAGCTTTAAACGAATAATAATAATAATAATAATAATAATAATAATAATAATAATAATAATAATAATAATAATAATGTTCGCATACCTTTCTAATGGCAGTAAAGTATTTCAATTAATGTAGCCAACCATCTGGGAATTAAGATGTAACACACAAACTCCACAGACATGAACGAGTTAATGGGGAAAATATCCTAATTAGATATCATCATATTAAATACACCAAACGCTCACTAGATATAAAGCGTTCATGCAACGCGACAGCGGACCACCTCCAACACTCACAGTCAAAAAAAAAAAATAATAAAAGTTTTGTGTTATGAACACCACCAAGGTAAATAGACACCCTCCATTTTTCACAATACTTCAAGTGAACATGAGTGAGTAACGTTATCGCATATTATATCCTTTTAATAAAAAAAAAAAGCTTGAAATATAACAAGTATGGAAACTATATCAGTACAATGCGAGCATCAGATTACAGCTACCGTTTTGGAGTGATGCCTTGATATCTGTCGGAAAGAAGGGCCAGTCACTGCGCATGAAAACGGTATCTGAGAACGTTACCAATGAAAACCGCTGAGAACAAGTGACTGAGAATTTTCTACGCTTCTACCTCTATTACTCGTATAAACAGTTACAGAGAATGACATGCGTTTTTACATCAAGTAAACATTATCATGGCTTCTATTAGGTGTCATCGGTTACTTCTAATGGTTTCACAAGGAACTATGTACATACGGTGAAAATGGACACAGCGCATAAATCTAAGCATTAAACAATAAATCTAGCTGCTAAACTTGATATTTATGTACGATTGCCTCAATTTTTTTGTAGCTGGTTCTATAGCTACAGTGAAATCTTCAAACTAACCGTTTCTAAGAGAGGAAATGAAGTCATTTCATCCTGTTCTTTCATAATCTCTACTGACATTTAAAGTACCCTGATAATGAAAATAAAAGCCCCTTAGTTTTCGAGTCAAAGTTCATCGTATATACATTTAGCTAGGCCACTATTCTAAGACTTTTAATATATTATATATAATACACACATACATATATATATATATATATATATATATATATATATATATATATATATATATATATATATATATATATATATATATATCTACACGCACATACATACATACATACACATATACATACGCCAAAAATTACACAAGTATATATATATATATATATGTATATATATATATATATATATATATATATATATATATATATATATGTGTGTGTGTGTGTGTGTGTGTGTGTGTGTGTGTGTGTGTGTGTGTTTGTTTGTACAATATACAGACGGCACAACAAAGGGACAAGCTCTTCCTGCAAATTCCTTTAGGAACCAAAACCGGATGCCATCAGGCCCTTTGGGTGTCCTTATCTACTGAGATATGAGAACTCTTTCGATTTTGGACATGACAAAAGGGGAAAAGATGGCATAAGAAACAAAAATAGGTTCTGCATTTTGAAGCTGTCCATTAGCAACCTGGCAGAATAATTATTTCAGACACATCATTGAGAGAGAGAGAGAGAGAGAGAGAGAGAGAGAGAGAGAGAGAGAGAGAGAGAGAGAGAGAGAGAGAGAGAGAGAGAGAATAAGTACCTAGGTGCTTGGTGTTGGTTTACATGGTTGCATTGTGAGAATCCTTTTAGTCGAAAAGACTGTGCAAGAAAGGGGAATTCGAAGCTGGGAGAGATTAAGCATGAACACTCATAAAAGGCCCCAGAGTGCTCTTTCACTCAGGGACGATGAACTCTGGCCTACAGCATCTTGACCAAATAATCAATTTCATGAAGTGATTCGCAAGCGCCTCTACAGAAAAATTCACAATATTCTGATGTCAGATGACTTGCGTTGCTTTAATGCATACAGTACAATCGAAGTAAAAAATATTGCATTGTGTTTCCAGGCACTTTCGGTTATTTCCTAATTGGTCACTCACCAATTACTTGATATTCGAAGAATAAAGCGTTACGCATTTTTACGGCAAAATATGATTATAGCACTAAACAATTTAAGTTCAACTCACAAGAAGAACAGAGTAAAACAGACACGAGGAAATGGTTCATATGGACTGCATCCCATATCAACCAGATTCGAGACCAATCGACAACATAGCCCATTAGCGGTTTGGGAAATTGTGAGGCCTACTTGAGACCCTCTGAATGTACCGGTATGTGAAGTTCTAGATTTACAAAAGGAAATCGACAACATAGCCCACTAGCGGTTTGGGAAATTGTGAGGCCTACTTGAGACCCTCTGAATGTACCGGTATGTGAAGTTCTAGATTTACAAAAGGAAATTTATTTACCTATATATATATATATATATATATATATATATATATATATATATATATATATATATATATATATATATATATATGTGTGTGTGTGTGTGTCTATGTGCGCATATATAATATGTGTGTGATAATGTGTGGGAGAGTATTTACATCTGTTAACTTACTCATTTTCTAAGTGTACAGTATTGCAATTTTATATCTACAGTATATTAACCAATTGGCAACTATATCAGCATAGCTTTATAAGCAAAAACTGACGATCTATCTTCATGAAATAAAGGAGAAATTCTATTTGATGCCAAAGTCGAAGTTATTGAGCACTTAATTCGCCTTATGAAGTGGGTTCATTAACAGTTTGATTATCAGTGGAAAATTTTTGCATCTGGTTTTTGTAAGACGAGGAGTTCCTACATTTTTCAGATATTTGGACACGAATATTTTCTTTTAATTATTCCTCAGCTTTTCATTTAAATGTACTGAATGTAATGAAATGCGCACAATTTTCTAGTGAACCCGCGGCTGAAATGAACAATGAATTTTAATTTATAGACGATTAACAGTTTACCAATCATTCTTCACAATTAAATTTTTACCTCTTTATTTTCATCTCTCATTCTGAAGCACTGTCATTAAAAATGGTACCTGTGTCCAAAGCTTGTAGAACTTACACTACTATTTTCATCGGTTAAGTGAAAAGCCTTCTTCTGATATGTAGCATTACAATATTGTTATGTTTTCTCAAAATAATTGGCCCAAGCGTTCTGTACATATTGTTTTATCGAATATTGTGTAAATTATTTGTTATAAATGACATCCAAATATGAACAAATTCTGAGTGTACGTTAGGTATCACAAGTTCGTGATTAAAATTTCTTGAAAGAGAAGATCTACAATTTTGTCTTGTGAAGTAAACATTTCTTCCCGCAAACGCAGTAGCTTTCGCCTACCTACATGGCAGACCTTTTCAACTGTACCTAGGTCTTCTGCTTGTACAGACAGAAATCAAAATTATAACTATTGAGGCACAACTGCGGGTTTTAACTTTAAAGAATCGGAAACAGTTCTGCATTTATGAAGCACGTTTTATATCCCTTACAAAAAAAAAAAAAAAAAAAAAAAACACGTATTCGGGTGCTTCTCTCTCTCTCTCTCTCTCTCTCTCTCTCTCTCTCTCTCTCTCTCTCTCTCTCTCCCTCTCTACACTTTCCAGAAGTATAATTATGATTAATTTTGAGGAAAAGACTTTAACATTACACAAGAGTAAGGAATAACATCCAAGCCCAGGTTCACCTATACTTCTACTTGAAGCTTTTAGAGGATTAATTAACAATGCTTATACAGTCTTGTTGAATGAAGCAAACACACAAACACTCACCCGAGAAGGTTCTGCAAAGTACAAAGCCCTTATGAAGAAAACAGAAAACAAGAACAAAGTAGAGATAAATGCTTCTGAATGTAAAGGACAAATAATGGCACAAGGAATGAATTAAACTTAACGAGTGTGCGTAAATCAAACTTGACATAATACATGATGTATAACTGTAAAATAAATGAATACAGAAATATAAAAAATAATAATAAGAGGAATGCCTGCTTGAGTGCCCCTAATAACAGAAACTCACCCGACAGACTGGAAAACCATGGCACAGAGGGTAAGGCGCAGCCAAATGTTTAAGAACGTTGGCTATATGGTCAATACTCGGCATTAGGAAATTAAATATGTCACTTTCTGTAAGCCAATATCCAAATTTTGAGAGGCAGTTCTTTTTATTTTTGGATACTCGCGTAGTTGAACAAAGCATATCAGACAAATGCAGAACGCATTCATAAAGTACATACTCATATGAAGCCTTCGACAACACTGTCCTTGTAAAATGTTGTATATGAATTCATTTTTCGGAATAAAGTATTATTATTATTATTATTATTATTATTATTATTATTATTATTATTATTATTATTATTATTATTATTATTATATGAACACAGGGAAACGTCAACAGAGATACCTACGCAAGCAGCAGAATTCAGCCCATTCTCCCCAAGTGGCACGAGCGATATAACTTCTCTGCAACAAACATATAAACAACAAATAAATAAATACACAAAATAATAAGAATCTAACAGAAGCTGCGCAGCGGAAAACAAGAAAGGAGTTATATTTCCGGCCTAACATTTGAGTCATGACTGGACTTCCTTGTATTATCGTAATCATTACTATAGACGCAAGATAAACTGATTAAAAGTAAAAACCATAGACATTGACAGCAGGGTTATACACAGCTTGTCATGAAACTAAGATCTAGATATTGTAAGCAAGTAAGTAAATACACGGAACTACGAACTACAAGCAACATTAATTGATAAAAATACCGTATTATTAACAGGTTTCGCTTACATTACTGCAGTAGGAGTCAAAACGCAGTGATTCAAATAAAATTTAGATAACACGTCGAATCTAGCAACGAAAAGTAATTTTTTATTTGTTTTTGTTTTTATATTCAAAATCTAAATACAAGACAACAAAGCAACATGCGAAACAAGGAAACAGCAACGGAATGACTTGACAGAATGCATTCGTGCAAAGATCTCGCTTCTCACAATTGCAGCATTGATTCCTTCCCATCCGTTATTCCCTTCAATGTTTTAAACCTAACCTTTCCCGTCCGCCTCTAATGATTCCGGACCCTGGATGCAATTGCAGAAGAAATGCGGAAAACAGTCTCCCTCGATGAATCTCCGTACAGAAGAGTACTGAATAGCCTACTTCCTCCTCCTGCCATTGAATCATCAATCACCAGTAACCTTTACCGTCAATTGTTTTCACGTACAGGGAAAATCTATAGCCAGCGATATAAAATTAGCGGGAATCTGAGGAAAAGACAAAAAACAAAAAATGAGGGAAAAAAAAAAGGCAGGATGAAAAAGGTTCCTCGCACGTGCACGACGCTTACCCTGGAGCAGAATCATTTTGGGGGCGGATGGGGGAGGAGCGGCGTTGTCCATAATTATTTATCCTCATGGTGCTGAACTTTACGGGTTGCCTACGTCAACGACGAGGTTTTTTTCCTTTTTCCCTCTCTCTCTCTCTCTCTCTCTTACTTTATGTCTTCCCCAGCCTACGCAAAATGGCCACGAATTTTTGTGCAGTATTTATTTAACAAGCTTATATGAAGTACGTCCGATTTTGCCGCCCGACACTTTCAAACTAAAACGTTGTAAACATGACCAAGAGAAAACGCATGGTTGAACAGTCCCGGCTCTTCTCTTCTCTTCGCCTGTATGTATGTATGTGTGTACACACATATATATATATATATATATATATGTATGTATGTATGCATGTATACATACACACACGCATATATATATATATATCATATATATATACGCATACATACATACACACGCACACACAAATATATATAATATATATTTATATTATATACACACATATATACATATATAGAAATAATCAACACACAATCACGCGTGGAACAGAAATAAATTTCTGACTCACATCAGGATCGAACCCAGGTCTTTCATGCCCTAGTGGGCAGCGCCCTTGCCTTTCAACTGAAAGACCTGGGTTCGATCTGGATGTGAGTCAGAAATTTACATATATATATATATATATATATATGTGTGTGTGTGTGTGTGTGTGTGTGTGTGTGTGTGTGTGTGTGTGTGTAATTTACATACACACACATATAGATATGTCAGTGACCGTTGTGTTTTTTTCTGGAGTTTATAAATAAACCCGTAACAATTATAACTCGACTGTTCCTGAAGCTTTCCCGGGTCCTCCGAAAATGCCGAACAGAAAAGGAAACAGCAGTGAAAACGCGGAAATAAAGCAAAAACAGTAAACGGAAATAACAGTTGGAGAGAATAATGGAAATGAAATAAAAAAAAAAACAAAAATGGCACTTCACAGAACGAAAGCACAGAGTAAGTAACACGAAGAGAAAGCTACATGAAATAAAAAATGTCTCAAAATTACTAGAAGTGTTGAGTGTTCGCTGGTATTAAAAAAGTAACTGTATAAGAGAAAAAGTGTGACCTAAACGTGTATGTAAATATGCATGTATATTATATACACACACAAACACATATATATGTGTGATGTACATATGTATATATATGTATAGATATATACAGATATAGATAAATAGATATATCAATATATATATATATATATATATATATATATATATATATATATATATATATATATATATATATATACACATAATATATGAGAAAGAGAGAGAGAGAGAGAGAATGTGTGCGTGTGTTCTCTCGTATGCGCGTGCATCAATATTTTTATGAACAGAAAAAAAGACTCTAAAGTACTCCGAATTATTATCACTATATATTATTCGAAAATTTAATTTACAGCACTTTACTACGATTCCTATGGAAGTAATATAAATAGTGCATCAGGTTACTTTTAATGCTTAACGTTGAAATATCAGAGGGCAATAAATAAATATCAAATATAAAAATCAAACTAATAAATTTGCAAATGGAACGGCCACAAATATACATTTAACAAAGAGATTTACTAACTTTGTTTAAGTGGGTCAAATTTTTATTTCGAATTTTTATTTCCTTATAATAGCAAAGATGAAAACCTTTCAGCCTACGAACTGTAATTCGATATTGCGGGAAATGATACACACACACACACACACACAACTCGGGCATATGAAGCTGAAATACTTACAGCTTCAGAAATAAATGGGTGCATATCGAGAATACACTTCGGAATATCTTGGTAATAAGAAATATTCCGGAATATCTTGGTAATAAGAAATATTTACACCGACCTGGTAATGATTTCAAATTTACCCAGATTCAACTAAAACAAGAAAAAAATGCTCCGAAGTTTCTTTGGCGCAAGCGAGTTTTCTGTACAGTCGCTACAGCGTATAATCAAGGCCACCGAAAACAGATCTATCTTTTGGTGGTCTCGGTATAATGCTTCATGAGCCGTAGCCCATGAAACTTTAACCACGGCTCGGTGGTGGCCTATCCTATATCGTTGCCAGAAGCACGACCGTGGCTAACTTGAACCTTAAATAAAATAAAAACTACTGAGGCTAGAGGGCTGCAATTTGGTATGTTAATAGTTTTTAAGATCTGAGGGCGGGCAGAAAAGAGTGCCGACGGACAGACAAAGCCGGCGCAATAAGTTTCCTTTACAGAGAACTAAAAAAGGAAGGGAGAAGTCTCTGTGTGGTTTAGCTACTCATTTTTCGTGATTCAGGTGAAGTCTCAATGGTGAATAAGCCAAATTTCGAAAACAGGAAGCAACTAATTATGTTTATTATACTCACATGACCACTAGCGATGAACGACGACGTCACAGCACTTGGCTGCACTGACGTTGGGCAACGAGGATGAATGGTACTGTGGTTTACGTAAGATCATTACGAATAATCAAACAACGGCACTAATTCATGCTCTGGTACAGTGCAGCAATTATAAAAAAAAAAAACTCGAAATGAAGTTTTCTGGACACTAATGGTGTCCGAAAATTATATATATAAAAATCTGCAAAATGAAATTTCCTGGACACTACTGGTGCCCGAAAATTATATATACAAAATCTGCAAAATGAAATTTCCTGGACACTACTGGTGTCCGAAAATTATAAAAAAAAATCTTCAAACTGCAATATTTGGACACTACTAGTGTCAGAAAATTATAAAAGGAAATCTTTAAAGCGAAATTTCATGGAAACTATTGGAGTCCGAAAATTTTAAAAAATCCTCAAAATGAAACTTCCTGGACACCACTGGTGTCCGATAATTTTTAAAAACTCTTCAAAATGAGCTTTCCTGGACACTAGTGGTGTCCCAAAATAAAAGAAAATCCTCTAAATGAAATTTCCTGGACACTAACCTACTGGTGTCAGAAAATTATAAAAATAAAATCTTCAAAATGAAATTTCCTGGACACTACTGGTGTCCGAAATTTAAAATAAAAAAAAATTATCAAAATGAAATTTCCTGGACACTACTGGTGCCAGAAAATTAAAAAAAATCTTCAATATGAAATTTCCTGGACAATACTGGTGTCCGAAATAAAAAAAAAGGTCCTCAAAATGAAATTTCCTGGACACCACCTGTGTCCGAAATTAAAAAAAAATCCTCAAAATAAAATTTCCTGGACACTACTGGTGTTCGAAAATTTTAAAAAATCCTCTAAATGAAGTTTCCTGGACATTACCGGTGTGTGAAATTTAAAAAATCCTTTAAATGAAACTTCCTGGACACTACTGATGTCCGAAAATTTTATTTACCAATGCAAGGAAATAGCTGAAAACTAACCAAGATTTTAACATCGCTTGTTCCTCTCGGCGAGTCAAAAGCACGACATATACTTCACGCTTAAGAAGATCAAAGCTGGTCAACTCGTTTAAGATTGCTCAGTTACCTGAAGAATTAAAAAAAAAAAAGGGGGAAATAAGAGCCGATGTACACGAAAGCAGGAAGAACCAACCAACCTTCCATATTCCAAAGGTTAAGGAAAGAATTACTCAAACAGATGGATACTCGGGTTCACAATTTCCGCACAGTTCTTTCGGAAAAGGATGTCCAACCAGCATCACGAAGCTCGAGAATATCAAATATCACTTGGGGTGGGGATGGGGGGAGGGGCATGAAAGAAGAAACACTAAAAGGGATATTAATATAAAGTCTGACTGGAACTCACTTTGTTTAAAGTTAAAGTGAGCCGAAGTGGTAAATGCAAACCAAAACGATTAATAATAGACAGCACAATTTATTTAGTTAAATCAGAGCCTAATAGAATAAGGGAACAATACTCCATTCAACTTCTGATAAATTTCTAGCAGATCTAGAGCAGCAGGTCCTAGAAAACATGCACTCGACATCTACATACCAAATCCAGTTCTTTCTGTATTTCCCTTCGCCTCCTCTTACTTCTTCCTAATGAACACCGTATTCTTTGGAAGCTGGAATTTCAAGTCAATGCCCCCTCTGGTGGGCTTGTTCTTTATGAATAGGTTTCATCTTCTGAATAATAATAATAATAATAATAATAATAATAATAATAATAATAATAATAATAATAATAATAATAATAATAATAATCTAATTCGTTGTCACTGCAAGAGATACTACCTTACATAATTTCAAGATCTTTCGCAGCCGATCGAGACTACAAAGTCTGCCCCAAAGCTAAATCAAAGTCCTTCTAAACAAGGCATCGTGCTTACCCCATACAAATGGGAAAAAAACACGTTAAAAGAAGAAGAAGAA
This sequence comes from Macrobrachium rosenbergii, assembly GCF_040412425.1. Lineage (NCBI taxonomy): Eukaryota > Metazoa > Arthropoda > Malacostraca > Decapoda > Palaemonidae > Macrobrachium > Macrobrachium rosenbergii. The sequence continues at coordinate 9,874,841 of NC_089768.1, read as the reverse complement.
GACGAACCAGAACGTGCAAACAAAGCAAATACAAGCACCAGTGGAAAAACAGTCAACTTATAATCGGTATCAGCACTAGATGCTATCAAAGAACAGAAGGGATAAAAAACAAAAAATCCTACAGACTGTTCAACAGCTCTCTTTCCACCTACTGCCTAAACTTGGAATTCTCTTCCTACTGTTCTTTTTACTAACTCAACCTTTCATTCAATTTATTTCCTCTTTTTTTAATAAGTGAGATCTCTTCTTTGTGTTTCCCATTACCTCCTCTTACTTCTTCCTACTGAACACCGTATTCTTTGGAAACTTGAATTTCAAGTCAATGGCCCTTGTAGGCTTGTTCTATATGAATATGTTCCATTGATAATAATAACAATAATAATAATAATAATAATAATAATAATAATAATAATAATAATAATAATAATAATAATGTGAAGAACTCTCAATGCCGAGAACAGGAATAACTTTGTATAAGGTCCACAATAATATATCAATGGTAGAATGTGAGACTTTATAAAAATGTATAAAAAGCTTTCGAACCCTAACCTGGGGTCACCTTCAGTTGTGGACCTTGTACAAATAATAATAATAATAATAATAATAATAATAATAATAATAATAATAATAATAAAAGAGGTAGGTCCACAGCTTCCCTCATGCCTGAGCCCAACCGGTGGTTCTACCCACCCCATCCATTTTTTTTTCTTTATCAAGCACATTACACGGTACTGACTTATTTCTACCGTTAATTGCTAAAATTTGGTTATTAATGTCCATAAAACAAACCTGGTAATATCTTTTCTTATATTTACGTTTGGAAATAATAATTCCAACAGTAACATAAGTTGTTAAATGGCATATATAAAGGTGACATTATTTATGTGTATACACATAAATAAATAAATATATATATATATATATATATATATATATATATATATATACATACATATATACATACATACATATATATATATATATATATATGCGTTTGTGTATTCCAATCATAAGAAAAACTGTACTTTCCAGCTACTCAAGAGTTATACTGCCAAAATAGAAAAAAACTAAAAGTTAAATAGGGTCAGTGGCAGGTCCGATGAGCAGGAACCGATAGCACTAACGACATAAACATGGCTGTTTGTGCATAGATAGATAGATAGATAGACAGATAGATAGACAGATAGATAAATTTATAAATAGTGTGTGTGTGACTGAGGTTGTCGTTGATATTTTTGTTGTTTCGCTTGTAATAAACGTTGAATTGACAAAATATTAAATTGAAAGTGAGAGAAGAATCGGCTTTGGTTCATGTTGGTCTCTGCACATATTTCTGCATACATTTTCAAACGGAAAATATATTATATTTTCTTTTCATGCTCTCATGTTATTACCTTTGTGGAATATTTATGTATGTAAACTAAATCGGATGAAGGAGCGATTCCTTTTAATAGCATATTTTATGTCACTGTGTTCGAATTCAATTTTATATGTATGTTTATATTTATATATATATATATATATATATATATATATATATATATATATATATATATATATATATATATATATATATATATATGTGTGTGTGTGTGTCTGTCTGTCTGTGTACACACACACACACACACACACACACATATATATATATATATATATATATATATATATATATATATATATATATATATATATATATATATATATATATATATATATATGTAAGTGTACGCATTTTTTCCAACTATCTATCTATTTATCTATCTATCTACCTATCTGTCTATATATACACAAATACATATGCATATATAAAACACATATATATATATATATATATATATATATATGTGCATATATATATATATATATATATATATATATATATATATATATATATATATATATATATATATATATATAAACAGTAAAAAAGCAGTCTTCCCAACAAGGAGCAGGCTTCAGGGCACAACAATACAGCAGTCATTGTGACAAACATCATCAAATCATTTTTCCCATTCGGAATCTTGACGTAAATTCCCCCGGAGACTCACAGTAATTTTAAGGCAACTACAAAGAGATTTAGTTGTCGTGGAAAATGAACTACGTTCTGCAGGAATAATGTAAGATTTCACTGAACCCTGGACCGTAAGATCCTGAACATTTCTGATGATGTTCAGGCCAGTATATCTTTTAAGGCATGCATCCAAAACTTACGAGGCATTACACACACAAAGCTGTCTATACATTCTCCGAAGTTCTCGTAAATTCATCCGGCTTACTAAGAAATGAAAATAAGTAAGACTCGCCCCCTCCAAAAAAAAAAATGTCATCGCTCTATATAAAGGGAAAAAAAAACCGTCATAAAAGGATATGATGTCAGTTATTACAGCTACAGGCAATAAGGCCTGCACTGTAACTAGAGAGAGAGAGAGAGAGAGAGAGAGAGAGAGTGCAATGAAAATTCACTGGAATAAAAATCAAAATAACAAAGAAAATCTAAAATACTGTAAGGCCGCTAATGAGGCAAACAGCATAACAAGGTTGTGTATCTTCAGAAGAAGAGTAGAGCTTCATGTAGATAGAGGTGTTGGGGGAGGGGGATGGAAGAAGAAGGGGGGGACTGAGCCGACCGATGGTGTGGAGGGGCGTGGAGCAAGTTTTTGTGCGTTCTCTCTCTCTCTCTCTCTCTCTCTCTCTCTCTCTCTCTCTCTCTCTCTCTCCTGACCCATGCTCCTGTTGCTTGAGGTGAGTGTACCGCTTAATCTTTCCCCTGGTTAATTACAGGGTTATCTTCAACGAGGAAGTTATAAAAGCCTTAATTTATGGCCTATGCAGCAACTTCACGTTCAGTAGCTGTTGGTCGTACATTGTTCACCATCAGCTTCTTCCTTCATATAGTTAACAAATGTAACCATTAACCCATTAAACATATTTGCGCACTTGTTTATGACATGTTCGCATGCAGTACACGACTGTGTATATGTACGTTGAAACAAAACTTTAAGCAAAATTTATCATTTGTCTTTAAGTAAGTTATGTTATTCACGTGATTTCGAAATTCCACTAGATTCAGTAGTCTGACAGCAATACTAGATTTGTACTAGGAAAAAAAAATATCAGATTTTGTATCAATACCACTACCACTTAACTGATTTATTCGAAATAGTGTAACAGCCATTCTGCATCAAATTAGAGAAAACAACAAACTTGACGTATTTCCGTCTGATATTATTTTCCAAAATGAGTAACAATTCCTCTGAAACGTGTATAAAAATACATTAATTTCCAAAGAAAGCTTCCACCGAACAGAAGACTGAAATGGGGAGAGAAAAGGTAAGAAGGAAAGAATAAGAGAAGGTGAGAGGAAAGGAATAGGTAACAGTTGCATGCAGTAGTCCTTGTTGCAAAAGCACTGAAGGCTCTTCTTCAAGGTTCCTGCTGAAACAGGCGTTATAGAAGACAGCCAAGTACTATCTCTTCCATCGCAGGGATGATAAGTCCTAATTACTATTGTTAGTAAAAAAAAAAGGAAACTACCACAAAGAGGAATGTAAAAAAAAAGAAACGGGAAACTGTTGACATCTGAGACATGAGAACAGCATTCCAGTGATGACGGAGCAAAAGATCTGAATGAAACCTGTCATTCTGGCAGCATTATGTACTTGCTGAATTTATAAATGCTGGAGAAGAAGCTATCTGTCGCCCTCTAGGATTCGTTAGCCACGCCATGTTCCGCAGCCCACCGTCAGGGCACCTCACGTGGTGCACTGTAGGCATTGCTTAAGGTTCTTTGCAGCGTCCCTTCGACCCCTACAGTTGCAACCTCTTTCATTCCTTTTACTGTGCCTCCTCCGTTCATGTTCTCTTTCTTTCATCTGACTTTCCATCCTCGCTAACAGTTTTTTCATACTGCAACTGCGACAGTTCCCTCTTGTTACACCTTTCAAACCTTCTTACTCTCAACTTACTTTGCAGCGCTGAATGACCTCACAGGTACCAGCGCTTGGTCTTCGACCTAAATTCTATATTCCAATCCACTCCAATCAGATACTGTGTAGAAGCAGATAACTCGAGAATTAACCCTCTCATCAACCATTCACGCATTTCACTTTTAGACCTCTGCAATCCCTACCTCTCTCTGTTTATCTCTCGAATCAGTTAACCTATCTTCTTTCCATGCGCATGATTTTCATTAGTTGAAAAGAAAGGTCAAACGGCAAACATGGCTGCCAAAGAACCAGACTTTTTTTTCGACATAACTGCCCCTTATGGTCATTTCAAACTAAAAATACGAGTAGGCTATATATATCTATATAAGGGGTTATAAGTCTTACAGGCGATGGCCCTATTATGGTAACACTTCCATATTATATCCTATATATTTGTACATTACTGTAAACACTTTCGTCAATAAATGATTAATTAATTAATTAGGAATTCGATGAAAAAAGCCCTTGAGACTATACACGCCTTAGAAAAAAGGAAAATACAAAAACAGACAGAAATAAACAGTGAGGGACAAGAAAAAGGAATGTGCAGGCCTTATAAAAAAACCGAAAATACAAAAACTGACAGAAATAAACAGTGAGGGACGAGGAAAAGGAATATGCAGGCCTTATAAAAAACCGAAAATACAAAAACAGACAAGAAAAGAGGAAATAAACACAGTGAGGGACAAGAAAAAGGAAGTTGAAATTAAAATGTGAACGATGGGCCCGACAATGAGATATGTATCGCCGCATCCTCTAGAGAATCGACGGATGTAGGATGATACAGCTAGAAATGGAGGATTGGGGGAGGAAGGTGGTAGGAGGAGGAGGAGGAGGAGGAGGAGGAGGAGGTGGTGGAGGAGGAGGAGGAGGAGAACGCCCTAGCTATCAATGGAGAGGACAACGGTTGCCAAAACAACGAAATTACGGCTTTGCCCTTCCCCAAGGACAAACGGACGTTAACAGAATGAGAATGATGATAAGCGACGCCACATAAATCCCTTCTGTCAAATATCTATCTGTCCGTACATTCCCGCGCGAGTTAGAGAGAAAAAGAAGAAAATGAATAACGGGAAACATAGCTTATTTAAATTTACAAGGTCTGCTATGCAAAGAACAGCGCAAGACTGGAAACCATAACTCACTTTGAGACTCGGAATACAAAAAATGTAGGCAAATATATGTCAGTGTGAGACTGAAACAACAGGAAAATACCGAAGTAATGATAAATATGCAATACCCCCATCCTGATAATTTGTAATGAACAATGTAATAGATATAAAAGCCTGAAAGGACAAAGAGGAACCAGAATAAGCAAAATACATTGTTTCTAAAGTTTAGAAAAAATAGCTCATTTGTTCTTGGAAAATGGCAGCTGTATCCCTCGATACTTTCATAATGATGGAGTCTCCAAAGGGAATAATAGCATCGAAATTATGTATCGCCCCTCCACCACCACCAACACCAACACACAACCTCCCCCCTCCCCACCGCCCATACCAACGTTCGTTGTTCTAACGTCCCGTAAGTGGGTATATTTAGGGACCCACCCTTAGGAGTTAGGGTGTCGACTATGGACCTTCCACTAGTAGGACACACGGAATTCTGCCCTGTCAGAGAAATCGACGCACTTCATTCTTTGGATATCATCCTCTATGATCTTTTTACTTCTATCATTATCCACTCAAATTCCAATTACATGTCACAAAGATTAATTACAGATACTTTCTAGTTTTCTTTCAACCGCAAAGTTTACTAAGGCCTCATCGTAAGCTTCAAAGACACTGTAAATATTTGCCATTAGGTTCACTCTTAATTCGAAAATTTATGATACTCTCCGATAATAATATTGACAACAGCAGATGTAAAAACAACGTTATACACAAAACATACTGGAAAAATAACATTGTACACCAAAAATAGGCATCGGCGGATTGGTTGGTTACTTGGATGGGTGACCGTCTAAGAAACGCCATCATCATTTTCGTAATCTTCCATCAGACGGCCCCATGAATAGCAGTATGGGTCTGGCCCTTGAAATGCTGCCCACGGTCATGTTCGTGGGCTGAACTGTATATCAGGACGTGGAATAAAACTAGTGATAAGGAATACTCTTCTTGCGTCGAGCTTTAGAGACTTGGAAAAATTAAATCACTGCATAAAAACAAATGGATAAGACTTTCTGTAGCCATAACCTCTGTGAAATCGCTTAAAGCTGTAATGATCATAAAATAATAATAATGAAATCACAGAATTTAAACAATCAATTTCATTAAATCCCTTTAACACGAGTATAACATATGTGTGTGTGTGTATATATATATATATATATATATATATATATATATATATATATATATATATATATATATATAAAAAATATATATATATATATATATATATATATATATATATATATATATATATATATATACGTAAGTGTGTGTGTGTCCCTGAATTACTATTTGGCCTTGCACACTAAAGTATGAAACTGTTGCCTGATCGGACGTGTAAAACCGAGCTCTGTGAAGTTGGTAAACTAATGATAAAAAACAAAAAGAAAGAGAGACCAAAGAGAAAATAATGCGACATCTGAAAAAAATGAAGGCGAGCGGATGATGATGGAGAGGATATTTCGAAGCGCTACGAAGAACGCACAAAAATTACTCATCTCTGCAATGTTTATGGCGCATAGAAGAGATGAATTGGATTGAATATTTAGTTGGCAACCAGTGGTACCACGCGCAATGTCGCAGACAAGCAGAAATACTGCTGAAAACGACAAAATAATATGAACATGAAAAGGAAAAACATCCTTAATGTAAGAAAATCACGTCGCATGTCGATGCCCGCGGAAGAATCTGATGTTTTAGAAAATCTTTCTCCCGAATGGTAGCTAAAATCAGCACAGTGAAAGAGAAGTTCATCGAGACCATCAACTTGATCGGTGGTTCACAAACTGGGGGTAATTACCCCCGTGGGGGTAATGAAGCCGTTTCTAGGGGGTAACGAGGCACTTTCTAAAAGTAATAGTTCTTTGGAGTAAAATTCAGTAAATTTATCAATTATAATAAATAAATGAATAAATAAATAAATTAATAAATAATACAGTAGTAAATAATGTCTAAAATCTTAAATCTTTATTTCTTAAGACTTGAGTAAAAGAAAAATTAATTCCTTTACATATAAAATGCATTAGAAATTAAGCATTCCCATATTTTTCTTTCCTTTATATAACTTCACATAGCTGATGAGGAATGGGGTAGGGGTAATGGTGATTTATCACGCCACTGCCCCCGGGGGTAACGATCCAAAAAAATTTGAGAACTTTTGGACTAGATGAATGAAAAGAATTGAAGCCATGTGTAAACAAATGATGTGCTCCAAAATCCTGGGGAAAACTATGCACACATAAAATTAAAAATGATTACAACAGTTCTAAAATCACGCGATTCTACAAGGAAATGTGCTGAACCACACAAAAGCTCTAATGGAATGTCAAGATCAAAGAAAAGATGGCTACCTTCTCACGGAGTTTTTCTACAGAGAAAAAACTACAATTACAAAAAAAGATATCACAATAAAAAAAAGTGAGTAAGTACACGGTGCTGCTGAAAAAAAAGCAAGGGGCCTAAAAGATGACGAAGAATAGAAAAACCACAAAATACATAGAGACAAGAACCCAAGACCAAAAAAATTAAAATGAAAAAATATGATAAAAAGGAAAATGAGTTCAAAAAGGTTCCTACGCTGAAATCTAAAACAATTAGGATGAAACATTACATCACAAAATGCTCACCAAAGAAAAAACTGGGATATAGGAAAAAGTGATGATAAGCTTCACGTACTCCATAAGTACTGCAGTGACTGACAGATATGCACAATGTTAGACAATTGGACAAAGGCAAGAAAAACGTGAAGAAGACTACACGCTAAAAGAGGGTAATTTAAAACGAAACAAAATGTATATTTTGCCAAGGCTTACACATAACAGGACCCAGATAATGTACACAGTACCAAGCAGAAATAGTACAAAAAATACAGATGACAATGGAGAACAACTACACATTAAGTGATGCCCCTTAAACACTAATAAATGGGGAAAAAACTACTGAAATATGAGAACATATGACAGATAATCAGATTAATATATTACTGCTAGCAAAACCCCGGTTTGGCAAAGATATACATCATAAATAAAAAATAAATGGAATCACTTCGAATACACAATAAATTTATCATAATATGGAATGGAAAAACTGGCAAGGTAGAAGTTTTTCTCCAAAAACATCTAGTAAATCAAAGCAAATGAACGAATATAAGTACAAAACATCTGAATCCATTAGCATAAGAGACCGCTCAGAAATCAGAAAATACGATTAGTACTGCCACATCGACCGACCAACACGAATGAAATAGAAGACTGCCTAAAACACTGATAATGGAACAGACACTCATATGGAGAGACTAACTTGTAGACTGATGACAGTGGAAATAGATAAGAAAAAGACTTCATAGACACCCCCAAAAATCGCAGTTTGATCGGCCACATAAATAAACCGTCGGCAATGTCTGGCCATAATTATAATATCAAGGTTTAGACATAGTGACAATGGTAGTAAACTGGCGAAAAATCGGGAAACAGATGGTGATTTTAACTTTTTATTATGACATACTGTAATTCTGAATTTGTTACTTTCAACATACAAACAGAAAAATCCATGAGAACCTACTCAAAAACCTATCTTACGGAAAAAAAGATAATTTGGTCAACATATATTCAGAGAAATGTGTAAGAAAACTCATCATGGTTTAATGATGAGTTAAGACAATGCAAGAGAAAAAATAAAACTGCAGAGTTAGGAGAAAATATTTAGTATATTGAGAACTGAAGTAACTGACTTAATGAGGAAAAAAATAAGGCTCTTTACAAGAAAATGCAGAGGCACTGAAAACGATGCACTGAAATGGTTTATAACCACCATAACAGTAACACTTTTACACTAGAACTAGTAAGGGAGTACCACAGGGCAGCATCTTGGAACAGATTTTGATTTAGTGTACGCACCATCGAATTAGGTTATCAAGGATTACGACACATGCATGAAGATAGGTGTAAATTTCGTCGCTGATGATACATAATTCTACCTCATTAACGACCACAATGAAGATATTAGGTAAAAAGAACATTACGAAGGCTGAAACTGAATGAAGGTAAGACAGGACGTATATCATGGTCAAAGAGAAACGTAAAAGACGTGGTATTAAATGAGTGATATTAATGATACTGAAGAGCAAATGGCAAAAACATTAAAAGACCCACTAGCACTAACTGAAGAACATCTAAATGAAATAGATAAATCAGAAAATGTACATTTTATAAAAAAAAATATGTAATACACGGCACTTCGACTAACTTGTATGTCGCTCCTAGAAATAAACAATGAAAAATTGCACACTTAAGAAGGAGCTATAAATTATCTTTTTAAAAACAGTTATGACGCGAAAGAACAAGTCAGTCGAGAAATCTATCAGCACTGACAAACAAAAGGGGGACTAGGTAAATGGCCCAATCAAGGGCCTAAAAAATAAGCAAGATTAAATTCTTATGTGACCTTTGATCTTCCAGTATGATCTTGATCTCACTGACCACATCAACTTCATTTGGGCATTATACATAACAATTATGTAATTATTCTTATTATTATTCAGAAGATGAACTCTACTCTTATGGAACAAGCCCACCACGGGCCACTCACTTGAAATTTAAGCTTCCAAATAATATGGTGTTCATTAGGAAGAAGTAAGAGGGGGTAAAGAGAAATACAGAAAGAAGAGATCTCACTTATTAAAAAAGAGAAAATAAATCAATGAATTTATATATAGATAAAATGTATTAAAATGCATAATAGTTCAAATGCTACGGTCAAGATTACATGCCCATTTGACTGTAGACTTCAGATTTTTATATCACGCGGCTAGTCAGCAGCATTTGTGGATAATGCACTTATTGGGTTACGCATACCAAATATGAAGTTTCTACCTTGTATAGTTCAACCGTTACGGCCTAAGTCAAACTCCTATTTAACCTTTAATCTCAAAGTATGACCTTGACTTAACTGTGACGCATGGCAAACAATTCCTCGTTAAGCTATTTGGGTAAAAGAAAAAATATAAAAAGAAGCGACATTCACGCATGCACGCGACACTTACACAAACCAATCTTACTCAAATATACATAACGTACACACACACACACACACACACACACACACACACACACACACACATATATATATATATATATATATATATATATATAGAGAGAGAGAGAGAGAGAGAGAGAGAGAGAGAGAGAGAGAGAGAGAGAGAGACAGATAGATAAATAGATAGATAGATAGACAGATAGATAGACAGAAGATACATTTGTGTATTTGTTGCATATACGTACTTACGATCATGAATACAATTACTGCTTAAAAACAAACAGTCATACAAACTCTGTCTTTATCTGATGAGGAGTAAAGAGATATAACCTTTCGTCCTCCAAGGGGCTTCCCAGAACCGACTTTAATAAACTTAATAACCGGTGAGGTACTTGTTATGGCTAACGGCTGCTCTATCAAATGAAAATTATAAGTATCTCTGGCAAATAACACAAAGGCAAATAATGAAGCAAAATTAAAGCGATCAAAATATAAACAAGAAAAAAATAAGCCGAAGTTTCTCCGGTGCAATCGAGTTTTCTGTACAGCGTGTAATCAAGGCCACCGAAAATAGATATATATTTCGGTGGTCTCGGTATACTGCTGTATGAGCCGCGGCCTATTAAACTTTAACAACGGTCCGGTGGTGGCCTGTACTATATAGCTGCCAGACGCACGATTATGGCTAACTTTAACCTTAAATAAAATAAAAACTACTGAGGCTGGGGATTTGCAATTTGGTATGTTTGGTGATTGGAAGGTGGATGATCAACGTACCAATTTGCAGCTCTCTAGCCTCAGTAGTTTTTAAGATCTGAGGGTGGACAGAAAAAAGTGCGGACGGACAGACAAAGCCAGCACGATAGTTTTCTTTTACAGAAAAATAAAAAGGCAGAAATTATGTATTGATTGCATCTCAGAAAGGAAAGTTCCTAAATGTTTTTAGCATTTTGTGAAAAAAATAATGTATTGTTCCATGTATTTTTAGCTACTAGTTTGCCTTTACTCCTGTTTAATTTTGGATGTAAAGTGCAATCTCTCGTCATCTGGAAAGTACAATTCTGAAAAAGGACTTTTTAACGAAGTCTTGGATGTATGTGTCCACGAAGTCACAAACTGATTCCCCTTGCATGTTTGCTAATGTAAGTAAAGTGCTACATGCGACTACACTACCATATAATTTACTTCATTCGTACGAATGTTGTAAAAATATCCTTAATGAGCTTAAAATTATAGTATCTGTAGTATACAGTACGTGTATGCGTGTGTTTGTGAGAGAGAGAGAGAGAGACAGAGAGAGAGAGAGGGAATATTGTAGGCTACAGACACAAGGCACTGAGTTGTTTGTGTGTAAGAGAGAGAGAGAGACAGAGATTGTAAGCTACCGACGCGAGACATTTGGTTGCTTGTGTGTGTGAGTGTGTGTGTGAGAGAGAGAGAGAGATTGTAGGCTACCGACACGAGACATTTAGTTGCTTGTGTGAGAGAGAGAGGGAGAGAGAGAGAAATATTGCAGGCTACCGACATAAAAACACTTAGTTGCTTGTGAGTGTGTGTGTGTGTGTGTTCGCGTGTAAGAGAGAGAGAGAGAGAGAGAGAGAGAGAGAGAGAGAGAGAGAGAGATTGTAGGCTACTGATACAAAACACAAAGTTGCTTAAGTGTGAGGGGCATGGAAGGCGATCAGAATTCCGAGCAATACTTAGCACTGAGCAAAAATATCCGATCCTCCTGGGTGCATACTGAAAGCTTTTTTACATAACGTTGATGGACAAGTTTTGAGGCAGATCACTGACTCTCAAAATATTGCTTCAATAACTGAATGTGTAGGAATAATGTAAGTTCAAGTTGTTTTGGAAACAGTAGTGATTTGTGAAAATTCTCGTATACCGTACAATACAAATAGCGATATCTTTCATAACTACCCTTAATGAGCTTAAAATACCATATTCAAAGTAATCCGTATTATTCCTAGGATGGGAACCTGCGCTTTTGTAGTTTGAGAGTACTCTGCGCAAAGCCAAGATAATTGTATAAGGATATTCTTGAAAATTATTTAATAGGTTTAAATTAACCGCAATTGAAATGACCTCCAACACAGATGGTACTATCCAGTCATGCATACGAGCCCCTTTGGATGCCAACCTGTATAGAACAGAACAGAATATAGAATTTAGGCCAGGGACCTACCGCTGGGACCTATGGGGTCATTCAGCGCTGAAACTAAAAGTGACAGTAAACGTTTGAAAGGTGTAACTGGAGGAAAACCTCGCAGTTGCACCAAGAATCAATTGTTAGGAGAGGGTTGAGGAAAGTAAGGTGGAAGAAAGAGAATGTAAACGGAGGTACAGTAAAAGAAATGAAAGAGGTTGCAGCTAAGGGCCGAAGGGACGCTGCAAAGAACCTTAAGTAATGCCTGCAGTGCACCGCGAAAGGTGCACTGTCGGCACTACCCTCCTACAGGGGCCAACCTGTATAAATCTCTGAAATAGTCCATCATATATAAACATAATAATAAAATTCGTAGCAATTACAAAATCGCACAACACGAAATATATTACCATATTCATAACAGTATGTGATATATATGCATACTTACTTCAAAGAAAGGCACGTGCTTTGGAAACCTCATGCGCACAACAAAATCTTTGTTCTTTGTTTAATTCACAGCGAACAGCTAACAATGTTTTTATTATCTTAACGATTTTTTTTTATATACAACCGTGTGCAATTTAAATAAGGGAAAATCTGTATAATTTACAGACATTTCTTACAGGAAGAGATTACAGGAGAATTTTACCTTCGTTTGCTGTGCTGTTATTCTAGGGTTTGCTGGAAAGGTTTATAACATTTGTACAGATTGTTTTAACATAACCAAGTTAATCACAGTAGGATTTACGATACAATAACTATACCTGACCGAGATGGCACCAACAGAGCATCCAAAATACAAGTTGTCAGTCGGAAGTGATATATATCTGATTAAACATCTTCCCTTGTACTGTATTATGGAATACTGTAGAATATAATTGTGTACTATTTCATTTATAACTTGGTACATTTAATACTCTGGCTTTTCACTGAAACCTGAGACGTATATCATTAAGCTTAAGTGAACAGTCAATCAGGAATCGTGTGATTATGAAGACGTGATAATTATGTAAGATTTCTTTCCAGTCTATTTGTACAGATCATTGCTTATACATGTAATTATTTTTTCCTGAAAAAAGGCTACTCGTGGTTATACCAAGAAATATATTTTGAGTATCTGAATACACATGTTAAAGTTAGTTTTATCTGAACTGGATTGAACTGAATATAGAATTTAGGCCAAAGGCCCAGAACTGGGACCTTTGTGGTCATTCAGCACTGAAATGGAAATTGACACTAAAAAGATTTGAAAGGTGTAACAGGAGGAAAACATCGCAGTCGCACAATGAATCAATTGTTAGGAGAGGGTGGAGAGTAAGATGGAAGACAGAGAATATGAAAGGAGCTACAGTAAAAGGAATGAAAGGGGTTGCAGCTAAGGGCAGAAGGCACACTGCAAAGAACCTTAAGTAATGCCTACAATGCACCACATGAGGTGCACTGTTAGCACTAACCCCCTACAAGGTAGTTATATTTGAAATGGAGTTAATCTTCCATTTACACAGAGTATTTATATGCCTGAAAAATACTATGGTAAGGACGCAACTGACGTCATCCGGTCACGTTATCAACGCGGTGTGGTGCATCGGATGCTAGAATGCAATATAAATTAAAATATTTCGAACTGGTAGCAATTCCGTACAACTAGTGCGAGCCGATTTCATGTTTATATGTTTAGTAGATGTACATTTCTGGAAAGTAAGGTACTTGCATCTACTTCCCTTTAAAAGTATTTTTGTCATTGTTCCTCATAATGGATAGACTTAGGAAAAGTAATAATTTTTTTCTTTTACCAATACAAAACATTAGAATCTACTGTACATTCTGATCTAGATCTAGTTCGCCGGCACCTGTTAACTCAATACCATCCATAAAACATCACTGTAACATAATTGTTATTATTATTATTATTATTATTATTATTATTATTATTATTATTATTATTATTATTATTATTATTATTACTATTATTATTATTATTATTATTATTATTATTATTATTATTGTGTAATAAAAATCCACAATCATATAGTAAATATATCACTATGTAGAATATGTAAAATAAACCAAAGACTTTCGAACACTTGAACGGTGTTCCTCATAGTAATATATTTACTATATAACTGTGGATTTTTTTATTACACAAATTGTTTTTCGAGAAATTGTGAATCTATTGTTATTATTATTATTATTATTATTATTATTATTCAGAAGGTGAACCCTATTCATATGGAAGAAGCCCACCATGGGGGTCACTGACTTGATGTTCAACCTTCCAAAGAATGTTCATTAGGAAGAAGTACGAGGAGGTCAAGGGAAATACTGAAAGAAGAGATCTCACTTATTAAAAAGGAAAAAATAAATTAATAAGTTATACATAAGAAGAATAACGGCGCAATACCTAAGAATCTGTGTTGCATAAAAGACGCCAACTACAAAAATGGTGAAAGAGAAAGGGATCCTAAAGACAACCTACTTCACTTAATGGGTTTCATCGGATTTTTGTCATCCAAGTGATAATATGTGACTCAGTCTTTCGGCAAATGATATATCACGAGTAGATAAGGCATTCGAAAGATCAAAGGTCGAAAGATGGAGGGAAAGATTAGAAAGTCTGACTCAAGTTGTGGACAAAGGACTACTGGCTGATATGTTATGCAAATTAAACGTGATGTGAATAGGCCTATGTTTCTTTCTAGCCCTAGATGAGTTTTCCAATCATTAAAACATAAAAAATCGGTTTTGAGAACATCATTCAGCATATGGCAAAAACACCCTCATAATCAACATTATAATAATACTTGTTTCGGAACAGGATTAAAATTCTTATGTAACTCTTCAGCAGCGACGTTTACATCTGTCAAAAATAGGAAACAAAAGCACTTCATCAGCCCTCATTTATTAACAAAAAAAGTGAACACTGTCCCTCACTAAAGATACCTACGACGCCGTAAATCTGATCCGAAAATGAAATTGAGAGAGAAAATGCTAATGAATCTACTGTAATAAAGGCATACTCATTTCCTCCCAAAATTACATCACAAAGACGTAGTGTCATTGCCACCCACACAGAAAGCATAATTCCATGCATGAATATGCATACACACATGAGTTATGGGTACCTAAACCTACATTTGGTACATGCACAAACATTTTATATGAGTGTGTATATATACATGTATATATAAATATATTATATATATATATAATATATATATATATATATATATCATATATATATAGATATAGATATATAGGAAAGATAGTCAGATATACACACGGTGTATAAACAGAGAGAGAGAGAGAGAGAGAGAGAGAGAGAGAGAGAGAGAGAGAGAGAGAGAGAGAGAGAGAGAGAGAGAATTACCGATAAACATATTGGATGTATTCCACAATAAACCGGAAATCGAAGCCTGGTTAACGTAAAACAAGATACACATTCACACACAAACAAATACGAACATACAACCCACGCAGACTTATCAGCAATATCTTCGACAGAAAAATGACAAGTATCTGAAACAGCTGATTAAATTGCGGAAATCAACACACATAAATATTATGCATATGCGCCTGCAACTGCGCGTGGAACCCAGTGTAACTGGAATTTCCTTTCAGCAAGACGAAGACCAAATGCCTTTGAACATTTCCATGTCGAAATAACCGGGTTCGTTCAGGATGCCAAGTGAACACAGGATAAGATATCTGCCCGTATCTGTTATCACATTTCGCTGGTCTGTATCTAGTGAATGTAAACACGTCCTATCTCAGGAATCAGTATATGGAGAAATACCCTACCACAAGCTGAATATTTCCCTTTTCCACAATAACTTATAAATCCCCAAATAAAAAGAAGTAAACAAGTAAAATATGCGCCGAAGTTTCTTCGGCGCAGTCGGGTTTTCTGTACAGCGTATAATCAAGGCCACCGAAAATAGATCTATCTTTCGGTGGTCTCGGTATAATGCTGTATGAGCCGCAGCCATGGAAATTTAACCACGGCGGCCGGTGGTGGCCTGTCCTATATTGTTGCCAGGCGCACGATTATGGCTATCTTGAACCTTAAATAGAATAAAAACTACTGAGGCTAAGGGCTTCAATTTGATATGTTTGATGACTGGAGGGTGGGTGATCAACATACCAATTTGCAACCCTCTAGCCTCAGTAGTTTTTAAGATCTTAGGGCCGACAGAATAAAGTGCAGACGGACAGACAAAGCCGGCACAACAGTTTTCTTTTACAGAAAACTAAAACTAAAATCAAACATGGTCAAACAGTAAGAGAAATTTTCAAAAAATGAGGATATGATCAGGCGACAAAATCACAACGGCAATAATAGTAATAATAATAATGCGAATCTCAAATGCATCATTATATAGCGGCACGGTGACCCTTAATAGCATTACTCTGTCGCATTAACGTATAAAAATAATTACGGGACATAAAAGGCTGGGGGAGGTGGGGGACGGGTCTTCTGAATAAATAAAAGTGGAGGGGGTGGAGGTTGGGGAGGAGAGGTGCAAAAGAGGAGCACTGACGATAAATACAGAAGTATTTTGCAAAAAAAAAAATCTTTTTTATTTATAATGAGATGTGAGCGCAGTGACTTAACAATTATATACCCAACACAAAACGACAATTGGCCATAATGTCAGTTAATTACCGCCATTGTTGCCTTGCTACGAATCGAAAAATAATCATTTATCTTTAGCACAAAACATAACAGCGCTTCAATAATTATACAATGTTGAGCTGAGCTTCTGAACGGAGGGAGTGATGCTGCGCCAAGTACGAGTTGGTGGGTGTTGCCTTATGTTTCGTTGTTTTATTTGAAGGTGTATTGATTTTCCTAGACTTTACTTTCCATGTGAATTAACGTTTAAGAAGGTAAGAAATATATAATAATGAAATAATAAACAAGCACTGTATTAACAACATACAGTACGCCAGTCTCGCATGTTACCACAGCAGTTATGCAACAGAATAATTCACTCATGTTTAGACGTTGCTATTTCTAAAACGAACTCAAAATTCCGTTACAAAGAGAATATAGAACAGAATATACAGTTTTGGCCAAAGGCCATGCGCTGGGACCTATCAGGTCATTCAGCGCTGAAACTGAAATTGACAGTAAGAAGGTTTGAAAAGTGTAACAGGAGGAAGGCCTCGCAGTTGCACTGTGAACCAATTGTTAGGAGAGGGTTGAGGAAAGTAAGATGGAAGAAAGTAGAGTATGAACGAAGGTACAGTAAAAAAGGAGCGAAAGGGGTTGCAGCTAGTGGCCGAAGGAACGCCGCAAAGAACCTTAAGAAATGCCTGTAGTGCACAGCATGAGGTGCACTGACGGAGAACAACGCCCCCCCCCCCCAAAAGGAACTAATCTAATCTGTTACAAAGTAACATACCAGTATTTACATGAAGCAAATGTGATCTCAATCCTCTCGTTTTCTCACCCTCCGTCTCTCTCAACCACGAGAAATAGTTGGAAGCACATCACAAAGACCAAACAATTCTATCGGTTTCTTGACATGAAAGGGAACGATGAAAGCGAATGAGTAGACAATGAGGTTCGTTAATAACAGGGAAGAACTGCAAGCATGATTAAACAGTCCTTGTTCAAGTTGGATAGATATCGGAAAAACAAACACTGGATTAATACACTGTGAATCAACTTATTATCTAGAATTATGGACTTCAAGACATCAGACTTTACAAAGGCAGTTATAAATGATTTCTGGCTGATAAATCTGATTCCACCTAAATTTTTCAATTTCTTTTTGATGATTACATTATTTCAATTTAATTTCTCAATATCTTTTTGATAAATACATCAATTCAAATATTTAGTCATATATTCAATCAATTCATTTCAATTCAAATATTCAATCCCTCAATTGCGTAGATAAACAACTAATCGCTGTACCGTACAATTTACCCACATCCACTATGCCCTTCTCACACAAGGCTTCGGATATCTCTTGTGACTAAATACATTAAAGACAGAAAAATAAAGCTGTTGTTATAATATACGTATACATACACACATATACATATATATACTGTATATACATTCATACATACATATAATTTATATACATACACACACGCACACACACACACACACACACACACACACATATATATATATATATATATATATATATATATATATATATACCACACGTTTATAAAAATTCGTTTTCTTCATTGTCAACAGTAACTGAATATCGGATAAACAAAAACGCTTTGAAAGCGGTAACCTGCAAGGGATCAAACGCGCTTTTAATCTCGCAAAACAACGTCGCCGTTCGGCGTATGTAAATGAAATTGCTATCGGTAACTGAGCGCTAATTTCACTTTTCAGCCACTGCGATTTTCCGGGGCAACTTCGTAACAACTGATGCCTTATTCCGCTAATACTTGATGGAATCGCAACATATTCGGTTAAAATGTGTCTGTATATTGAGATACACACTGGATTTTGAGAGTGAGAGAATTCGTGTATAATACTTATTCCACGATTTAATTCCTATAGTGAAAATATAGCAAAACCTACGATGAACGTAGTAAAGATAATCTATTCGGTTTTATGCCATTTGGAACTTTTGTGAGAGAGAGAGAGAGAGAGAGAGAGAGAGAGAGAGAGAGAGAGAGAGAGAGAGAGAGAGAGAGAACTTCTTGCTTAGACAAGGACCAGTAAATATTTTACTTGAAATTGAGAGAGGATATCTTCCCTGCCTGACATGAAGAAAAAACTTTTTTCGGAGGAAAAGTTTTTCATTGGCTTCAAAGGTGAATCTCCTGTTTGACTTTAACAAAGATCTCTCTTGCCTCGGTAGAGCAGAGGAATTTCTACTTAAGCTGAGCAAGAAAGGCTTTCTTACTCTGAAGGAAGAATATGCATAGTGCTGAGTAATTGACATATGCTAATTTTGCAAGGCTGAAGTAATCGGCGTCACACAATATAGGATAAAAACTGCTTACGCCTTCAAACAATTCTTGTTTAGCTTACAAAAAATTAAATCTATGTACGATCTTTTCTGTCTGAAAAAATGGAGAAACCTCATACATGGGTAACTCACAAATCCTTACACAATAAGCGAAAACAAAATTCCCCTTTAATAATCACTTTTCTCGACCTTTATTAGGGGGAACTTGGGAATCGCATTGCATGACTAAAGATTTACGAAGCACAACCAAGTAATTTTTGAGAAATTAAGCAATTATCTTTCATTTAATGAAGAACCCATTGTTGACTAAACAGCGGAATGTTTAGAGTGAGATTTTATTTAGTGCTGGAGAGGAGAATTTCCTAAACACGTTAACCGTGTACAATTTCTTAGGTCATCAGTAAGGGCAGCTTAAGCCGGAATTGAGACGCACAAAGATTCTTAGCAACCAATGAGGACAGAATCATTTGTTCCGTTAAGTAGCACGAACGGCAAGCTCAAAGTAAATTACTAAAGGAGCACAACTTGCCTGACTGCAAGGTTGAATCTGACCTCATATAGTAAGTGAATATTTTAACTATTTTGTGCAAGAATCTTGTGCAACAATGGGTAAATATAATTTCTAGTTTGATTCTAAAGGGCGGTTTCTTGATTGACTTCCAAAGAGAAATCTGGGGTGGTTAAAAGTTAAAACTATCTCTTTTATAGTGCGGGGAAAATTACTTGAAAAAAGGAGTGGAAATAACTGGTTTTAAGAAAGTACGGCGAACCCGCACTTGAATGAAGTAATATATGAATAGATTTTTCTTTACTCGATGCAGCTTTTTTGGAAAGAAAAAAGTTCAAAAGTCTGCTATCAGCAGAGGCGTTTTAAAGTGAACTAAGCAAAATTTCTTTCTTCAGCAAGAAGATTCTCGCAGGACGTGAGATTTCAACAGTAGCTGAGAACTGATGAAGCTTTCCGTCGGAATTATCAAGCAGAATCCACCACTTAGGCAATTCCATAAATAAAGCACAAAGGAAAACAAGTAAAAAATGCGCCGAAGTTTCTTCGGCGTAATCGGGTTTTCCGTATGAGCCTCGGCCCATGAAGCTTTCAGCCACGGCCCGGTGGCGGCCTATCCAATAGCAATGCCAGATGCACGATCATGGCTAACTTTAACCGTGAATAAAACTAAAACTACTGAGGATAGAGGGCTGCAAAATAGTTTTATTTTACAGAAAATTAAAAAAAGCATTCAGTGTCCTGCTGTTGTCGTGGAAATGCACTCTATCAGCATCTTAAGAGAATTAACATCTAGGGAAATGCAAATCACTTCCCGGTATATCTAATTTTATTTTTCTTGTCATCTTTGGCCCCGGGCTAGAAAGACCCACTAGCCTCTAGTATACAAAAAAAAAAAAAAAAACTATTGGCTCCTCTGCTGCAATCAAAGACCCACTAACCTCCACTATACTGTATATAAAAAATCATTGGCTCCTCTCCCGCAACTAATATTTTTTGTATATGGAATCACTTTCTGTAAGCTTTCATTCGACCGAAATAATCTGAGCAGAAACCAATAATTAAATTATCCAGAGTCCAACATGCAAGGCAAAACTGTACCACAAGAATGGCGAAAGCTGACTTGCTTTGATTACGCAGAGCTATTCACAAGGCACGCGCCATGCAGTATAAAATCCTCACACGGGTTGAAGAAAAAAAGTGGCGTCATGGCAAGCGAAAGAAAATATACGGAAGAATGAGGTGGGACAGATGTACTGAATAGAAAACGTCTGTATGCGCACGCGTTACGCACACACGCACGCATGCACGCGCGCACACACACACACATATATACATATACATATACGTACATATGAGTATGGGCGCGCTTCATTTAACGTGGGATGCCACAAGAAAAAACTAACAAAACCGTCGTTACTGCATTCAGACTTTAACTGCTGAATCGTGGATGATACTCCGGTGGCTTCTTTAAACATAAATAACAAGTTACTAGACCAAACTCAATTTCTAACCTCGTTAGCAACTTATCAAACCTAAATCACTGTTTGAATAAAACATAATTTAAAGCTGGGTATATACTTATTTGACAGTGCTTCATGAGTTGCTCTCGATGTTATATTTCCACTATTAATAATAATAATAATAATAATAATAATAATAATAATAATAATAATAATAATAATAATAATAATAATATCCTTAAGGATTTTCGAGAGTTAGCACAGTTTTAGCGTTAAGTAATGTGTGAAGTTCACTTCAAATTTTATATAACTTTTTAGTTATTGTCTATAATAATGAAAACAGCGATAACAATTTTTTCAACAACATAAAGAATCATTAAAACTTTCTGATCTGTATTTTCCCTTTTTTTTTTTACAGAAAATACACGATAGACGGCACTACGGATCGCAAAACAGAAACATGCCATTAATACAACCAAGATGCAAAGCGCCAAACTTAACACCCTGTGGAATGACTCCAAACACTCGAACCTGCAAAGAAAACACTCTGAATATCTTGTGCTTTGCATAGTAACTTTCAGAGAGAGAGAGAGAGAGAGAGAGAGAGAGAGAGAGAGAGAGAGAGAGAGAGAGAGAGAGGTAGCCTGAGGGGCGAGGCAGAGAAAGGAAGGAGACCTGAACTGATCTATTACGACTAACCAAGATGAAGGAGATGGCGAGTGAGTATTAACGGCTTTTGGGTGTTCCCGAGGTGGACTGGTGTATACAAGGACAACGGAAACAAGATGACTATGGAAGAGATCTAGAGGTACTGTAGGCTGGTTGGTTTAGATTAAGCCGTCCTTGTGTTATAGCAAGGGACCTCGCCTAAAGGCGACTCTCAAGTGAGGATGGAAAGAGGTTCAAGAGAATAAGGGCACTGGTGTGGACCTCCGCATTCTGACTTACCAACCCCGACGACGAAATCTTGGAATCGTGTAATTTACAGGCATAGAAGGCCGGTTTTTTTTTTTTTTTTTTAATAAGTGAGATCTCTTTCTGTGTTCTCCTTTACCCTCTCTTAATTCCTAATGAGCGCCATATCCTTTGGAAGCTTGTATTTCAAGTCAATGGCCCCTGTGGGCTTGTTCCATACGAATAGGGTTCATCTTCTACATAATATAATAATAATAATACTGGTTCTTTATGCGTGTGGACATGATAATTTGCATATTCAAAATATTATTACAAGTGAGCGGTGAGTGAGCTAAATAGTAAAGTACACATCTTATCATGACTTCATTAATGCGACGTAAAAGAGCATGATAGGGCGTGAAGAAAAATAATCGCCGGCGATGCGAGTCGACATGGAAGGGACACGCGCCTCCAATGCTCAATGCAAATGCATTATGACTAGCGCGGCCTCACGCACCAGTTCTTCTTCCCTATCGTGGTGAGAGGCAATATCACTGCTGGAACTTCATCGAAGCGTCACGTTATTTATTTGTGCGATACTTCCTTAATTTTATACAGGGCATCAGTGATAAATGTAAGTATGTGTGAGTATGTACCTCTTCCCCACAGCAATATATACTTACGTGAATCTATGAAGTTATTTAAATAGCTTGTTTCTTACCGCTAGCTTTGAACCCTTAACAGAAAATAGTCGATCCCATATCAGTTATCATGTTGAAATGAATTGGATATAGAATTTAGGAAAAAGGCCAAGCACTGGGACCTATGAGGTCATTCAGCTCTGGAAAGGAAATTGAGAGTAGGTAGGTTTGAAAGGTGTAACAGGAGGAAAACCTCGCAGTTGCAATGGAATAATTGTTAGGAGAGGGTGGACAGCAAGACGGAAGAAAGATGATATGAATGGAGGTACAGTAAAAGGAATGAAAGGGGCTGCAGCTAGAGGCCGAAGGGACGCTGCAAAGAACCTTTAGTGATACCAACAATGCACCCCGTGAGGTGCACTGACGGCACTAAGCCCCTACGGTGCAGGTATATTATGATTTCCAATATATTTCAGTGAACACTAATACGTACAGAACTGCATAAAAACAGAAATGAACGAGTAAGTTTATAAATGAAAGCCATACTTTTAAGTGGTTTCTGTCGCTTACACTCTTCCTCTTATTTCGCCACTTTTGTTTCATCTCTATGAAACAAAAGTTCCTCTTATGAGGAACGCTGGCCTTGCCTTCTTTATACATGTGCATACATACACGTATCAATACACATATCTATTTTCAACTATCGCATACACCATTTCTTAGCAAGTCTTTTAGTATGAGGCTGCTATCTTCATACCCTTTATGAACTGATTGTCACCAAACACAGCCAACCAATTACCAAAGCACATAATTCAATATATATAGATATTACATATATATATATATATATATATATATATATATATATATATATATATATATGTGTGTGTGTGTGTGTGTGTGTTTGTGTGATTTAAAACAATCAGAATTATGTGACCAACTGTGGATATTCATACTTTGATTTAAGAAACATTTAGATAACCAAACTTTGAAATCTACTGCAAGGAAGTTATTTGGCTGAGGTGAGAAAAACATCTCACTGTTACTTTACAGAGATGAACCACTTCCGTTTCAAATCTCATGCTGACATACGTTATGGAGAAAAATCTGTTTCATTATCACGGCAAAAGGAAGTACTGGTGACACTCGTAAAATCCTTTGATAACGATGTTCACACTCCGATAAAAAAAGACTGCATGTCAAAGTGTTTACTATCTGCACACTACCAGATGAATCTCTGACATTCCGGTACTGTAATACTTTCACCAAAACAATCTCATTTTAAGACATAAAACTACATTTTAAAGAAATAAAAATCCATCATTACTTCAGTTTTAAAATCACAGACCAAGAGCATTCATCCTCATACACTTTTATCCAGAAACTATTTGGTGTTAAGGCTGAATCATGCCTACAATACGTGATCCGCCAGTGATAGATTAATATTCATAAGGCCTCTCTTATTAAATACTCTGCCTCTACCGTTCTTCAGAAATGATCACTTTTGTGAACTTCAGCCATCATTCAATAAAAAAACTAATAACACTCATTCATTCCAGTCTAATTATATCTACGCATAAAAGTAATGAATCAACCATTTCTTTTGGCGTTTAATTACAGGGGATTTTTTCGTCTAAGCTTTATAGCAGTTAAGAGTGATCAAATGACTTTTCCCTAATTAGCCGCTATCAAGCATATTCTATGTCAAAACCTACAACAAATTAATTTTAGTGTTCAAATCAAATATCAAGCTGACTTACTCAGCGTCTCATATTACTATTAGAAGCTAGAGTTTCAATTAACATTAAAAACTTCATACTCTCGTCGCATTTTACCAGGCCTTGGCTATTTTTCTCAACAGTTAATTTCGTATTTTTCTCTGATCATTAGGTTGCACTGCATTTAAAGGCTTTGATCCTTTCCCACCCCCTGAGAGAGAGAGAGAGAGAGAGAGAGAGTTTAATATAAAATAAAATGTTTATGGACATGACCATAGGTTGTTTTAGCAAGTGAAAGATTAACCGTTTCCTTCAGCCACCACAGAAAGAGTATCTTCCATATGTTATACTCAAAGACAAGACAAGACAAGTAAGGTATAGAATTAGTGTTAGGAAGCTGCCGCCAAGCAAGCTTCCTTTCTATGCGTACTGAAAAAAATTAATTCTAAAGTTTTCTCAAAGGTAAGTATTACGCTTTATATTTCATACCTTCGCTGGAAATATTCTTTTCCTTTGTAGGTATAAGCAGCATCCTAGGACCTTCGCTTTTTTAACAAAATGGCTGAAAGCGGAAACTTCCCTTCACCTTCCGATGGTAATTCTAATTGGACCACCGCTGATTGATTTCATTGGCTATCTTTCATAATCTTGGGTCTTCTGAACTACTCGTTTCTGAATTACTCGTTTAACACAACGTTATCATCTGTATTCTTTTGAGATACATGAAAGACAAACTGTTCAGTGCCAGAGGTCTGCTGTTCTCTAGAATGAAAATCTCTGGAGATGCCTGGCTGGCAGGACTAAAGATGCTGCGACCCCTCTGCATACGAGAGCCTACGATACTAACTCAAAAGTGGCATACTCCAAGGCGTTACCTTGAGCCTGTTACTTCTCAATTCAATGTTGATTACTTTATCTAATACAATAGTGTACCCATAGCGTTATATTGCCGAGAAAGGCTCGAGACTGCCAGTTCTGATCGAAGGGACGTCGTGTACGGTCCTGAATCACGGACCAAGGCAGCTGCATTCTGTAGGGCCAACGGTAAAAGAGGTTGCATCCGGGTGGACAACAGCAATTGTAAAAGTGAATTTGACACCAACAGACTATCGTTTTCAAGCAGAAAAATAAATATACGAGTACAGATTACACTTGATATAGTAGGACCTATCTAATTCTACTTCTACAGATTACGTTTGATATAGTAGGACCTACCTATTCTACTTCTACAGATTACATTTGATATAGTAGGACCTATATAATTCTACTTCTATCTTATAATTTTTGCTCTCCTACTTCCTCTTACAGTTAGGAATGGGATCTGCTTGATGTAGTCCTAATGGCTGCTTTACAAGTGTCCACTATCTGTCATAATTTGAGGAATAATATACAGAGAATTATACCACCGAAAAAAAACCCCACAATTTTCAATATTATGGAAAAAATAAAAATTACATATTAAATTTACTACATCGATACTGAAGACACGAAACAAACATTAAGCATAAAGGCAACGAACAAAAAATCAAATGAATAACTGTTATTATCCGTACGAGGAATAAAGTCATCGAAAACAACAATACTGTCAGTAAATCAAAATATAAGCAAAGAGGACGTTCACCGAAATCGTAGCAAGAATTTACAGCTATTCAAACTCTTTCAATTCGCATTCTAAAAATTGTCTTGGTTTTCAAGTGTTTAAAAAAAGCACTCTGTGAATTGTAATTTTTGATTCACGTTGGAACACATACTTCTAAGAATTCTTCTTCTTTCTTCTTATAACGCTCATTTATCTTTGAAAATAATTTCCTGCGACGGTTGTAGTTACAGTTAAGTATATTTATAACGTCATGAGATACTACGAGAGCTCTATCAAGACGTATACTTTAGAAAACTCGATAGTTTTGTTATCGTTATTAAAATGGCTTGGTGAAATGTTTTACTTCAGGCAGTTTTCCATCTTTTCAATACAGCCTTTTTCTTGGAGGAATTAAACAACTGAGTATTTTCTATGTAAAAAATAAGTCTTACAATTCCATTTCATCCTAAATAGAGAATTCCTCAAGCCATATATAGAACACGCAATGGCAATCTAATTATGTCTGAATTTTCATTTTCCTTATCGCATAAATCTTTATCTTCCTCAATATCATCTTAACATTAACGTATTTATTTACAAACAATTCAATATAAACACATAAAATACGCAATTTCATAAATGAATGCAAGAGATATCGCAGTCAGTATTCCAACACGAAAATAAAACAAGCTTCGCTTGCATAACAAAGATCTCATGAGAAGGTTAAGTTAAGGATCAGTACTGCGGATAATAAGACGTCCCTTTTCTCCAGCTGATTCTGACGTAAAAGACAGGGAGTTCAGTTGTACAAATAAAGACGAGAGAGAGAGAGAGAGAGAGAGAGAGAGAGAGAGAGAGAGAGAGAGAGAGAGTTGGCCGCACAGTCCCTTCCTCAGAGAAGCAATTTAATGGTCGAGATGTCCAAGGTTTTATGTTGTCATGAACATAAAGCGTTTCAGTTGTACAAACGCGAAATTCTGCCACTTGACTCCCCAGGAATTCCTAACGGACCCGAGTTCAACTGCATGAAGAAGAAGACGCCAGTGTTATCTATTATCGCGCAGTCTCTGAAAACATTGCCAGTAGAGTTTCTTTTGACAGTGTTATTTCGCGGAAAAGGAACAAGGGAAGACATAACGGTGCATTCCATAATAAACTAAGTGTGGTTCTTATTTAAGCTTCCGTTCTTTCGCATAAATTGAAAACGAACCGATTAATGACAGGAACCTGTAAATCGTAAATCCCTCTGTGCAATAGGTCTGAGAACGGCAGTAAACAGGTAAAACGCACTGTCATTATCACTCCGCCATATATACCCAGCAGACACAGACAACCAGACGGGCAGACAGATAGACTGACAGACAGACAGTCACAGACAAAGACGCAACGCCCCCCCCCCCCCCGCCAAAACCCCTCCTTCCCTCCGCCCCTTGTCTATTACTGTTGCTATGCGGAAGGGAACTTAGGGAAATTACAAGTACTCAAGTCGGAGGCGGCCCCATTGATGATGCCCTCCCCTCCGAACAGAGAGAGAGACTCCCTATCCGCTTCCTACGCGTCCTGCGGCAGATCCACCACATTCCCCTTCTTCCTTTTTATTCTCTCTGCCTCAGACGATCTATTGTCATAGCTTATCTTGACTTCTATTCGTCGTCAACTGTCATTACCGTGAACAGTTCTCTTGGAGGGACTGCTGGGGTTGCTTGTTAGACCGTTGGTTTGTTCGCTTGTTTTTTGCCAGTGAGGTATAATTAAGTGAAGTGTACTCTCAGTGCAGTATACTGTCAGTGAAGTTTATTCTCAGTGCAGTATACTTTCAGTGAAGTTTATTCTCAGTGCAGTATACTCTCAGTGAAGTTTATTCTCAGTGCAGTATACTCTCAGTGAAGTTTATTCTCAGTGCAGTATACTCTCAGTGCAGTATACCCTCAGTGAAGTTTACTGTCTGTGCAGTATACTCTCAGTGGAGTTTACTCTCAGTGCAGTATACTCTCAGTGAAGTTTACTCTCAGTGCAGTATACTCTCAGTGAAGTTTACTCTCAGTGCAGTATACTCTCAGTGAAGTTAACTCTCAGTGAAGTATACTCTCAGTGCAGTATACTCTCAGAGAAGTTTACTCTCAGTGAAGTACACTCTCAATGCAGTATACTCTCAGTTAAGTACACTCTCAACGAAGTATACTTTCAGTGAAGTACACTCTCAGTGAAGTATACTCTCGCATGGTGACAGAATTCCAGGATTTTAATTACTAGGAAGATTCTCCGTTTCCTCAAGTAATGTCTGGAAAGTCGTAGGGCGATTTCACTTCCAACTTGAAACTATAAAGTTTTCGAGAAGAGTAATTTCGGTGAAACCGGATAAGCATCAGTAACGTGACGTCTTTGTGCACAGTAAGAAATAGAAGACAAGATAAACATTGTGAAATTTGTATAAAAGTTTTCTTTTTTAAATAACAGGAGAGAGAGAGAGAGAGAGAGAGAGAGAGAGAGAGAGAGAGAGAGAGAGAGAGAGAGAGAGTGTTACTCCAGTTCAATGAGAACGACCGAACAGTATGAAAACAACTTCGATATCTTGGAATGGAAGCATAAAGAATAATCAACCTTTTTACACCTGTACCAGATGCATTCCCGAAACGCATTATAGTAGAATCCCAGTACGCAACCGACTCTCATAAATTAATTCTTCTTTTTACTATTATGATTATTATTACTTCTCAGTTTCCGATGTCCTTCATTCCTCACACCGTTGGACTCTGGAACAGCCTCCCAGAGGATGTCGTGCAGCTGGAACTTCAGAAGTTCAAGCGAAGATGCAACGCATTACTGCCCTAAACAATTCAACCAGTATTTTAACATGTCACTTATATTTTTATTTATTTATTAATTTGTTAATTCATCTGTTATTTTTTATAACTTTCTGTATTCCCCATTACCTTCTGTTACCTCTTTCGAACGAACACCATATTCTTTGGAAGCCTGAATTCCAAGTCAACGACCCCTGTGGGCTTGTTCCATAGAAATAGGGTTCATGTTCTGAATAATAATAATAATAATA
Organism: Macrobrachium rosenbergii; assembly: GCF_040412425.1. NCBI lineage: Eukaryota > Metazoa > Arthropoda > Malacostraca > Decapoda > Palaemonidae > Macrobrachium > Macrobrachium rosenbergii. Next base: position 9,845,695 of record NC_089768.1, on the reverse strand, counting down.
ATAATAATAATAATAATAATAATAATAATAATAATACACAAGCTACATTCCTAGTTGGCAAAGTGGTGGGGTGCTTCATCCCCAAGGGCTCAAATTGGGAAAGCAGTCCATTACAAAAAAGAACACAGAAATAAAGAAAGAAAAATATAAGCGATAATACAATTACACTGCGAAAAAGACTTACATGAACTTGCTCATAAAAAAAAGGATAAACTAGACCCACTTGCCACTCCTGAAGTTCGAACGATTAACCTACAAGACCAGGAAGACCATTCCATAATTTGGTCACAGCTGCAACAAAACTTCCAGAATACTGTCTGAAGTTGAACCTCACAAAAGAAAAGGCTTATTAGTGCTACGTAGTGAATGGCATAGTCTGAGATGGTGAACTTATGACCAAAATTACGAAAAGTATATTAACCGGGAATAATGAGGTAATCGAACAATGGATGCTATAGATTAATATGATTTAATACCCTAATACTCTTCTCCTTGCATTTTAATAGATTTTTTATATATTTATTAATTTATTAATTAATTAATTTTTTTTAATAAGCAAGACCTCTTCTTTCTGTATTTCCCTTCACCTCCTCTTATTTCTTCCTAATGAACCCCATATTCTTTGGAAGCTTGAATTTCAAGTCAGTGGCCCCTGTGAGCTTGTTCCATATGAATAGGGTTGATCTTCTGAATAATAATAATAATAATAATAATAATAATAATAATAATAATAATAATAATAATAATAATAATAATAATCTGGAATAAAAATTTTAATGGACGGCAAGTTTTCATCCAACAATTTCAGATGCAAGTCAGCTGCTGAAGACCAAACTGGACAATATAAAACAAGGCAGAATAAAAGAATTTCCTCAGGATAGTAAAGTGTCCACAAATCTTGGAAGACTTTTTCAATATACTAATTTTTTGTGCAACTGAAAAAAAGACAGACCAGGTATGCTTCTCAAAAATGAATTTTAATGAGTCGTCTGTAGTTCAAGAAACACTGTCACCGAAAAGATACGGCCGGTGGGGTGTTAATATGTCCTGTTCACTAACAATTACACTTTGAGTTTTGTTAACGCTCAACTTCATCATTCCCCATAATTTTCAACCCCCGTAGGAGGGGTAGTGCCGTCAGTGCACCTCATGTGGTGCACTGTAGGCATTACTTAAATTTCTTTGCAGCTTGCCTTCGGCCTTTAGCTGAAACCCCTTTCGTTCCTTTTACTCTACCTCTTTTCATATTATCTTTCTTCTTTGTTACTTTTCACCCTCTCCTAACAACTGATTCATAGTGCAACTGCGAGCTTTTCCTTCTGTTACCCCTCAAACCTGTTTACTGTCAATTTCCGTTTCAGCGCTGAATGCCCTCGTAGGTTCCAGTGCTTGGTCTTTGGCATAAATTCTATATTCAGTTCGGTTCATAATTTTCAACACACGCTAACTTTAAATCTCTGTTAATACAGATTCAGCAACCATAAATATACAATCAGAACACGGGATCCCTGCAAATACAATAATACTCTAAGTATAAGATACAAGTTTGTTTTCCAAGCCAAACTCACTATCCTGAACATATAACATACATAGTAATGAACCAAGACCACTAGCTTAAGGAACACCATAATTACATACCCGTAGTCAAGAGGGAGCCTATCACGAACTATACATAAAATCTACTGGTTACAAAATTTAATAATGAAAAGGAGGGACTCATGACTATACCAAGGTAAAAAATCGGAATCTATGTAATATTATTCAACACTGAAAATTCAGAACATTCAAAGCAGCACATAACAAGCACCCAGGCCATGGCGAATGCCCTGTTATTTTTAGCACAGGCCTTCAGATGTTTTGCCACCATACACTCAGGAACCTCAAATAATGAGAGTGATCGGTATCGGAATAATACTTCCATTTCTCCGACGTGCAAAATTAATCCATTCTAGCTTACTTCCGAAAATAACAATCAACTCACGGACAAATAATCAATGTCCAACGTCTTCACGAAAAACAAGAGCAAGGAAAGGATTCTTAATTTCTGGAGACCGAAAAGCTAAACTAATCAGCTGAGCTTCAGGATGTAAGGAATGAGACGTAACGCGTTTCTCATCACTCAGCTTACTTTCAAAGACATCGGCTAAAAAGGTTGTTTTGGACAGAGAATAATACGGAAGGCACTGCTGAGTCTACGCTAAAAAGTGCAGATTTGCTATTATAGCCTTTCCTATCATGAACCCTTTGTTTGGACCATGCTATGAACTTTCTCCTTCGGCCTCACGACGTACGAGGAAGGTTATATTTAAAAAATTCAGGAACCTAAATATCCCCTTGCCTTGAACATCATCAAACTTCTTACTAATGATGCGCTGGCTTTTTGAAGCGAAAATATGAAACCATACGATTAATTTGTTAATTATTCTCTGCGTGACGCAACTATTTACTCTTGCAAGCAAAATTTTAACTGTGGTATGGGCCGTTCTCCCTCCTGCTCCACCCAGAAAACCTGCTGCCGTTTCATTACACCCCAAAATAAGATGTGGTTGAGGTACGTACAGAATATCTACAGGTTCTGGGATATTGTCTTTCGCAATATTAATGTACTTCTCATACACTAAATGCGAGAGTTAAAAGTATTTTATATTTAAAACTGAATGGGAATATGGCAATTAACCCTTACAGATATTTTTGCATCCATTTCCTTAGTTATCATAATGCCTCGGTACTTATCATGGTTGCCTAAAATCTTGTTTCTTACGAGGCTCAGTTTATGCTCAAATAAGTGCTTGGAAAACTAATTTGAAATCATTCGTCATCATCGGGAACAAATACTCTAGTCCCCACATGTTATCGAGAAAGGCCTCAACAAAGTTAATAAAATATTCTACATTAGGTTACAAAAATATACGAACATATCTTTAGAAGAAAAAAAAAATACCGTACGTTGAAAACATCAAAATTCATTGATCATTTCGAATCTGATAACTCGATCATATTCCACCATCAAAAAATTATCGGTAATTCGCCGAGTGGTGTATATTTGAACAAGGAACAGGCTGACTTCAGTGTTTATGAAATACCATGCAAAATATTTTATGAATATTTCTGCAGGTGAGACCAACCTCTCTCTCTCTCTCTCTCTCTCTCTCTCTCTCTCTCTCTCTCTCTCTCTCTCTCTCTCTCTCTCTCTCTCTCTAGTGCATTATCCTAACATAAGAGTAAGATACGAATCAGAAATCTCGGGGATTTTTGTGCATATGAGAAATTCGTGTCACAGCATTAATTGGAGTGGAGCTGAAATTGCAAGGGCAGCTGTGTCTGTACAGAAGGTACACGCTAGAGTATACAGAAGGCACACGCTAGAGTATACAGGCAGCTGTGTCTGTACAGAAGGTACGCGCTAGAGTATACAGGCAGCTGTGTCTGTGCAAATGGTACACGCTAGAGTATACAGGCAGCTGTGTCTGTACAGAAGGTACACGCTAGAGTGTACAGGCAGCTGTGTCTGTACAAAAAGCACACGCTAGAGTATACAGGCAGCTGTGTCTGTACAGAAGGCACACGCTAGAGTATACAGGCAGCTGTGTCTGTACAGAAGGTACACGCTAGAGTGTACAGGCAGCTGTGTCTGTACAAAAAGCACACGCTAGAGTATACAGGCAGCTGTGTCTGTACAGAAGGCACACGCTAGAGTATACAGGCAGCTGTGTATGTACAGAAGGCACACGCTAGATTATACATGCAGCTGTGTCTGTACAGGAGACACACGCCTAGAGTATACAGGCAGCTGGGTCTGTACAGAAGGCACACGCTAGAGTATACAGGCAGCTGTGTCTGTACAGAAGGCACACGCTAGAGTATACAGGCAGCTGTGTCTGTACAGAAGGCACACACTAGAGTATACAGGCAGCTGTGTATGTACAGAAGGCACACGCTAGTTTATGCAGGCAGCTGTGTCTGTACAGGAGACACATGCCTAGAGTATACAGGCAGCTGTGTTTGTACAGAAGGCACACGCTAAAGTATACAGGCAGCTGTGTATGTACAGAAGGCACACGCTAGAGTATACAGGCAGCTGTGTATGTACAGAAGGCACACGCTAGATTATACAGGCAGCTGTGTCTGTACAGGAGGCACACGCCTTGAGTATACAGGCAGCTGTGTCTGTACAGAAGGTACACGCTAGAACATACATCTCAGATTATACATAGAAAATGCTAAATCGGTCACCGTAGTGGCTTCCTTTCATTACGCCGTAAAATCGTCTTGTCGTGCAATTGGAACTTCAGAAGTTCACGCGAAGATGCAATGAATTACTACTCTAATGCTATTCTCTTTGCATTTCAATACATGTTCACCCTTTTATTAAGCTATTAATTTATTTGTTTTTCTTTTTTAATAAGTGGGATCTCTTCTTTCTGTATTTCCCTTTACCTCCACTTACTTCTAACTAATGAACACCATATTCTCTGGAAACTTGAATTTCAAATTAATGGCCCCTGTGGTGGGATTGTTCCATATGAATAGGGTTCGTCTTCTGAAAAATTATAATAATAATAATTGCCGTCCAATACCTACGTAATTACAGGCCTTTTCCTTCCCTTATGAGATAGGAGTTCCAGCCAACGTTATCCTTCCAGTTTTCAGTAGTATTTTGGGGTGATGTTGCTAACGTCATGCCTTGCCTCGGGAATGTTCACAAAATGCGCATGTGCTGACGTCACTCGACATTTCTTGGCGGTTATCCCTTCACGTAATGACCAAGACACTCCACTGGACTTGACTTCTGCGTTAAGACGACCAGCGATATAGTGAACGTGATACTAAATGAAGGTAATTTTAAGGAGAATGGAATACAAACCCGACAGCGTTCGCAAGCAATAAAGCATGAACGGATAATACCAATAAGAACACAGATTGTTTTTCAACATTACGAAGTCAGAAGCAACATTTTGTTTTCTCCTGACTCTCATTTTGTTTACCAATTAGTGCTATAAAAAAAAAATCTACGGCCAAGGTCATGTCATAAGAATAGAATGTAGTACTGCGCATCTTCAAACAAACCACTAAAACTCAATAATACTTGACACATTGATGTCTTTCCTGCATTCTGTAATCAATAGCTGAGGGTCTCTCTCTCTCTCTCTCTCTCTCTCTCTCTCTCTCTCTCTCTCTTTGAGCGCTTCTGCTGAGCAGTCTTTCCACTTCTCCTTGCCAATCATTTATCGCCCCCGGAAGATACACTCCCTCTCATGAGGTCCGCCCTTGATTACATTAGGATACTGAGTGCGAGCAGAGGGGAGCCCTGCTACGAGAGAGAGAGAGAGAGAGAGAGAGAGAGAGAGAGAGAGTCACTTAACCGTGAAAAACAGAATTGGCTCAATTTGTAAGTGTAATTCAAATTAGTTTCAAATGATGGCTCAAGAATATTTTGAAAAGTGAGAAGGCGTCTGAGAGGAGACTCGAATATCAATATAACACGTCCTGCATGCAATATGTTTAAATCTTCTATGCAATAATCAAATAATCCCGGTAGCTTTGGTGAATTTCGGCTAATGATAAAACGCACACACACTTGAATGCAATATATAGTCCCCATGATAAGTTTAGAGTGCAATCCAAGCAATAAAGTCTACGCGATTCAAGATGAAGAGTTTAGTCCTTACTGAAGTGAACGGATTTTCTCACCTCCAGTTCCAATCGTTATTCTTCAGCGTCTACGGAAACACGGCAAAACTGTTTACCTGTGAAGAAGAGAAAAATATATTTAGCATAAGTCACTAAAATTAAAGTCACTGAAATGAAAGAGTAAGAATACTTCTGAGTTACCTTAATTAATGCCGAAGCACATTGAAAGCCTTACAGATTTCCTCAGGGTTGACTTGTCATCATTTATTCAGCTCATCTATGAAAGACCTAGACAATATACAGATCATCTTGAGCGAAGCCACGGTTATATAAATTGATTTGAAATGACTTTTACAGCTTTAATCTAATCATTCATCATAATCGACCAGTGCTCAAACTATCATACCCAATGTTATCAATCAGTGCACATTGATCAATTTTTCATTTATTATTATTATTATTATTATTATTATTATTATTATTATTATTATTATTATTATTGTGCCATACAGTGACAAATTTTGAACTTCAAAGCATCACCTCTTTCCGCAATCTTGCTAGGTTGTTAATCTCCTACACTAGATCCGGGCTGAAACCTGCCTTCTAAAAGTCTGACCCCCAATGCCCTGTTATCTTAGGATTCTAACCATCCTCATTGTCCTTGCTTTGGTTCGAGGTTTGTTCACCCAATCCTATCCAGGTTACTCCTGAGGTCCTCTAGGATTACTCCAAGAGCTCCAAGGATGATAGGGACTACTCCCACTTCATTGATTCTTCTTGACTTGAACCTATTATGTGTGATCAAGACCTACCTTTTAACTTTAATTTTAATGCCATAAACAAAATATTTTATAAAACATGTTGCTATACGACTAAATGAAAAACCTTTCACTTTAAAAATTTACATTATCAACGCCCTACACTCAACCAAAAATTCTGAAAATTGGTCTGAAAAGCTATCGGCGCTCAGTCATCGCTCTCTAAAATGCAGTGGCAATTTGGTTTGCATAAAACTAACAAACACACTTCAGGAAAGTTGCCAAACTATTCTCAAGCGAGGGGTTCAGCCCTGGCTGAAACGACTTCATGATATTTCAGAATCAAGCAGTTTTTAATTTAGTTATTTTGGCAAAGAAGGTTTTATAAAAAAAAAAAAATACTCATTTTAGTCCCCAATATGCTACAGGTCACAACTTACTTTACGTTCTACAACAAAATTGATAGAGTTTGACATTTGCCTTCATTTTAGGAATCACTTGAAATAAAACTCTTGTTCAACAAGATAGCGTAACTATATTGTAACACTGAAGCATGACTATCTTGTCTTGAGCATATTTTTTATACAAATATTACATATCTTTTACAAAACCAATTGAACATTATTATTAAACTTTTACAAAACCAACTGAACATTAATATTAAACTTTTACAAAACCAATTGAACATTATTATTAAACTTTTACAAAACCAATTGAACATTATTATTGAAACAGTTATTTTTACCAACGGCATGCTCAAAGTAATGCAAGTAGATTTTGTCCAGAAATATTTCCTCTTGTAGAAATACTTACTTTAAAGTGTTGTATTGCAACTATAATTGCGATGAATATTTTATTTTCAGATGCAGAAAGACCTACGCAACTTGGTTCGCCGGAATGACAGTGAGTTCCTAAAATTGTAGTCACATTAAATACTGATTTAATAAGCGGCGTTTCACTTGTAACTAGCATATTGCTGCAAGTTTAACCTGGAATTACTTTTAACGGAGGGCCCAATCCCTATTTGGCCCAGTGTGGGGGCAGTGTCATTAGCGGACCTCACGCGGTGCACTGTAGGCATTATTTGCAGCGTTCCATCAACCCCTCGTTGCACCTACTTTCACTTCTATCCCCACTTTCCTTCTTCGTTCTTGCTGACCAACCTCTCTAACTATTAATTCTTAGTGCGACTGTGGGGTTTTCCCCCCAGTTTCACCTGTGAGGTCATTCAGCGCTGAAAGGGAAACAGTGCAGATAGGTCTGAAAAGAGTAGCAGGAAGAAAACCTCGATGTATTATGAAATAATTGTTAGGAGAGAGTGGACAGCAAGATGGAAGAAAGACAATATGAAAAGAGGTACAGTAAAAGGAATGAAAGTGGTTGCAGCTGGCGGCCGAAGGGACGCTGCAAAGAACCTTAAGTACTACCTACAATGCAAGGCGTGAGGTGCACTGACGACATTCACCCCCTCCGGGAGTTTCACCTACAGACCCTTGTGCTTCGTCTCATTTAGTTTCCACGGCTCTATCTTGCTGTCCAACCACTCCAACTTTCCTCTTTTCACTTACTTTAGCGCTGAATGGCTGAACCTGCCCCAGTGCAGTGCTGGGCTTCTTAGCCTAGATTCCAAAAAAATTCAATTTTATCCAAAAAACAAAAGTCGGCAGTGGCAATGCTTGGTGAAAGAAACAGATATTTCTTTTCTAGGAATCCAAGATATGTGAAGATGAGGAAAGTCCTGCAGTAACCAAAATTTAATCGTCGGGTCAAAAATATAAAACTAGGCAGACCTCAGAAGGTCAGACACTGTACTTTTAGTTTCAGTAACGCATGAACTAAATTTACAGCGGTTCTTAACCTTTTTCAATGTATGCACCCCTTTCAAATCAGCAGTCAGTCCTCGCACCCAGTGATAATAATAATAACTATTATTATTATTATTATTATTATTATTATTATTATTATTATTATTATTATTATTTTGTTTTGTTTTTTTTTTTCATTTTTTTGCAGGAAACAATAACATGTGTGTATAAAAATATATTTTGCCTTAACTATCCATAGGCATCCTTGCACCCCTTAGGAACCGGCTTCGCACCCCCTACAGGTGCGAGCACCCCTGATAAAGAACCACTGAACTAACATAATTCTTATTAATGACAACGCTGAAGGTGGAAACGGTCAAGAGACTTGAAAACTGTTCTGTATAGCAGAGAGTCGGCAATCACATAAAAGATAAATGTACAATTACAGGAACAATAGTATGTTCTTTTTTATAAGAACATGGAATAAAGAATAAATTTCTGAAGGATAATGCATCAGATCACTTCAGCCTCTAGATATAAAAGCGGGCAGAAACACAGCAAGTATTAACTGTTTCATGGAAATCAACGGTCAAATGCGTACCATACACAAAAATGAATAACACTTGACAAGACAGTCATCACCCTTGCAGTTTTTATACACTGAAATTGCTGGTAATGGACTTGTGTTTGTATTAAAAATGGGAAATTATTCAGGTTAAAATATACTTAACTGGACGTGCTAGAACTGTTTTGAAAACTGAATACTATTGTATTAGTCTTGGCTAATCTATCAAATTTCTCTCTCTCTCTCTCTCTCTCTCTCTCTCTCTCTCTCTCTCTCTCAGGCATAGACACGCGCACACACACACTCTGAAGCTAGTAAAAAAATGTTTCATAATGTGTATTAGTCTGAAGAAGAGGACTTTGCCATGAAAATGTTCAAAACTATAATACAAACATAAACAATCAGGTTAAAAATTCGTTCCAAAGCCGTTGTATTTTAGCCACAGACGTAACAGACTGTAGGTGTGAGGTTGTGCTGACGCAACTCGGCTAGTCGTATGTCGTGTGTGGCGCATTCAACACCCCACCCTCCATGTCCCTCTTAGGTGGATCCCAATACGAAGCCAACAAGATAAATATTTTAGTCATAAGTCACGAGACTGTGTGCGTGTGCCTTAGGCCTAAGAGGGTCGATACGGTTTCTTTGTCTGCCTGGGCAGTGAAGCTTATCATCAGCCACGGCGTGTATTCAGCGTGATGACAATGATTTGTCCGCACAAACACTTATGTGTCAGAAGAACTTATGCAATTTTTATATATTTTCTTGACGTTTATTTGCCTCTCCTTTTTTTTTTGGTTAGACCTTTTTGAAACGTGGGTCTTAATTGCTTATATTTCACAGAGGCATCTGAATTCTACTACTACTACTGCTACTACTAATACTACTACTACTATTGCTGCTGCTGCTACTCTATTATTATTATTATTATTATTATTATTATTATTATTATTATTATTATTATATTTCACAGACGTATCTGAATTCTATTACTACTACTATTGCTACTACTATTAATACTACTACTACTGCTGCTGCTGCTGTTGCTACTGCTATTATTATTATTATTATTATTATTATTATTATATTATATTTGACATACGCATATGAATTCTACTACTACTACTATTACTAGTACTATTACTACTGCTGCTGCTGCTGCTGCTATTATTATTATTATTATTATTATTACTATTATTATCATTATTGTTATTATTATTAAGAAAACAGATGCAAAACATACAGCTTCAACTTGACAGAAGAGCGATAATTTCATGATTAACTTAGAGTGATTAAGTCAGTACAAACGCACTTTACAGGAATAGATCTTATCAATAATCTCCTTTCATTGCTTAGGCTGAAAATGAAGAATGACGGGTTGCAAGGCTCTAGGGCGATATACCGTGTTATCACCAACACCATAAAGGTTGCAAATCAGTGGTTCTCAATCTTTTATTAGTGATGGCACCTTAACTAAGGTAATCATTACCGTGGCACCCTTTCTTCACTATCCCAACATATCGCATGTATATATATATATATATATATATATATATATATATATATATATATATGTGTGTGTGTGTGTGTGTGTGTGTGTGTATGTATGTATATATGCATATATATACGTCAAAATATCAGAGAAGACACGCTGATAATAATTATATGAAGACTTCTACGAACTTTTTTTTTTTTTTTACAAATTTCATTGAGATGATGTAGCCAAGGCAAAATTCAAGACAATCTTGCGGCAGCCCTAGGCACTGTCTGTGGCACCCCAGGGTGGTGCCACGGCACCCAGTTTGAGAATCACTGGTTTACATATTTGGGTCGGTATGTCTGTCTGACTGTTAGTGAACAAGAATACTTTATATGGAAACCGGCGAGCGAACTTTTTACATTTTGTGAAAAGAAATCATTACGCTCCAAGGGAAAGTGGTTGACTAGATTCCTCGGATCTAAATCCAGAGGGATGTTTATTTGACAGAAAACAACAGCTTCATGATGGTGTTTCAAAAGATCTTAATGCCTCTGACTACTAACTATCAAATAACACGGAAAAATGCTTGCCAAGAACACAGCTGAAATAACAAAAGACATTGAAATGACGCTTGACTTAGTTCAAAGCCCGAAGTCCCACTGGTCTTTAACATAAGTATTACCAATAAAGGATCGTGCATTCTGAGTATATATATTTCTTCTTTAGCTTCTATTAATTAAAAAAAAAATACGATCAGTTCACAAGCACGGAATGGTACTAGTGCATGCTGGCCTCGTCGGTGGATAATCTGAACCGTTTATTCCTTAATGGATGGAATTATATTTTCGTCATCAAAACAGAGCAGTAGGATCACTCTGAATGTTGAGCTGTATATTTTCAAAGTTTTCTCTTCAAAAGTGTTCGACAAAAAAAAAAAAAAAAAAAAAAATCTTACGTCTGTTGCGTTTTTTTTTTAAATATATATATTTTTTCTTAAGTCTATTGCGATTATTTTTTTGTTCGACCAAAAAAAGAGATATTTTCTTAGGTCTGCTGCGGATATTTTTTCGTTCGACAAAAATTTTTTTTTTTTTCTTACGTCTGCTGCTGTTATTTTTTTGTTCGAGCAAAAAAAACAGGTTTTCTTACGTCTGTAACGATTAGTTTTTGTTCGACAAAAAAAAAAAAAAATTCTTAAGTCTGTTGCGGTTATTTTTTTGACAAAAAAAGTCATTTTCTTAAGTCTGTTGCGGTTATTTTTTTGTTCGACCAAGAATTTTTTTTTTCTTAAGTCTGTTGCGGTTTAGTTTTTTGTTCGACCAAAAAAAATATTTTTTCCTACGTCTGCTGCTGATATTTTTTCTGTTCGACCAAAATAAAAAGATTTTCTTACGTTTGCTGCAGTTATTTTTTGTTCGACAAAAAAAAAAAATCTTCTTACATCTGTTGCGGTTATTTTTTTGTTCGACCAAAAAAAAAAAAAAAATTTATTACGTCTGTTGCGGAAATTTTTTTGTTCGACAAAAAAAAAAAAAGATATTTTCCTACGTCTGGTGCGGATATTTTTTGTTCGACAAAATTATATTCTTACGTCTGTTGCGGTTATTTTTTTGTTCGACAAAAAAAGGAAAAATTTTTTACGTCTGTTGCGTTAATTAAAAAAAAAAGAGATTTTCTTAAGTCTGTTGCGGTTATTTATTTTTTTTCATAATGTTCTATTCACACAATAAAAACTGTATGAACTGCAGTCCGGGTGCAGTTAAAATGAATAAATCTGCTCAAATACGAGGCAACAAGGTTGCTTAACAATATATTGAATACTAAGCAAAACAGATTGTTTCCTTTCAACAATTTGGACAGCAACTGCAACTCGGCATGAAATTTGGGCAATGGTTTTCTTTGCCCAGTTTGGTCTGTTTTTGTGTTACAGCCTTTTCAGAGGTTTAAAGGTAATTAATTGCAAAGCTTCTACTGTAGTGCACAAGACATAGATACATCACAAATAATTCGTCATCCCAGTTTTGACGAACTGACGTAATCTTTTTATATTGTACCGGCTTTGTCTGTCCTTCCGCACTTCATTCTGTCCGCCCTCAGATCATAAAAACTACTGAGGCTAGAGGGCTGCAAATTGGTATGTTGATCATCCACACTCCAATCATATACATACCAAATTGCAGCCCTCTAGCCTCAGTAGTTTTTTTTTTTTATCTTATTTAAGGTTAAAGTTAGCCATAATCGTGCTTCTAGCAACGATACAGGATTGGCCACCACCAGGCCGTTGTTAAAGTTTCATGGGCCGCAGCTCATACAGCATTATACCGAGACCGCAGAAAGATAAATGTATTTTCGGTGTCCTTGATTAGACGCTGTAGCGGCTGTACAGAAAACTCGATTGCGACGAAGGAACTTCGGCGCATTTTTACTTGTTTTTTTAAGCTTTGCGTTTCCCAGCCAAAGTGACTTAGTTTCTGATACTCCATAACATATCAAAACTTCAGCTGTCTGTGCTGCCACGTTTTCAGACCAAATGTCCTCAAAAGGTGAGCTAATCAGAAGCTCTGAATTATATCAAAATCTTTGAAGTCCATTTTCTCAGAAAGGGGAAAAGATAGCTTATGCCAGTTCATCAAACGAGGGACGAATTACATAGACACGAATGACTGAAGGTCTTAAAATGCATTACAGAGATTCAAAAATTTTAATTTCATTATTAGACTGTTTTGTAATTTGTAGTATTCAAAATCTGTAATTATTTTCATAGCTATGAATATTATTAGACTGATTTGTAATATGTAGTATTTAAGACAAAACACGGAATACGCGAAAATAATTATCTTACCAACTAAATATACAATAAAGAGATTTAGCTCCGAGACCATGAAATTTGACAAAATACTACAACTTAAGAAATGGTGTTTCATACCACCCCTTGGTGAACAGATTGCACACGTTGTTCCTTATAAGAGAATATAATTAACCAAGAAAAAGCCAACCTTAATAACTACTTTGATATGAGAGAGAGAGAGAGAGAGAGAGAGAGAGAGAGAGAGAGAGAGAGAGAGAGAGAGAGAGAGAGTACGCCAAACAAGGCCCGGTAAAGTATCTGGCGCACGTGTATGGATAATATGTCAAAACGGAGGGGCCCACTGAAAAGGTCCCGGCGCAGGGAAATCAGCTGTGAAATTGCAACAGACAGCCATAAATGCGGCAAAGTCAGCCGTGAAATTAAAAGATGCGAAATCGCGGCCAGCACAAGGCGGCCGCGAAAGCAAAAGTGGACGGACGGAAGGAACGCAACACCTACAATGAGTAGGATATGAAGGACGTCCCCTTGCAGGACGCCGCCCCGAGAGGAGGAACAGAAACAACTGTGACATTCGCAGATTGCAAATGCTACCCAAGGATTCAAAGGTATTTTTAATATGTGTGTGTATATATGTATCTGTATATGTATATATATTATATACATATGTATATATATATGTATGTAGAATCTACTGGACACTTTTACCAGATACATATGTAATTGTAATAGCCACAATGCCCTCTTAACTTCTCGAATTCTTCGCGCTTTTTTTGGATAAGCGTATCCAAAAAAGCGGGAAGGATTCGCAAAGTCAAGAGGGCACTGTGGCTATTAGAATTACATGTGTATATACATACATACATACATAAATACATACATACATACATATATATATATATATTGCACACGCACATGTATATACATATATATATATATATGTATATGTATATATATATATATATATATATATATATATATATATATATATATATATATATTATATATATATATATATATATATATATATATATATATATATATATATATATTATACACACACACCCTCCCAACTCATCTTACTTCTCATAAATGATGCTAGAAAGGCAACCATTTATTTATTATATATATATATATATATATATATATATATATATATATATATATATATATATATATGTGTGTGTGTGTGTGTGTGTGTGTGTGTGTGTGTATAGTCAGTGGCTGGATAGGAGACAGACTTGGAATAGTAGACGCTGTTGACACGGATTGCCATGGCTAACAACTTCATCGCATAATGCACGCTCAGAAACAAATAGGCAACAGTGTCACCGGTTAATTCATACAACAATGCTTATTGATGAATTTACTGAAGTGTCAACATTAAATACAAAACCGAGAAAAAAGGCGAAAGTTATGACCAGTTCTGTGTCGAAAGAAGCGCAGGGTTATATGCGTCGAAAGGGTATGGAGTGTAGAGGTACACAGAGTAAAAGAGGTTAAATCGATGAAGAGATGGATCTGAAGGTTTTTGAGGACATTAAATGGTCTCGTGGAGAATGGGGAGCAGAGGGGAATGAGACCGAGAAAGTGCTGCCTGAATATTATGCGAGATGTGTTGGACCCCAGGGTCCTTAATACCAAGGAAGCAAAAGTGCACACAAAATCTATAGGCGAGTGGCGTATTCCATGTGAGGTTCTTGATAAGTAGTTGATGAGACGAGCCTTCTGTATAGGTATAAAAAACTGGTTCAGTAGCGTTTTCTTAAATTCTGCATTTAAGTTCAAAAGGGGACACATACGTACACACACATACATATAAACACACACACACACACACACACACACATATATATATATATATATATATATATATATATATATATATATATATATATATATATATGTATATATATATATATATGTATATTCATAAATACATATAATTATATAATATATATATATATATATATATATATATATATATATATATATTATATATATATGCCAAATTCATGCTTAACTACAAGATCGTGAGTGTGTGTGTGAACCTCTGGCTAGGAAGACCCCCGCAACACAGCCACTTGCTACGCCTACACAAAAGGCCCAAACCATTCACTGGGCACCAAACACCAGCCTACACACTGCTGTGCTATTCAGCTCCTCCATCTTGCACGTACTCTTGCGCCTCCTGGATCTTCTTAATGGCCTCCTTTCGTCTTTCACGCCGTCTGTCCACATAACCTTCGGCTAACCTTTCCCTGGCTCTCGCCCTCTCCCTCTCCCTCTCTTCCCTTTGTTTACTAAACATTTCCATGTTGCTTCTTCAGTCCTAATTTGCGTATTAAAACAATCCTTGCTCTCAGCGTTCATTACACTCTCTCTCTCTCTCTCTCTCTCTCTCTCTCTCTCTCTCTCTCTCACACACACACACACACAAACATACATTCACAAATATGTGTATATATATAATGTATATATGTATATATATGTATATATATATATTATACATATATATACACTGTATATATACTGAAAAACTAATTAGCCAACTAGTGAAGTTAGTGTTGATAGAGATCAACTTCATCAACGAACAGGAAGATTTAGCGTATATATATACAATAACAAATGGTTAAAACACAAGAACCAAACGCGTAAGGACATCTAAGGAAGAGAGAAGAATACCCCCGTATATACGCTAATGAACGCTGAGAGCAAGGATTGTTTTAATACGCAAATTAGGACTGAAGCAGGAAAAGAAACTGAAAAAATACAGTAAGAATAAGCAAAGGGGTTAGCTGGAAGCACCGCATAATAACGAGTAACAACCATAAACAACTGGAATTATGACAATATGCGTGACTGAATACACTAGAAGCCCCTAAGGACAAAAAATTAGTTATCAATAACTGCAGCGTCGATGAAGGCCATTTCAGGGCAGAAATACTGAACATGTCATCAAGTAACTGGGTTAATAGAAAAGCAATACAGCATTTCAAGAATATGACTGCAATACATAAATATTAATATCTGGATAACAGAAAAAAAGATGTTCGACACTTTAAGTTTTTGAATCTAGAAATTTTATCCCTTCCAAATTTGTAAGAAAAGAAATCATGAATATGCACTCTTAAGTCAAACAGAAAATAATTTAGAAACGTAAAATTTTAAGTGTTAAAATGAGCACAAACACTGAAAGAATGGTATATTGCTGACATACCTTATCACTGACTTTTAAACACTATCTACAAGCTATAAGAGTTCACGAAAAAGTAAGCAGCTTCCCTATTCACACCCTATCTACTTGTCGCTAATGAGTGCAGAAAGGAACAAAATAATGTAAACGGAGAGAGAGAGAGAGAGAGAGAGAGAGAGAGAGAGAGAGAGAGAGAGATATGAATTTCTTAAGGTTTTAGCAGAATTCACGCCTTACCTGTTTTGCATGACAAAAAATAAACATTTTAAGACTGCGAAAGCAATACATCTTCCCTAGCGACACGCGGCCAACTTCTCTGGTAAGAACTTTCCGACTGACGAAATACCGAAGAAGGCAGCATTACAGTGCTTGCAAAGGTACATAACACGGACAATTTCCTCTCAACAAGATGTATTTCTGAAACACGAATGCCACTAATAACAACTACTTTTAATAAGGAAACAATCATGGTCACAAACTTAGGTGTCATTAGCGGAGCAGTCATGCAAGTTAGGGAGTATTGTTCTCATATTTCACAAGCAATAGCTGAGGTAAAGTTGTGTACGCAATCTACGGTTTTTGACCTATAATTCCACCTTCTGGCATATGCATTGCATAAAAAACAGGGCAAGCGCACACAGACAGACTCACGGGACATGAGGACCATTCCCCTTCATGCACAGCTGTGCATAATGATCTACTTTTTTATCAAGTTTGAATGAGATTCCTTGAATAGAACAGAACAGAGAATTTAGGCCAAAGGCCAAGAGCTGGGACCTATGAAGTCACTCAACGCTGAAACGGAAATTGACAGTAAAAAGTTTTGGAAGGTGTAATAGGAGGAAAACCTCGCAGTTGCACTATGAATCAATTATTGTTAGGAAAGGGTGGAAAGTAAAATGGAAGAAAGAGAATATGAACGGAGTTACAGTAACAGGAATGAAAGGTGTTGCAGCTAGGGGCCGAAGGGACGCTGCAAAGAGCCTTAAAGTAATGCCTACAGCGCACCGCATGAGGTGCACTGACGGCACTAACCCCCTTCCGGATAATGAAATCCCTTCAAGAGCCTGGAGTTGCGATAAGAAGGTTAGCATGACACACACTCTGATGTACCAGCGAAGGGAAAAACTAGTTCTTGCCCCCAAAACGACTGTGACAGTAGTTGACTTGTAATTACACTGCTGGATGTATGAACCTACGTGCACTATACATTCGACAGGGTGTAAAGTGACGGAGAGTTCTCAGTGCAATCCATTCTTTAATTTTATTTATTATTTTTTTAGATGGGGATGTATATACTTTTATACTGAGGTTATTAAAACCGGAGAAGCGTTATCATGAGAATAATATGGGCAATAACAAATTATCTGTATGATGTGGGGTAATAATAATTTCCAAGATATTTGACATGACTGTAAACAGTCTCGTCAAGTTAAGTTTGAGAAACTGTCGCAGAGAGAGAGTCTGAGAAACTGTCGCAGAGAGAGAGTCTGAGAAACTGTCGCAGAGAGTTACGTAATGAAGCAAAGGATTAGATACAGCCATTCAACGTCCCTATTATCATTGAAAACTTTTTCGTGTAAGCTGCATCAACTATCATCAAACCTTACAATGGAAAAGATGACAGTAAAGTTTCTGTATTACCCTATACATACTTTTTTCCGAGCAATTACAAAAACAAACTTCTAAGATGCTATGATGACCCAGTATTGATCACGAGGATAAAATCCATGACATCATTGACACGAATTTAGATAGCATCGTGGAATACCAGAGTCGGCCTTTAAGCCAGCATCGTACTGCATCCCCATGTTGGAGCTCAATGACTTGAAACTATAAAAATAAAACGTGACATCCAATATTGTTTTGCGTGTAATGCAAATCCTCTACGACCAGGAAATTAGATTTCATCTTCCTTTTCTTTCCAGTTATTTTGCTTCTAAAATTTCTTTACACTGCAGCTCTTTTCAACTAAAAAAATTCTAGTAGAAAATTAATACCTCTCTCTCCCAAAGGAATATGATACAATCCCTAGAACCGTGAGGTATTTTGCACACAGGTATAAATAATATTCATCTTCACTCAAAAACCAGAGGAGAAGTCAGTGAACATGATATGTATTACTCTCCCCGACCCCATTTCGCAAAGTCTCTGTATTGGCAAAGTAATTTTAACAAGCTACAAACAGAGCTAACACAATGCTTCTTCAACTCCAGTGGAAATAAATTCATGATCGAACATCCTTGTCTTCGTCCTCCCTCTCTTGGCGTGGGCTTCGCAAACATACAAAGGTAACCTGTCTCTGATCGAAAGCTGCAGTCTAGAGAAAATCTACCGTAAATTGTTTAGTCAGAAAACTAAAAAAAAAAATAATACGCAAGATTAATATTTTCTTAAATCAATAAGTTTTAAAGTAAACTCCATTCAAATAACCCTGTTGACTCTACACGAGGCAGGGGCAAACCTTAGCACATGACAGCACTGGTTCTACGGACACCAACAAGTAAATCATATATATTTTCTTGGCATAAGCAACGGTACATTCCTTTCTTGTCACAAGTGAGATGGTTCTTTCTTACTTGTAACAGGTTCTCTAAGGTGTGAAACTCCAGTCAACCATGAGATTTAACGTTCTGCAAGACAGCTTCAGCTATATTTTTTCTTTTGCTGAGACGTACATAAGAAACAGAGCAGGATGAAAGGCAAGCAAATATAATGTATAAGACGAAGATTCCAGTTAAGCAAAACCAGGAAAGAAATATTTTTGGTAGGTCAAAAGAAAGTATTGGTTATAATATAAAGCACAAACAAAGTGAGAGAGAGAGAGAGAGAGAGAGAGAGAGAGAGAGAGAGAGAGAGAGAGAGAGAGAGAGAGAGAGAGAGTTAGTTATTGGAGGGTATACTGGATTTTGCATTTTCAAACTGCA
The DNA here is from genome assembly GCF_040412425.1 of Macrobrachium rosenbergii. Classification (NCBI taxonomy): domain Eukaryota; kingdom Metazoa; phylum Arthropoda; class Malacostraca; order Decapoda; family Palaemonidae; genus Macrobrachium; species Macrobrachium rosenbergii. Next base: position 9,826,530 of record NC_089768.1, on the reverse strand, counting down.
AGGTAATGTTTACATTATAAACCTTTTATGATTGGTTTCTGAATTATAAAAGTTACCGCTCTCTTTTTCCCCTAACTATCTATCTGTTCATCTCTAAAAAGTGGCATTTCACCGAGGAAAATATCATAATCTGCTGGAGACTTGCCACTTAGCTCATTTAATCAGTAATTCATGAATTTCCTGATTCTTTTCTTTCTGCAATTCTAGGTCCTTTTAAACGGAATAAATTTGCAAAAAGCCACTTATACATAATCTATTAAATGCTAATCTTTAAAAACTAACAGGCACAGGCTCTTGCTCTTAGGGCAGCCGCAAGCCCTACCCACAAATACCACTCAACTGTACACGCTATTTTTCAATGGAACAGAATAGTACATACGATTTAGGCCCAAGGCCAAGATCTGGTACCTATGAGGTCATTCAGCGCTGAATGGGAAATTGACAGTAAGAAGGTTTGAAAGGTGTAACAGGAGGAAAACCTCGCAGTTCCACTATGAATCAGTTGTTAGGAGAGGGTTAAGGAAAGTAAGATGGAAGGAAGAGAATATGAACGGAGGTACAGTAATAAGGAATGAAAAGGGTTGCAGCTAGGGACGAAAGGACTCTACAAAGAACCGTAAGTAATGCCTGCAGTGCACCGCATGAAATGCAATGACGGCACTAACCCCCTTCCTACGGAGAGCTGTTCTTGAAGAACAAATCCATCAAGGAATTCATGAGATTCTCCAGAAGACTCAGTAATCTCGGTTAACAACATGGTGATGAACAGAGGAGTAGACCTTAGCAAAAATTCTGTTACACACCCCTACCATACATTCACTCTTCCCTTCCAACATTTTCACGCAATTAAGTTCAATACACAGCAGCACAAAGGCCGAAGAGCAAAATCACGCAAAACCATCTCGCACGAGGGACGTTATAATTATCGGAATAAACTGCCTTAAATGATGAAGCACAACGAAATAAAAGCAATTCCAATCATATTTTACTACAGTAGCCAATGCAGTGCGCGCAAAGCAGTACAATCAATACCACTGATAAGAGGAAACGCGGGGGCAGATGAATAAAGAGAAAAGAGGACGCGAAAAATAACAGATCTGAGGGGATAACGGATCATTAAACATCAACAAGTACTCTGGTGTAAGAAACAGAGGAGACGGGGATGGTCAGAGAGAGAGAGAGAGAGAGAGAGAGAGAGAGAGAGAGAGAGAGGAGAGAGAGAAGAAGGGAAATGGTTTCAAGTCTTCCCCCACAGGCAAAGGACAAAGGTGTCAAGGCAGGGGAAAGTGAAGGAAGGTCCGAATTCCCCCCCTCCCCACCGCTAAACCAAGCGACGGGAGAGTCTCTGAGAGGAGGGGGAGGGGAATATTAAAGCGATGAGTGTAATTCCCCTATCTAAGCAAAGCAATAGGGGAATCAAGGAAGAGGAGAATACGAGGAAAGTGCGGAGGGGGACGAATTCCCCTTCCCGGACTTAGCGATGCATGAGCGTCAGACAAAGTAGCCACATTGATCATCCCTGAGATTTTTCGAGATCCCCTCCTCCCTCCCCCCTCTCTCGCTTTTTCTCTCTTGCGTTGTTTCCCCTTTCCCGCGCCGTACCACTACCCAAAAGGGGAACAGAACCACATTTCAGTGCCATAAACTTGGGTGCTGGATGGTGACATCTGAATGCCCAACGGAATCGGTCGAGTAACTGAAAAATATTCGCTTCATTGTCAGCATGTGCATCTTCCAGAACTAAATAACGAATGCGGATACGTACTGTTACATTATAGTCACTGCTACGTCCATATATATATATATATATATATATATATATATATATATATGTGTGTGTGTGTGTGTGTGTGTGTGTGTGTGTGTGTGTATGTCTACACGTTTGTTTGTTTGTAAATATATATATACAGTATAAGTATATGTATATATATATATATATATATATATATATATATATATATATATATATATATGTGTGTGTGTGTGTGTGTGTGTCTACATGTTTGTTTGTATAATATACTGCACATACGATGTGTGTCACTATAACCAAGCCATGGACTCCACTAACAATAATGACGTAAAGTAAAAAAAATCAAAATTATTTTTCTAACATAAAAATCATTCCTTCACATATTACTAGATACATGCATTCCAAGTCAACTTTAAGACAAAACAAAAAAATGCCAATTAAATTCAGTGAAGAAAGGGCAGCTCCCGCAAACTTAAAAATGCCACCACACAAATACCTCCCTCTTAAAATGCCACCACACAAATACCTCCCTCTTAAAGAACTCTCCAACGAGGATAATTACCCTGATCATCCCCACATTCATGGGTAATACTACGCTAAAGTTCCTAGGAACTGATTTAAAAAAACACAAAGTCTTAGTTTGCTCCAAGTTTTGCTCAAGTTGTCTTGTCGTGGCACAGAAGCAACGTAAAAAGCCTCACAATTTTATGGTCTTTGGAATCTGTAATGGTAAGACCACAGCAACGAACGCCAGCTGCAGTAGGTTCTTTGGAAAAATATGACAAGCCCCATGCCTCCTATTTTTCTCACAAATGCACACCTACGCCAATTTATGCCGATAAAAAATTCATGTACCTCTTCAAAAACCTTAGGAAAAAGAGGGATCACAATATTCAATATTAAAGGCAGCTTCATTACTTATCACTAACTATTCACTCAGGAAACGGAGAGAAAAAATATTTAATATTGAGAGGCAGTGTCATTACTTATCGCTAACTATTCACTCAGGAAGCTGAGGGATCACAATATCCATTATTAAAGGCAGCTTCATTACTTATCACCATCTATTCACTCAGGAAACAGAGGGAACACAATAATCAGCATTAAAGGCAGCTTCATTACTTATCACTAACCATTCACTCAGAAAACAGAGAGAAGAAATATTTAATATTAAGAGGCCGTGTCATTACTTATCGCTAACTATTCACTCGGGAAACTGAGGAATCACAATATTCAATATTAAATGCAGCTTCATTACTTACCAGCAACTAATCACTCAGGAAACACAGGGATCACAATATTTAATATTAGAGGTAGCTTCATTACTTATCATTAACTATTCACTCAGGAAACAGAGGGGACAAAATATTTAATATTGAAAGACAGCTTCATTATTTATCACTAACTATTCGCTCAAAGAGACGTACATAAATGAAACTGTCCCAAAAAATGCATTACTAACTCGAAGAAGAGATCATGAAAATTATCTCCAGCGGGGCAAAGGTCGTATTTCCGTCCTTAAAACTTCGGGGTCTTTCCATCTTATCTTTAATGACGCAAGACATCCGTCCACTAAAATCAGCCACTCTTATCAAAACAATTTGTATCGCGTTGCAAATGTCAAAGTCGTCTTAATAACATCTACAGCGTTTCTATCAAACCCCACTGCGAGTTATTTATTTACCGGATTGGCTTAACAATTACCCCTTTGATGTGGTTGTTTTTCCTCTAAAAACAACCACGGAAATAATGATCGTTGTTTCATTATTTTCTTCTTTCTCACTCGAGACGAACACCGATGCAACCCTAGTTCATGTACATCAGACTTCAGGGTTATTAATTAGATGTTCATACAAGGACTTATTAACTAAGTCTCTCTCTCTCTCTTTCTCTCTCCCTCTCTCTCTCTCTCTCAATGATTCTCCCTGTTTGCCCTCGTCCATTATTCACATTTTTATCACCTTCCCCTCTTTATTCTTTCATTCGTCTCATCCACCTTCTTCCCTTCAATCCTTTGTTCCATCTAAATCTTCCTTCCCAGTTCGCTTTTTTATTTCTCTTCTTTTCTTTCCTCCTCCTCCTCCTCCTCCTCCTCCTCCTCCTCCTCCTCCTCCCCCCCTCCTCCTTGCTCTGAAATCCAAACACTGACTTTTATCAGTTTTCAATGAACCATTTTTCAACTCTCGTATCTAAAGAGCTGTTGCGCTCTTGACATGGAACTTCTAAGAGAGTATTTCAGAGTCATGCGAGAGAGAGAGAGAGAGAGAGAGAGAGAGAGAGAGAGAGAGAGAGAGAGAGAGAGAGGAATCAAAGATGTCGTTTAATGCGGTGCATCAAATGAACCAGCGCATGCACGGAACAGGATAAAAGATAAAAAAAAAAGTCACAAATGAATGAACAAGTACAATTACTCGAACAAAAAGTTAAACAAAATGGCCAACTGATTACTCGCCCAGATTGCCTCCGGCGGCAACTCTTTCCTGTTACAGAGACTAATAAAATGGAAAGGGATGGAGAATGGTCGAGGGTTGGACGGAGGGAGGAGAGGGAAGGGGAGGGGAGGGGGGGAGGGGGGAAGGAGATAGAGCAACATTCATTGGAAGCGTTTCCTGGGCTTCCATTCTTGGAGTACGGGAGCATATAAAATCCATCAGCTAAGGAAATGAATCTGCATTGCAAAGAGAGAATATTTTCTCTTTTTCACAAACGACGATTACAAGCAACCGGTCGTGAGCGCACATTAGAGAGAGAGAGAGAGAGAGAGAGAGAGAGAGAGAGAGAGAGAGAGAGAGAGAAGATATTTTGTTCTGTATATTTTTCCATTTATAGCTGATGAAATAAATGCCAAAGCGAAACTGAAGTCCGTTCTCGTTCCCATTACAGCTACCGTTCCTAATACTTAACGAATATTCATGAAAAACAAAATACAGCTATTATTATAAATGTTGCAACCATGATATTTCAGGAGCTATCGAACAAATAATCAAGACCTATATTCAAATTTAGAGGTCCAAAAGATACAATCTGAAATTGTGCTGGAAATTCCAGAACTTATGTGTTGATATTCAGGATTACCTTTTCCCAACATATAAAATTAAGACTTTTGAAAATGGGTCTTAAACAAGCACACACACATACATACATACACACACACAAAACATTTTTTCAAAATTTTCACGCTCGTGTTTTCAAGCTAGATTCTTCTATTAACCTCCTATTAAATTTTCCATTCTAAGTGGCATAGCAATATTTTACTTCTAAACTAAGATAGCCGCTGGGATGCATATTTGTCAATGTATGTATGCCAATGATGATTTTTCAAAAAATGAGGTTTCTAAGCGAAATTACAGGTGCACTACTGAAAATAGAGAACACTAAAATTTTTAATCGTAAAATTTATTCCGAGATTATAACCGTTTCAGTTACATTTTACCAGGATAATTTCTTGAATTTCATCATCTCGCCTCTCTCAACAAAAGGTATCACTCACTCTCTTCACTCCTCCTCCTTCTCCAGTTCCCCCAGGTTTCACAAGCTCTCTCTCTCTCTTTCTTCTACCTCTTTCCCTCATCTGGGTCTCCCAGATTTCAAAGGCGCTCTCTCTCTCTCTCTCTCTCTCTCTCTTCCTCCTCCCCCTTTCTTATTCTTTTCCTCTTCTTGCTTGCTCTCCAAGATTTCAAAAGCACTCTCTCTCTTCTTCTTCTTCTTTTCTTCCTCTGGTTCTCCCAGATTTTAAATGCACTCTCTCTCTCTCTCTCTCTCTCTCTCTCTCTCTCTCTCTCTCTCTCTCTCTCTCTCTCTCTCTCTCTCTCTCTCTTATTCTTCTTCTTTTACTTCTTCTTTTCTTCCTCTGGTTCTCCCAGATTTTAAAAGCACTCTCTCTCTCTATTTCTCTTATTCTTCTTCTTCTACTTCTTCTTTTCTTCCTCTGGTTCTCCCAGATTTTAAAAGCACTCTCTCTCTCTCTCTCTCTCTCTCTCTCTCTCTCTCTCTCTCTCTCTTTCCTGATCATGCAGTTATATATTATTCCCTCTCTTTTCCTCCCCTGTTTTAACCCTTTCCATTTCCCTCTAGCCGAGTCCTTGTTTATTTTAGTTCATCCTTCACTTATTCAGCATTTCGGTCCTTTTCACCGTTTCGTATAACCTTTTCCCTGCTCTCTGGCCCTCTCCCTCTCCCTCTTATCCCTTTGTTATCAAACATTTCCATGTAACGTCTTCAGTCATAATTTGTGTATTAAAAACCTCTTTGTTCTGACATTTCTTACCCACCAAACTAATTAGCAAACATGGAGGACGTTCTCTCTCTCTCTCTCTCTCTCTCTCTCTCTCTCTCTCTCTCTCTCTCTCTCTCTCTCTCTCTCTCAACGCTTCTTTTCAAAAATTCATGAAAGTATCAGACTTTGGTCTTATCTCTTGATCTGCACTTCCTGATGTTAGCAAACACTCCCTCAAGGAACAAAGCTAAGTAACTAAATCCGATATTTCCATTCCGGTTATTACAAAATCCAGACTTTACTCTGAAATTCTTTACTATATATTTATGTTTCTTTTGTGAACACCACACTGCATAATTGTGTGTGTATATACGAGTATATATGTGTGTGTATATATATTTGTATATAAATATATATATATATATATATATATATATATATATATATATATATATATATATATATATATATATATATACACATATCAAATGACTGTAACCAGGACAGAGTTCATGAAATATGCCGTAAGTAAATCATATCCCCTTCTCCGATTGTAGCCAATATTCCAGGGAAATTTAACCACAAAGACACAGAGGCTCAATGAAATTCTCAACTGTCTTATCAGACTAAATTTCCTAAATTATTTATACCAAGAGACTTTTGTGACTTAATGTCTAACGAATCTGCACTCTTGACCAACAGATATTTGCTTTTATAAAACCTTTTAGTTTTCTGTAAAAGAAAACTATTGTGTCGGCTTTGTCTGTCCATCCGCACTTTTTTCTGTCCGCCCTCAGATCTTAAAAACTACTGAGTCTAGAGGGCTGCAAATTCGTATGTTGATCATTCATCCTCCAATTATCAAACATGCCAAATTGCAGCCCTCTAGCCAGAGCAGTTTTTATTTTATTTAAGGTTAAAGTTAGCCATAATCTTCTTTATGCTTATGGCAACGATATAGGATAGGCCACCACTGGGAAGTGGCTAAAGTTTCATGGGCCGCGGCTCATACAGCATTATACCGAGACCACTGAAAGAGAGATGTATTTTCGGTAGCCTTGATTATAAGCTGTACAGAAAACTCGATTGCGCCGAAGAAACTTTGGCACATTTTTAAACTTGGTTCTAAGGTCGACGCTCTACATGAGAGAGCAATGCTTGCGAGAGCATGCGCACGTGTTTCCAGATGCTTACAATGCAAGTCCTCAACCCATTCTCCTTCGCTTGACCACAAACTCTTCCCCTGAGGAGGCCACTGACATACCCCAGTCTTCCTTCATTAATCACTCGTCTCCGGGGCTTTAAACCTCTTGCATGCATACATTTAAAGGCCGCCCCTTCTTCTTCTTTCAGTCGTTATTATGGCCCTTTCATGACTTCTTCAGGACCCTTCTTCACAAACCAAACCGTATCACCCACCCTCTGCATGGGACCCTTTAAACAACCCACCTGAACTTATTCAACACTGACCCTTCCACGAGCTTCGTCAAAGACACGCCCTTATCGTTTCTTATACTCTCTCTCTCTCTCTCTCTCTCTCTCTCTCTCTCTCTCTCTCTCTCTCTCTCTCTCTCGGGGACTTGGATATAAAGTTTTAAATTAAACTTTTTTTTTTATTATTCTATGTAAATTTTTAGTTCTGCAATTTACCGCGTCATAACAGATGCAATTTTCCTTACGTCTATATTCATCGGTACCTGATAAAGGGAAAGAATTGCACACGACCGATGCAGATCGTCTTCTGCTTTAATTATGATTATTATAGTAGTAGTAGTAGTAGTAGTAGTAGTAGTAGTAGTAGTAGTAGTAGTAGTAATGTACATCCATTCTTCTGGAACGAACCTAAAGACCACTGATTTTCCAAAGGTTTATGAAGCACAAGGCTAACATGTGAGGAGAGCAAAGCACCAAAAGAGGAAATCCAAGGCAAATGTAATAGAGCGTAATAAAATATGACCACAGAAATAAGCAATTCTCATTTAGTAGGAGAATACCACAGCAGCACTGACCTTCTGTAAAAGTCGAAAGAAGCAATCCGTCATTAAATATATATTCACAATTAAATTTTTGTGAAAAAAGGCGACGTCATTTTGAAATAGTAATTTGAAGCAGTACTGGGCGGCATATATGGAAGAGTAACAATTTCACTGGAGCGGGTCAAAGTGACGGAAATTTATCCTATCAGAAAACCTGAGCCAGAGAGTTTAGGTCAATACAAATTATCATTACAACGGTCTTTGACAAGAGGGGTCTGGAGTGCTTTCACAGCACTTCTCGAGTCCCAGCAAATGCTAATAAAATTGTGAGGTTGAATATTCAACAAGATATAAATTTTTGAAAAACAAATTCATGAACAGCGCCGAGCAGAGTTAAATTATCCGATGATAAAACCATCACTTCCTGAACCACAGCAGATCACACTACCGTATTAAAGAGAGCGCGTCTGGCCTTTTATTCTTACTGTTATACCACTGATACGATACATGAAATTCATGGATTATTTATGCGTTTTTAAAAGCAATAAAGTGCAGAATATCATTATACGTGTATGATAACCCGCAAATGCCCTCTATCATAAGTGACTGGAAGAGGAGAATTGGCACTTGGGAAGATTTACTGCTGACCTTTTGGTCTTCACTGAGGCACTAACAGATATTTCCCCCCTAGAAGATGCGACATAAAAGTGCGACATACCTGAAAGAATTACCTGAGCACAAAAAGGCGATTTATAAGCTGTTGACAAAACCAACTGAGACTGGAAGAGACCTGAGCTTGCGGCTCGCATTGCTCCATAAAAACTCAAAGAAATAACTCGCTGTTGATAAACCCGCATGGCTTCAACATTAATAAGCGTCAGAATTTTTGATGTTGTTTAGGCGGCAGCTGATACCGCAGGCTCTATTGCGTCTCTTTCGGATTCACGATATATATACATATATATAATATATACATATATATGTATATATGTATATATATAATATATATAATATATATATATATATATATATATATATATATATATATATATATATATATATATATATATATATATATATATATATATATATAATTTCATATATAAATATAATATGTATATATAACGCACACACACCCACCATATATATATATATATATATATATATATATATATATATATATATATATATATATATATATATATATATATATATACATATATATATATATATATATATATATATATTCTTACAGTATGATAAGGTAATTAATCCCCATAAAACAAAATACAAACAGGTGAACCACATATTGTGTGTACCATGAGCTCTCAACTGTGACAAATGCAGAGCAATAAGGAGAATGACAGATTACATACAGGTCAGAAATAAAGATTTTCGGAAATCATCACGATGTGGTAAGTATAGGTCAAAACGCTAACTGATTTGTCCATCATTATCGTACACCTGGAATACAAATGGACCGTCCAGAGTGCGGCCTGGTTATGTCAATTTTTTTTTTTTTTGTAAATAAGTTTTTTAAAATAACCACGTCAATAACATCTGGTTTCCAAAGGCTGCCTGACATATCCATGTAGGTGGTTTGACTGATGGCGGTAAATTACGGACTCTCCTTTCTACCGAAAGTTGTTTTTGAAAAAATTGAGGCTTCACTCCAGTTAATAATACAACATTCACTCCTAATTTATATACAATAATAACTCCCCTATCAGATAATCTTTGCAAAATAACTCCCCTATTTCAGGTAATCTTTGCAACATCGAGCAATCCGTCGCTCCGATATAAATTTCAGGTTAATGTTTATGTTATACTTCGTCAACTTCCGGTTCAGTTGGTTTCCTGTTTCATATACTTTAACACACGGGTTCCTGAATGCTGCTTTTCGGATATTAAAAAAGAGGACCAATCCTCGGATCTGAGATTATCAGTAACGTTTTCAATGCTTTAAACGAAGGTGGGTTATTTTGTTGTGAAAAACCTTTTCACCATAAAATAACAGAAAAATATATATATATATATATATATATATATATATATATATATATATATATATATATATATATATATATATATAAATATAATACATATATATATAATACAGTATGTATATATATATATAATATATTTATTTATTTTGTTTGTGGAACCTCTATAGTGAATTTTAGATTTTGTCTTTTGGTTGATTGATAATATATGCAGGATAAAGCTAACGACTGATTTAAAATTCTTGACACGAGGCTGTAATCTAACCTCTTATAAAAAAAAAAACTGCAGCCCACCATATCTTTACTGCAACTTCATGACAACTGAGGAAATGAACGTAAAAATTGCGAACGATGGATTCTTATGTACACTGAAGGTTTATTTTGAGTGTTCTAAAAAAATACAAATGTCATGACATGCAATTTTACCACCTTTTCCCCGTTCAGATTTGATTTTGATGATTTAAAACTACCAGACTAAATCTACTCAAAAATAAATTAAAATCTCTCCTGTTATTATTCCAGAACGCACAGAAATGATCAACGTACCTATGCAAGATCATGTTTTGCAGTATAACGGGCGTCAGAATTTCTGTTTCAAAACATTCTATTAAGAAATTATTATTATTATTATTATTATTATTATTATTATTATTATTATTATTATTTCAGAAGACGAAACCTATTCACATGGAACAAGCTTCCAAAGAATGTTGGTTTCAAACTCCCACCGCAAACCCCACACTGCATCAGTAACTGAGCATGATACAGGGCCAGTGATTTTTCATCGCCTTGGGGGAGGCGCGAACTCGCGCCATCTAAGTGGCATGTCACGACATTAGCGACCATACCGGCGGACCAGCGATTACATGAGAAACTATACTGGTCGGCAGTGATAAATTAATGTTGGAGGTCTTCAAAGGCCGTAAGAAAATGGTCTTCGAATATAGTTCCCGTTTCCTAGTAAAGACCAAGCAGAGTTTATTGACTATATTATGGGCGGACCCTATTCCCTTTGCAAAAAATGAAGAAATAAAAAAATCTCTGGCTCGTACCATAAGAAAAAGCGGACACGTCGAATCTTTAGAGAAATGATAACGAAACAAGATCAAAATATGCAGTTGGCGCAGAGTCGCCATGACGGAATACTCTCTCTTTCTCCACAAAGCATATATGTATGTTGCATACAGAAACACACCATATAATAAATAAATAAATAAATAAATAAATATGTATATATGTATATATATGTGTGTGTGTGTCTGTGCGTGTGCGTATACATTAAAACATGCATTCAAAACATGCAAGCGCTGAAAGGCACGAACTTCAACAAACAATAGCATTGCCAAATGCTAATGATCCCAATTTCTCTCCTCTTAAAGTCTCCCAGCCATCTTTGTTATCGATTACTCCGTTGCGGTGTCTCTCCCGCCCCGTCTGAAATGACCAACTCCCTTTAATGATAACCCATGACACACAATCCCGAGCCCAAGGGATCAAAACAGAATTTCCTTTTACACCAAAAACCGGTGAATAAGTAGTTCTCATCGGCTGGAAAAAGACTTTTTTTTTTTTTTTTTTGCGCCACTCTTCATGAATGAAATTATGACAGAAAGAGAGAGCGAGAGAAACATGCTTATATATGACCTTTGCAATTACTCTTACTCTCGTAATCTTTATTGTCATTCTTCATAAATGAAATTACAGAGAGAGAGAGAGAGAGAGAGAGAGAGAGAGAGAGAGAAAACAGCGCTTTTATTTTGTGACCTTTGCAATTACTCTCACTCTAGTAATGGGAAAATTTAAATGAGGTTTCCAATTACGTATATATTTATCAAATTATTTCCTTCCGCCTTCGCACGCGAGGTATTAAACTTAACTCTCCTGTTTTCATCGAAGACTGGACATATGCCACGTCCGCTTTAATCCCTTACACCGAAATCATCAAGGAAGATTTTCCTTCAGAATTATGAGCAAATGTTATAAAGGAAACATAAACAAAAGAGGCGAAATAAAACCAAGTCACATAAATACTCTCCCCGCTGCTAACAACATTTAGGACAGAACTGAAAAAATCCCTTTTTCCAAGAGCAGCAGCCTCTTATCGAACACAAAAGACGTCGTTCTTGTATCTTTTCTCCAGAAATAACGCTCATTCAAAGGAGAACAGAATCGCCCCATCGCAACGCCCACGTTCGACGGCACCAATAAACCGCCAATTTCGTTTCCCCAAGATCCTATTAGAAATTCTCCCACTCACCCAGTCTCCCTCTCCATACATTAACGCGCTCATTCCCTCTTAATTTTTACTCTCTCTCTCTCTCTCTACACCAGGATTCTTCACTCACATCAAACCTACATCACCTTTCTCGCTCTCTCTCTCTCTCTCTCTCCCAGGACTTCTTCGACTCACTTTAAACCTACATTATCTCTCCCCCCTCTCTCTCTCTCTCTCTCTCTCTCTCTCTCTCTCTACACCAGGACTTCTTCACTCACTTTAAACCTCTCTCTCTCTCTCTCTCTCTCTCTCTCTCTCTCTCTACACCAGGACTTCTTCATTCACCTCAAACCTACATCATCTCTCTCTCTCTCTCTCTCTCTCTCTCTCTCTCTCTCTCTCTCTCTACACTAGGACTTCTCCATTCACTCCAAACCTACGTCATCTCTCTCTCTCTCTCTCTCTCTCTCTCTATACCAGGACTTCTTCATTCACTTCTAACCTACATCATCTCTCTCTCTCTCTCTCCCGTTCTTTATCTATCTGCTGTTTAGAAACCAGGGCAGTTCTGTCAGTCTGTCTGTCTCTACAACAGGACTTCATTCACTTCAAACCTGTATCATCTCCGTCATTCCCGTTCTCTGCCTATCTCTGCTATTTGGAGACCAGGGCAGTTTTGTGTTCTCTCTCTCTCTCTCTCTCTCTCTCTCTCTCTCTCTCTCTCTCTCTCTCTTTTTGTCACCAGGACTTCTTCATTCACTTCAAACCTACATCTTCTCTATCTCTCTCCTGTCCTCTACCTATCCCTGCTATTTGGAGACAGGGCAGTTTTGTGTTCCCCGCTCTCTCTCTCTCTCTCTCTCTCTCTCTCTCTCTCTCTCTCTCTCGTCACTAGGACGTTTCATTCACTTCAAACCTACATCGCCTCTATCTCTCCCGTCCTCTACCTATCCCTGCTATTTGGAGACAGGGCACTTTTGTTCCCCGCTCTCTCTCTCTCTCTCTCTCTCTCTCTCTCTCTCTCTCTCTCTCTCTCTCTCGTCACTAGGACGTCTTCATTCACTTCAAACCTACATCGCCTCTATCTCTCCCGTCCTCTACCTATCCCTGCTATTTGGAGACAGGGCAGTTTTGTGTTCCTCTCTCTCTCTCTCTCTCTCTCTCTCTCTCTCTCGTCACCAGGACTTCTTCATTCACTTCAAACCTACATCTTCCCTATCTCTCTCCCATCCTCTACCTATCCCTGCTATTTGGAAACAGGGCAGTTTTGTATTCCTCTCTCTCTCTCTCTCTCTCGTCACCAAGACTTCTTCATTCACTTCAAACCTACATCTTCACTATCTCTCTCCCGTCCTCTACCTATCCCTGCTATTTGGAAACAGGGCAGTTTTGTGTTCCTCTCTCTCTCTCTCTCTCTCTCTCTCTCTCTCTCTCTCTCTCTCTCTCTCTCTCTCTCGTGTCACCAAGACTTCTTCATTCACTTCAAACCTACATCTTCACTATCTCTCTCCCGTCCTCTACCTATCCCTGCTATTTGGAGACAGGGCAGTTTTGTGTTCCTCGACTGCCGCCACTACCACCACCTCCACCGCTGGCGACATCACAGCGCCCATTTACACAAAGGGCTGGCTGTCATTCCCTAATGAATGGCTCCATCCAACAGCAGTAATTCGAGTGTCCCCTCGACGCCATTGTTTTTGTCAAGTGGACACAAGCTCGCAGCGCTATTTGCCAAGCTCCGTAAGCTGCTTTCTGTGCCACAGGAAGGTTTGCCGTTGCACTTACAACGATTGGTAGAAAAGGTGGTTTGGGAATGTGTTAAAAACTCAGATTAACATATCCTAGAGAATTTATTTCACAATGCAGAGAATTTCTCATGGGAAATTTGCTTCCTGGTGCCCATGCTTACGTACTGGCCCGTGGAAGTTGCTGTCTATCTTGGTTTTAAATGCATAAATTATGCAACATTAAATAGGTTTAAATGCATAAATTATGCAACATTAAAAAAAAAGTTACCAGAAAATTGTTTTAATTTGTTTTTATAACTTCATAGTCCTCAGGGATATCTTTTCGAATGTTTAAGGAAAATAATCTCAGTTCGCTTAAACGTCCGTACACTAATCTTATGGTGTAGGTAATCTTACCGTAAGTCAAACACGGCAGTCAGTAATGGAATAACGGAATACGATTGAATACATATATATATATATATATATATATATATATATATATATATATATATATATATATATATATATATATATATATATATATACACACACACACACTCATACACACCAGTGTGTAAGGTTGCTGCTGCAAAACACGAACACGCTCAGAAGAGCCATTACCTAACCGTTGTATTCATCAACCCACACAGAATTCATCATTCACGGGCAATTAGTGAAGAAAATGAACGAAGGACACGGCAAGAGGAACCTATCCCAACGTCTCCGTCCGAGTCGACGATCCCTTAGTGAAGGCATCGCGTATTCGCTCTTCCGCCCTCAGGAATACTCGGAGGACATAGACTGATGTACGGATATAAGCTCGTTAATCTCGCAGGACCTCAGGAAGAGGAATTTTCCTAATGCATATAAATCCCTTCGCCCGTACGAATTACGGAGATGGATATTACGGCTGAGTTTATTCTCAACTGCTGCTCAAACTACTCCGGTCTACGGGTTGCATTTTCCCCGAGATGTAACCGAGTACCGGGACGCATTTCCCCGAGATGTAACAGAGTACCGGGACCTTTCCTTGAAAAAAGCGGGAAGCCGTATCTTAAAAACTGACCATAGAATTTTCTTGAAAATAATCTCATTATGTTTCCCACACCCAAATTTAGCAATTAACATCTAACCGTGAGGTGAGTGGGGAGATTCTATTACTCTCACTGACAGGTGAGTGGGGAGGAGTTATAGGGAGGTAAGTAGCTAAGGCGCTGGAAGTTTTCCGCACTGGTGGTTTATCCTAAGTTTCTCTCTCCCTCTCCCCATTCATCAACCCCGCCGCCCCCCCCCCGTCTCTCTCTCTCTCTCTCTCTCTCTCTCTCTCTCTCTCTCTCTCTCTCTCTCTCTCTCTCTCTCTCTCTCATTTACACACACATACGTACATAAATATGTATATGTGCAGATATATGCAAGAATATGTAAACGCATCCTAGTTCACTACTCATGTAATATATATATATATATATATATATATATATATATATATATATATATATATATATATATATATATATATATATATATATATATATATATATATATATATATATATATATAATTCAAAACACACACATACATACACACACATATACAGTATACATATAACGTATGTACTTATATATATAATTACACGAGTGATACCCATAAACTCAGGTGCCTTTACGAATTCTTGCACAGCACGAATACGTAAACGCAGAGACGTATGTGAGTAACGATCTGTTACCACGGGTGAATGACCGTGTTCACAGGCACAGGCATTTGTATGTGTGATTACGTATATTTACGACGATTTATAGCGCATGAGTACATGTGCACACGCAAGGGCAAGTACATGCATCAAGTAAACCCTTCTTAATACACAGATAAAGGAGAGTGTGTATTCAGTTTCAACCTATAAGCTCTTCTTCTTGCCTTTAAATAATTTTTATCTATATATTAATTTATTGATCTATTTTTCTTGTTAATAAGTGAGCTCTTTTCTTTCTGTATTTCCCTTGACCTTCTCTTACTTCCTAATGAACACCTTAATATTCTTTGGGAGCTTGAATTGCAAGTCAATGGCCCCTGCGGACTCGTTCCATATGAACAGGATTCATCTTCTGAATAATAATAATAATAATAATAATAATAATAATAATAATAATAATAATATAAAAACTAGGTGTAACAGAGTATCCATACGCAAGCATCAATATAACAAAAATCAAATTTACCAAACGATCTACAAGTGTCCTAAGGAGCCAAATCGCGAACACCGTAGCTGAATGAAGTCTGTCTTCCTTACAAGAGGAAAGAATTCGTACCTGTTTTGCGAACTGGCGTAACCCATTTTTAGTTTTCTGTAAAAGAAAACTACTGTGCCGGCTTGGCTGTCCGTCCGCACTTTTTTCTGTCCGTCCTCATACTTAACAAAGTGCTGAGGCTAGAGGGCTGCAAATTGGCAAGTTGATCATCCACCCTCCAAACATCAAACATATCAAATTGCAGCCCTCTATCCTCAGTAGTTTTTATTTCATTCAAGGTTAAAGTTAGCCAAAATCATACTTCTGGCAATGATATAGGACAGGCCACCGCCGGACAGTGGTTAAAGTTTCATGGGCCGCAGCTCATACAGCATTATACCGAGACCACCGAA
The DNA here is from genome assembly GCF_040412425.1 of Macrobrachium rosenbergii. Classification (NCBI taxonomy): domain Eukaryota; kingdom Metazoa; phylum Arthropoda; class Malacostraca; order Decapoda; family Palaemonidae; genus Macrobrachium; species Macrobrachium rosenbergii. Next base: position 9,810,002 of record NC_089768.1, on the reverse strand, counting down.
AGATAGATCTGTTTTCGGTGGCCTTGATTATACGCTGTAGCAGATGTACAGAAAATTCGATTGCGCAGAAGAAACTTCGGCGCATCTTTTACTTGTTTTTTTAAGTTTCTGAGTTTTCCAGTCAAAGTGACTCAATTTTAGAGACTCTATAACATATCAAAACTTCAGCTGTCAGTGCTGTCAAATTTCCAAGCCATATGTCCTCAAACGATGAGCTAATTAGAAACTCTGAATAATATCAAAATCCTTGAAGCCCATTTTCTCAGAATGGGAAAAAAATGGCTTACGCCAGTTCGTCAAACTAGGGACGAATTATGAAGACGAAAAAAACTCCAAACATTGAATGGCTGCATGAGACCGCCAGCTTTCCAGTAGGGTCCTCAGAGCCCGTCTTGTCATCATCTTCACTTTATTCTCCTTCAGCTGGAAATTAATATTTGCTGTGCCTGACCAAACTGTGTTAAGCAACATTATATTGTGGTCATACTGTGCGCGGTCCGAACCAAAGTAACCTTCGCAACATTCAGAATAAATTTATTCAAACATATTTTTGTTGCCTGACGGCCCTTTATCGTTCTATAAAACAGTAAATTATATTTTCCTTTAATTTAAAAACGTCATATCGTTCTTTTTATTCCTTTCAGCTTACTTATATGTCAATTTTTGTAAGCCTGAAACGCAGGCATCTTCATCACCATCACGACTGTTTTCCTCTTCTTCTCAGGAGCAGTATCAGTGAAGGAAGTTAGTCGATATGACTTTGTTGGTTGGGAGTTAGTAAATGCAAGCCGCACCCATTCAGCAGATTAAAACTAGAAATTGGAATGGAATATGGAATTCTGGCCAAAGGCCAAGCGCTGGGAGCTATCAGGTCATTCAGCGCTGAAACGGAAAATTGAGAGTAGAAAGGTCTGAAAGGTGTAACAGGAGGAAAACCTCTCAGTTGCACTATAAAACAATTGTCAGGAGAGGGTGGGGAGTCAGATAGAAGAAAGAGAATACGAACGGATATACAGTAAAAGGAACGAAAGGGGTTGCAGCTAGGGGCCGAAGGGGCACTGCAAAGAATCTTAAGTAATGCATACAGTGCACTGCATGAGGCGCACTGGCGGCATAACCACACACCCCGCTACGGGAACAACGAGAAATTGGCAAATAACAACATGTACGTCTGTTCGTTCTTGTCTCTTCGTTTCTTCTAATGTGAACAGCCGGAGAATGTTGGAAGGGCAATTTCGCCTTCGTCACAACTTGCATTGAAGAAACGATTAAGTTGGCGTTTTTCTACATCCCATTCCGTTCCGAAACAAGTAGTTATATAAAACATACACTAATAATGAGTTATTTGCAGTGAAAGTTTTAATGACATATATTTACGCTCACAGGCAGGCTAGAGAAATAATAATAATAATAAATAATTACTTTCGCATATACCCAGATAAAAACAATGCATGAATGCCATGTGACATGCAGAAACAGATGTTTCCATCAGGTCTGAAGTTCAAAACAAATATGTTGCTGATGATGGTATCAAAAGTATGTAAAACAATAGAAACAAAGCCACTCTCTGTAACTACAAAATAAAAATGGAAAACTGAGGCAATTATTAACTAAAAGCATAACATTTGACCTCTTACGTGAAAAACCATTTTAATGGAAAATACATTAAAATAAAAGAACTGGAAAATAAACAGAGTTGTTGATTCATCAAGTCATCATGGGAGACAACTACGCAGAGAACGGGGGGAGGGGGCGGGGAGCCGCGATGGCAAAGAGAGGGAGAGAGAGAAAGGAGGAGCCTCCACATACTTCCGAGAGCAAACAATCAGCCTTAGTCATCGAAATCAGAGCCGCAAGGAGTGAGAGTCAGCAGGAGCGCACCAAAAAAGACGTTTGATAAAGCTTTTCACGAGATCAGCAGCTCTCCCGGCAGTGTCTCGCCTTTATCAGTCTCATCAGTGCGGAAGAAAACCCTAAGGAAATTTCCTCTCAATTAACAGAATAGGATAGAATATATAATTTAGGCCAAAGGCCAAGCGCTGGGGCCTATGAGGTCATTCAGCACTGAAACTGAAATTGACAGTATGAAGGTTTGAAAGGTGTAACAGGAGGAAAACCTCTCAGTTGCACTATGAATCAATTGTTAGGAGAGCGTGGAAAGTAAGAAAAAAAAGAGATTATGAACCGAGGTACAGTAATAGGAATGAAAGGGGTTGCAGCTAGGGGCCGAAGGGATGCTGCAAAGAATCTTAAATAATGCCTACAGTGCACCGCATGAGATGCACTGACGACACTACCCCCCTACGGGGTCAATTAACATAACTGTCAAATTGGTTAATATAATAATGAAAAACAAGCTGCGCTCACATATTTTATTGTCAGTATCATAAAAAAACGTTGTTTTTATTATAGGTCAGACTGTTCTTTGTTCTTTATTCTTCCTGGGTTATCTAAAGTATTACACTTAGTTCCTGGACGTCGGGTACTGACCATAATATAACCAGTATTCCCGAAAATTCAGCTGTATTTTAACAACTAGATTACGGCCTTCCACAGTCGAGTTCTCTTGTTTAAGGGGGTAAACATAAAAACACTTTCTCTTCCTCGTTTACTCATATCAGGCACTTTTATTTGTTGTTATTTACAAGCAATCATTTTTATATTTACTTATGCTGATATTACTATGTTCGGACCAACTTAATGATTTTTACGAGCACACACACACACACACACACACACACATATATATATATATATATATATATATATATATATATATATATATATATATATATATATATATGCATGCATATATATACAGTATATGTATAAATATACATACATATACATACATATATATACTGTATATATAAATTATATCTATCTATATATATAAATATATATATATACTGTATACATCTATTTATCTATATATATATATATATATATATATATATATATATATATATATATATATATATATATATATATATATATATACTGTATATCTATATACACACACACACGGTGTACTTGACTTAATATCGATTTAGACTTCTATAACCTTCTTCTACTAATTTTTCTTTCACAACAGACCATTTCATCTTCTGTAAGCTTGCTATGTGAGTCCGTACACATTAACAAGTGGACAGTCACACACACACACACACACACAAAGGCAAATAGAAGGAGTCTTCTAACTACTGCAAAGAAATGGAAAAGAATGGGGGCACGTTCCGCGAACCTCTTCAACTTAATGCGCTCAAAAGTCATTAATCTTTCTGGTTTCCTTTCAACCTTATCTCATGCTGGCTGCTGCCATCTTTACTGGGGTGTATTGTGCAGTGCTGCTGTTTGTCTGTCCAAATTTTTTTTTTTTTTACATCCCATGGTTATCTGTTTTCGAATAATCATAATAAACGCGATTTAGAGTAAGTAAATATGTGTTCCTAGAGAACACAGGAAAAATTATATCTAAACCCAAATCGTACATGCTTTCAAGAAATTAAGCTAACGAGCTCGAGACAAAATTACTTTCACTGGCAACGCGGAAGAGAGTTTTCATTTATAACGCATGAAATGACAAACAGCCACAAAAGAGTAAGCAGGTCCTGCGCGCTTTCGAACCATCAGTAGCGAATGTAGCTTGTTAAGAAAATGTGCTCGAATGTGAAAGGGTTTACAGCAGGAGGAGGACTGCATTCACACGGACTTGGCACATCTCCCTCTGCATGACCCACAGTACTGAATAGCAATGACTACGAAAGTTGGCATTTACTGCCGTATGCTTGTGCCAGATCAAGAGAAGAAGATCCTGTGTCAAAGGGTTATGATGAGCGTGGAGGCGGAGGGAAGGAGAGGAAGAGGAAGGCCAAAGAGTTCAGGTGGAAGGATAAAAGAGCAAATGACATGCAGGAGAAAGGTTTAAGAAATCAGGATGCACTGGACAGAGGATGGTGTAGAAGGCTGATAGGAAACGCCGACCCCATACAGAAATGGGCAAAGCTGAAGAAGAAGAAGAAGAAGAAGAAGAAGAAGAAGAAGAAGAAGAAGAAGAAGCTTGTGCCAGATCACAGAGTGATGGCACAGCCGCCTTCTCCTACTCCTCCTCCATAAAATTTATAAGAGGCAGGGGCCATGGAAAAACAATGACCTTCCGCTGCAGAGTTTGGAGGTAAGAGTGGCAAAGGAATGAGGGTACATACATAAAATATCGTTCATATATAAGAGCCAAGAGGTGTAATGCCAAGAAAGTGGTTCTTTGAGAGACACTTGAAATATCTGTATGAACTACATGTTACGGCTCTTCCGTAATCTAAGGACTACGGGATATTTAAAAAGCATACAACAATGGAACATGGAACGATATTTATTCTATAGAGCTTCATTAAAAAATAAACATAATATAGAAATAACTACTTATTACTGTTTAATCTTTATTGCCGCTCGTATACCTGCCACCCATCTTCCAGATAGTAAAGTAAAATACTCTCTTCCCAATTTTTTAAACCTTGTGCATGTAACATACGCCGAAAAAAAAAGTTGCATTTAACAGACTACTGGGACATAAAGCCAACAGTCGCGCATCTGTGGATACACGAGAGAGAGAGAGAGAGAGAGAGAGAGAGAGAGAGAGAGAGAGAGAGAGAGAGAGGCGGGGGAAGGGAGAGAGCGACCAGACATATCGGAACTATGTACTGTAAGGTTTTATAACGATGACAACAGTATCCGAAGCAACGACGCGGAAGACGCCCCTCGACTGACGAGCTTTCCTCTGATAATGCGATCAACGAGGCATTACCGTGGTAAAGGTAATGAATGGTTCCTGTATCCGCGTCTGCTTGCAGTGGGACAAGAGGTCGACATCGTCTTCCGTCGCGTGGCACTGAAGTATTTTCCCATGGAAAAAAGAGAAAAAACTCTTCTGCTGTTCTCTACGTCTAGTGAGTTAATGGTGAGCGGGCGACTGACGGCGAGTTTACTTTAAAGAAAAAAACTAAAGAAGCTGTAATTCATTGTATATGATTCTTCTACTGACCAACGTCAAAGTATAAGTCGAGAATTCTCCTACGAGAATCCTCCTGAAAGATGAGCGCAAGAATTATCACGGAAGTAGTGGTGAACTTTCGTTAATGGGAAATACTGAACCTCTTTCAGTTCCGCGAACCACATTAGGGGAAAGCTAAACCCTAATGTCTGTAACCTTGAAGTAATGATGCCAACATCAGTATGATCGGTAGGGGACTTTCTAAGTCACTGCAGATGCGGTCCTAACAATGTGACTAAGAAGCTATTTAATGATACGTATTTATCTTTAATACAGGAGCGAACGGAATGTGCAATCTGATGCCCAAGAAAACAAAAAGAAAGGGGAAGGGTCGGCGTAGGGGTTTGTCCCAGAAGGAAGCGGTGCTTATGCTTGTTTCAGATGGAAGACTGTGCGTCGAGGAAAACAGGAAGAGGGAGGAAATTCAGAAGTTTAGAAGAAAGAGAAAAAAGGTAAGAAATAATAAAAAAAAAAGCATTGCATAAATAACATACAGTATGCCAGTCTCGCACGTTACCACAGCAGTTATCCTACAGATTAAATTCACTCATGCTTAGACGTTGCAATTTATAAAACGAACTCTAAAATCTATTACAAAGATAATATAGAATAGAATATACAGTTTTGGCCAAAGGCCAAGCGCTGGAACTTATCGGGTCATTCAGTGCTGAAACTGAAATTGACAGTAAGAAGGTTAGAAAGGTGTAACAGGATGAAAACCTCGCAGTTGCAATGAGTCAATTGTTAGGAGAGGGTGGACAGTCAGATGAAAGAAACGGAACATAAACGTGGGTAAAGTAATAGGAATGAAAGGGGTTGCAGCCAGGGGCCGAAGGGACGCTGCAAAGTACCTTAAGCAATGCCTACAGTGCACCACATGAGGTGCACTGACGGCACTACCGCCTACTGGAAAAAAAAATAATAATAATAAACCTAACGTTATTTTCATTTAGACAACAAGTAATAAAAAACCAATTAAGAATAGTTAGTACTGTCCCTAAAACAAATTGGATACAATGCATGCTGGAGTGAAATTAGCGCTACAGCGTTCACCCTTTAAACAAAGTAGTTAAACCTGCACTTCATAGGATCGGCGGTGGCCCTCACTCAGCATTTAAATTAATTGACCTCTTACTGTACGAAATGTCGTCAGAAAGACACATCCCGATGTCCTCTTCACTTTAAAAAGACAATAATTACAAATATGCTTACTGCGGCAACAGCAGAATAAAAGTACAAAAAGTAAAGCTGACTTAATAAATAATGATAAGAACAGACAGAAATGATAAAAAAATATGTACTTCGGCTAAAACATAACGGGCTAGTTTTCAATGACTGGATTTAATTTTACGAAACGCTGTGTCTGCACAGAATGCAGAACATATATAGAAGCATTTTCTTATTTTAACGGCTGTCCCGCACAAGTCAGATATATATTATTCAACGTATATTCACCTGTACATTACATTCATTTTGGAAGACGGCTTCCACACATCACCGAAGCAACAGGTGCTTACAAATGGCACAGACACAAGCTAGCACAGGTGACTCACACAAACACGTGAAGGTACCTGGCATGCATCTGTCATAAGGCGGTTTTGTTGTTGCTATATTCTTAAGGCGGTTTTGTTGTTGCTATATTCTAGCAGAGTATCTTTAAAAAGGCAAATGAGTTCCTTGGCCAAGCCATACATTACTTCTCTAACACTTCAGGTCCACAGGTCTTAGCTCTCGTATTCTTCTTGTGACATCACTGTTGCCAAAATACAAATGACTTTATTGGCGTTTCCCCGCACAACTGTTTGCCATATGAGGAAAAAAAAAAACATACTAGTGCCAAGTGTTAGAATGACGTCAGAACATGGTAAAAAAAAAAAATATATGACTTTTAGTGAACAACACGCAAATTCATCTGACGAGGTGTCGGACATTGAGTCTGAATCCACTCACTTATCGACACGGTATGACAGATGCATAGATAGAATATACAATTCAGGCAGAAGCCCAAACGCTGGGACCTATGAGGTCATTCAGCGCTGAAAGGAAAATCGAGAGTAAGACGTTTAAAAGGTTTAGCAGGAGGAAAACCTCGCAGCTACACTATGAAACAATTGTTAGAACAGGGTGGAAAGGAAGATGGAAGAAAGAATATGAGCGGAGGTTCAGTCAAAGGAATGAAAGAGGCTGCAGCTAGGGGCAGTAGGGACGCTGCAGAGAACCCTACGTAATGCCTACAGTGCACCGCGTGAGGTGCACTGACGACACTAATCCCCATCGGCGACAACATGGCTTTGGTTCCATAGACCAGGCCGTTAGACGTGAAAATCATCATTATTACACTGAATGTAGATTACCATAATAAGTTTCTTTTACCTCTCATGAAGTGGGTTTACAGCTAAAAACGTTCTTTTAAAAGTTCCAATATTTTAAACATAACTTAATTTTATCTCAGTCTTTAACAGCAATCTCTACCATTCAAGGACAGGCTAACCCGTACTAGCACAGCTGTAACGAATCTTTATGAATGCTGCGTGTTCCGTACAAGGAATTCTAATTTAACTACATGGCGTCCGTTCTCGCATTCACAAGCTTATACCGTAACACTGATTTGTATTCGCAGATCATTTACTGTGAAGATTTCTACAGGACGTTGCCTTAACATCTTACTTTCAACTGCAAATGGAGGTACGTACATACACACACACAGACACACAACCAGAAAAACATCACACAGAATTCTACCATCATCTATATATGTTTAATGCGTTCTGATTCTTTCTCAACTTGTTATAATCATCTCTCTCTCTCTCTCTCTCTCTCTCTCTCTCTCTCTCTCTCTCTCTCTCTCTCTCTCTCTCTCTCTCTCTCTCTCTCTCTCTCTCTCTCTCGTTACAGCCGAGATACGTGCGGGATATCAAAACAGGTCCGGGCTACATAAGTTGGTCACTAAGGTATACTTAGTGCTTTTTTATTATTATTATTACTATATTCATTCACACAGAATTTCCTTTTAGTTGTGTGTAAGGATAATAATAATAAGTATATAAGAGGCCGTTGTATTACGTCAAGTTCTCATGTATCGTGATAAAAAAAGCCTTCTAATGGCGCATTTTTGTCCAGCGCAGTAGCGCTTACATACTTAGATCCCCATTAGTTCACGTCCTGACGTCACCATTCCCCAAACGTATCGCAAATCAATTTTTGTAGCTGACGACGCTCTCAGCATAATTATTGCATATTTAGTTCCAATTTCAAGCAGGAGGTTCTTCTAATTGTAATAGCCACAACGTCCTCTTAACTTCTGGAATTCTTCACACGTTTTAGATACGATTGTCACTAGAAGGTCTTAGATCCAAGTGCAACAAATATGAAGCAATTACAATATCTGGTAGTGGGATTCGAACCCGCATTCCATAATCACAGCGAGGTTACGTTGCCGACCTGACCACCAGGAGATATATATATATATATATATATATATATATATATATATATATATATATATATATATATATATATATATATATATATATACACACACACACACACACACATATAGTCTATATAGGCTATATAATTTCCGTATAATATTTTCCAACATATTGAAAAAAAAAGTGTTGTGTTAACCCTTTAAGGCATTATCCATGTGAATGTCAAGTTCATCGGATTACCTTCTCACAAAGTGGTCATACGAGCGCGCCAAGTATGGGCTGTCATTCAGACTTGATCTCAAAATCTATGAGCCCTTGACGAGAATAGTAATAAAAATTTGCAAAATATTTTTTCATCTTTGTTCGATTCTCTCTCTCTCTCTCTTGAGAGAGCGAATCAAAACACTAAACCAATCAAACTGTCGACAGAATGCTGTCTTATGTTTCGGGAAATCTCCATCAAAATCACCGAAAAAATAAGTGGGCATAATAACAAGTCAAGGGTAAGTCTACTTAAGGCAGAGAAGTGGCATTATTATTATTATTATTATTATTATTATTATTATTATTATTATTATTATTATTATTATTATTATTATTCAGAAGACGAACCCTATTCACGTGGAACAAACCCACAGGGGCCAACGACTTGAAATTCAAACTTAAAAAAAGAATCTGGTCTAGAGCTCATTCAAGACTGTACTGACCTCAGGCAGGCCTGACAGATACTACGATGAAGTCGAAGGCCACTGAGCAAATGGCATTTCTATACAGTTATTTCCCCTGCTCCTTAAAATGTCGAGCTTTTTTTTGCAGACCCGGAAACTACTGGCTTCCCCTTCAGAAAACCCGTGTGAGGCCATCACTGCTATTCTGTTACAAAAATGACATTTCCAGAGAGAGAGAGAGAGAGAGAGAGAGAGAGAGAGAGAGAGAGAGAGAGAGAGAGAGAGAGAGACTAGAAACGAATAGGAGGTTTATCGGCAGGTAAGCAAAGTTGAAGAATATGTTCCCCCTTTGCGTCGGAGTCTGTACATATCTGAACACCAAATAAGTGAAACAATGCCATCGAGAAAAAGAATCTTCCTCTCTATTAATTTTTTTCATTTCTGGAACAAAATTTTCAAAATTTTCAAATATTCCTTTTAATTTCTGTCTAACCAACCGATATTTTTTTAATCACGTTACATAAAACAAATACAACATGAACATAAATTACTGGAAGCAGCAAAGAGTACGGAAAGGAGGAAGGAGAAAACCGATAAGGATAAGGAAGCCCTAGAATATCTAATACAAAGCAATCGTCTTTAACTTCTTGAAAAGGAGCTTAATTTCATAAATTCCCAATATGTTTTTAGGTCAGGAGCAGGTTCGGGAACGTACTGTAAACTCAAGAACCTTTGTGTTAGACTTTATGATATATATATATATATATATATATATATATATATATATATATATATATATATATATATATACATATATATATATATATATATATATATATATATATATATATATATATATATATATATATATATATATATATATATATATATATAAACATACATAAACAGACACACACACACATATACTGTATATATATATATATATACGTGTATATATACGTCATAAACTTAGGTGATGTCATGGCCATATAGTACGCGCACTCATGGATATACACAAACGTAGAAGTAAACATTACCCTTTCTTTGTATTCCCCTTTCGACTGTTGACCTCCCATAATGGATTCACTATCAGAGATATAAACATACTCTAGGACTATGCCAGTGACTGTTATTAATACGTTATGTGAAGTACCTGGTTAAGGTAGCAAGAACCAGGATTAATAGAGCAAGAACAAGGGTTAAAAGCTTTTTGAGAAACGTGATGCCTTGAATTTACTCAAGTTATGTTTATGTTCACTTACTCAGATGTTGTTATGGAACTTGCAATGACTGTGGTTTTGATCAAAAGTACTTAGTTAAACTACGCCCTCTATTATTATTATTATTATTATTATTATTATTATTATTATTATTATTATTATTATTATTATTATTATTCAGAAGATGAAACCTATTCATATGGAACAAGCCCACCACAGGGGCCACTGACTTGAAATTCAAGCTTCCAAAGAATGTGGTGTTCATTAGGAAGAAATAAGAGGCGGTAAAGAAAAATACAGAACGAGGAGATCTCACCATTAAAAAAGGAAAAATAAATTAATAAATATATACAAATGTATTAAAATGTATTGAGGTCATTAACTTTTTTATACAGGTTAGTGAGATTATAAACTTATAAATATAAATACATACATACATATATATATATATATATATATATATATATATATATATATATATATATATATACATACATATACTGTATATATATACATATGTAATATATATATATATATATATATATATATATATATATATATATATATATATATATATATATATATATATATACATACACACACACATATGCTGTATATAAATACATACATATATGTATATATATATATATATATATATATATATATATATATATAATATATATATATGTATATATATATATACACTATACATATACGATAAGTTGCCTAAGTGTGTTTGAAATATTTCAACTTTGTGTGGACAAGCTAAGGTGTTTCCCTTGCAATTCGCAACAAGTATACATGGAATGAGGCCCTTAACCCACGGTCTGCCCCATAGATTTTCTAGAAGCTTTTCTAATACTGACAATACTGACCACAGCAGACTTTGATTAATCTTATATAAAATCTAACAGAAATGTTATATATATGTCAATCCTTTTGTTCTGACATCAACCACTCTTTCATTAACTGAAACAGATATCCAAAATTATCAGGCTTTGATAGGTACATATACAGTACATGCCCATCAAGGAGCATTTTATAAGGTGTGTATGTGTGTGTGTATGTTCATATATATATATATATATATATATATATATATATATATATATATATATATATATATATATATATATATATATATATATATGTTCTTGTTCTCCATATTACAATTATTCTTTCTTTTAATTAGTATAACATCCTGAATGAGAGAGAGAGAGAGAGAGAGAGAGAGAGAGAGAGAGAGAGAGAGAGAGAGAATACATGAATGTATGTATATATATTTCTGTTCTCCGTTTACAATTATTCTTTCTCTTAATTAGGGTAACATCCTGACTTAGAGAGAGAGAGAGAGAGAGAGAGAGAGAGAGAGAGCGTGTGGTGCGCCGTCGCCGGCAACCACATCACAAGTGCCGTAGGCTGCAGTCAGGGGCGCCAGCCAGGCAGGCAGGCAGACCGCGCACAAAACACACTTCAGTAATTGCTCAACCCTGGCGAATATAAATATCGCAACGCCACCGACCATTCAACCTCTTTAAGTTCCCCTCCCACAACAATAGCTGCCTCCCATCCTCGAATTTCCCTCCCACCCACCCACCCACCCCCCTCCACGTCCGCTCCCTCTCTTCCTCTAAATATCACCCAGCTCCTCTGAAGACCCCCAGAGATACTGTACTGTGAAGTCTCCGTGAGGTTATTGCCAAGACAACTGATGTGCTTCAGTATAAAGGACTTGAAAAAAGAGTATCATCACAAATCATTCTGCACTTATTTTTTTTCTCCATTACAAAGTTTTTTGTTGGTATTTTACTCTATTTTGCGTTATAAGAATCATATACAGAAATACAGATGGAACAGAAACACATAATGATACCAGTACCAGTGATATAGATTAAAGTATATTCCAACAGAACGAAACATACATAATTAAAGCTCACGGCATGGAAAGCCCCTGACACATTTAGCAAGTTACACTGAGTCTCATGACAATTGCAGTTCAATATCATATATGCAGGCCATGTCCAGTTCATTAACCCTAAAAATTAGCAAAATCCAGATGACGTTGGTTCTCTGAAACCATGCTATGTAGTACGTGCGATGTCTCAGCGCTGCGATCTCTTACTGAACAAAGGCACGAAGCACCTTCTAACATTATCGCTATGTTGCACACTTAGGTTGTAGTGCCGAGTCTAGACTGGTAGCTCAATTACCCTGTGGATCGGATTCTTCCTGCGGTGTTTGCGGTAATGAAAATGAAAATATTCCCAAAATTTAGCCTACGTGGCACTAATCAATATCATGATCATAGGTAGTCATGTCAGTGAACCACTGGAGGATACTAGTATACAAAGTAAGGCTTGAGAGAAAAGATAAGTAAAGATGTTCTACCCTAAGAAAAATATATCTCTCTCACCTAAACACATTTTCTTATGTACGTTATTTTTCCCTTGCGATTTTGTAAGCAACTGCCTGTTGTCTATTAATAAAAAAAATATCGCATACTAGTGCTATCTATAAACATGACCTACGTTCATCAATGTGAAAAAAATATAAATAAATAAAAAGAAAGTAACATGGATGATTACCAAGAATCAAGTTCATGATATGTCGGAATTTGAGGCTGAAGAATAAAACTTAATTCTGGAAATACCCAGGTTCTAAAAGCTGCGTCATTGGAATTTTCTATTTTTAAAATTCTATCATATCTTTAATATTCCCTGTCATGCAAGCCTAAGTCAACCTGGCATTGTTCCTTACAACCTTGATGAAAGTTTTGCTGTCAGTACATAGCGTTCTTACTTAATAAAACGAATTCTTTTTTTGTATGATAAACCCCATATTATAACTCTTACTTGTATTTAAACCTTTATGTATGACAGCTTCTTACCATCTTGACTTACAGAAGTAACTGGTAACACATAACATAGAATACACACCCTGATGCAAGAATCCGCACGGTAAAAATAAAGCTATATAAAGAAAATCTACAAAATATTTATTATATTTTCATATATGATTAGCTTCTCTATTTTGAGAGAGAGAGAGAGAGAGAGAGAGAGAGAGAGAGAGAGAGAGAGAGAGAGAGAGAGAGAGAGAGATTCTTGTCATGGGAAGAAACTTTTTAGGTTCCTATTTCTCTTTCTCTCTTTTCTATGATTACGGACATTGTAGACATTGGATATCAAAATCGACCACGGCTAATATATTAATTGTTTATTCATCATGATTTATTCAATATTTTTGGAAGAATGTACGGAGGGTAGTAAGAGGCTGCATCTGTTGTGTTAAGTTCCCCAACATAGTTAAGAGTAATGTTAATGTTTGAATTTAGTGCATTTGCTAAGAACGCAGTAACGCTTATATACTTCGACTAGCCATGAGTACAAGGTCTGATGCTGCCAATCCACATTTATTGTTATCACCATTCAAAAGATGAACCCTATTCATATGGAACAAGCCCACCACAGGGGCCACTGACTTGAAATTCAAGCTTCCAACGAATATGGTGTTCATTCGAAAGAAGTAACAGAAGGTAATGGAACATAAAGAGGAGATCAGTTATTAGAAAAACAGCTAAATTAACAAATTAATAAGTAAATAAAGATGTAAGTAAAATACCAAAATACAAGTTAAATTGTATTAGGGTAGTAATGCATTGCATCTTCGCTAGAACCTCCGAAGTTCCAATTGCACGACATCCTCCGGGAGGCTGTTCCACATCCTACGGTGTGAGGAATAAAGGACCTCTGGAACTGAGAAGTTCGACAGCGAGGCGCATTTGCTGCATATTGGTGCTGCTGTTCAGCGAATCTGGTTTATCACACAACACCTTTGTAACAGAAGTCGCTCTTTGCAAGCTCTTCCCCAATATAAAGTCATATGATTTATTCGGTTCACCTTTTTATCTGCTTGATTCCATTTCCTGATATTTATTTCCACATAACAGTATGCTTGAATTTACACTTTCTTAAGTGATGTGTTTACGTTTTAAGTGCAATAAACAATGGAACTGGAAACTTAATGTCCGCGATTTCACCCCTAAGGAAGGCTTGAATTAGAAACAGAAGCGTCAGGAGAATCCCAAAACTTGAGCGTAAAGGAAAAGAAACTCGCTGGGCAGCGAAGTCGGAAGATTACGCAGCAAATATTAAGACTTTCAAAGGAATAGAAAATGTTAAGAAAGGCTTTCAGAGGAATAGATATCAAAATATTAAGAAAGATTTTCAAAGGAATAGAAAATATTAAGAAAGACTTACAAAGGAATAGAAAATATTAAGAAAGACTTTCATAGGAATAAAAAATATTAAGAAAGTCTTTCAAAGGAATAGAAAATATAAAGAAAGACTTTCAAAGGAATAGAATATATTAAGAAAGACTGTCAAAGGAATAAAGAATATTAAGAAAGACTTTCAAAGGAGTAGAAAATATTACGAAAGACTTTCAAAGGAATAGAAAATATTAAGAAAGTCTTTCAAAGGAATAGAAAATATTAAGAAAGTCTTTCAAAGGAATAAAAAAATATTAAGAAAGTCTTTCAAAGGAATAGAAAATATTAAGAAAGACTTTCAAAGGAATAAAAAATATTAAGAAAGACTTTCACAAAAATAGAAAATATTAAGAAAGACTTTCAAAGGAACAGAAAATATTAAGAGAGACTTTCCCAGGAACTGAAAATATAAGAAAGACTTTCAAAGGAATAGAAAAATATAAGAAAGACTTTCAAAGGAATAGAAAATATCAAAGAGATTTTCAAAGGAATAGATAATTTTTTTTCTTTTCTGTGCATTTGAGAGCAGTAATCTATGGAGACAAACACAGATACGAAAGGAGTAATTATAGACATGCGCATAAGTAATTTACATTAGTTCCATTCCAAAGGGGGATGAACCTAAAGGAGGAGCCCCCCAAAAATTAGCATTCCTAGGAATTACAAGGCTTAACTAAACAACTGTAAAGAAAAGATGTACTGACGAGTCACAAAGCAACAAACAGCTGTTATTTCGCTCAGCATCGCATGATTCAAGGAAATAACAGGGAACTCATATTTTACCTGAAAATTGCTTACACTGCCACCAGAGAACACAATGATAAGTTTAACTGGTTTATGCAATAACAACCGCAGTGTTCAAAAAAAAAAAAAAGATACAGTTTTTGTGCAACACCAATGCATAAGTAAAATGCTACAATTCATTCATTTAGAGAAAGTAATTTACCTGTCCCACGTTAATTAACTAAAGCGCTGAATTCCATAATAATTCTTTCTAATAAAGAAACGTAAGTTTGAATGTAGATATTTATATATTCAGAAAACAAACAGAAGCGCACACAATTTAACTATAACCGCTCAAAGCTTGCAATTTGTATATATGTATGTATTTATGCATATACTGTATATATGCATAAATACATATATTTATATATGTATATTTATATTTATATATCTTTTCCCCTTCGAAAAGCAGCTACAAAGGGTTTTATCCTTCCAGATTTCACCAAATATCTGTTGAGGTTGAAAACACCAAAGCCTGCCCTATGAATCTTTAAAGGTCTTGTACGCCAACAGCGCATGTTAGAGTCGTAGGCAAAATAAAAAAAAGTCTAGCTTAGCTCGATAAACAAAAATAATGAGATGAAGTTCTTCTTTGTCGTGAGCTCTCTGGTCTTTTGAAGGATGATACTGGAACGCAGAAAAAGTAAGGTTCAAGAGTTTACCGTGGAAGGCCATAATATGCTTCGCAATTGACAAACTAATATTTTGCATACCATTATCCACAAATACACACAAGCATTCTTACACACACACACACACACAGAGAGAGAGAGAGAGAGAGAGAGAGAGAGAGAGAGAGAGTAGATAGTCCATGTGAAATTAGAAATCTAAGACAAGCACAGTTATATTCCACTCAATAAACAACAATGACCAAAGGACTTCCTTGAACTTTCCAAATAAAACTCCCGTCAAAAAATGTGATAAGCCCCTCGTATAACCGAAGGCTGCCCCTGGGGGAAGTGGGGGGAGGGGGAAGGAGGCTGCTCTCAGCATACATTAGAGCTGGGAAGTGGTGGATACAATAACCACGAGAGGGGTAGTAAAACCGCCACCTGCAAACGATTGACAACAGGAAATTCCACTTTTTCCAATAAGAAGTAGAAACAACGACGGGTCTTTAACGAGCGTTTCTCGCAAATTAATGATACCATTCGCTGTCCCACATCACTCTCGCATACGCCTGACTTGCAGCAATGTAAATCTACATATCTAATTACGCAGCAAAACCCTGATATATGTAGTAGGGGTGATAAGATATTATTCAGTTTACACGTACAATAATGACGTCTGGAAATTAAATGCATAAAATAAGTGCGGGCTGAAACTCGGCTCATGTACACACATGCTTGATTACACACATTTAATGATGTACACAAGCAGACATACACTAGGTGTTGTTTGTTAATACGTTTGTTTTTATCTTCAGCTCTTCACAAGAATTATCACCCTAAGTTTCTTGTGTTAGTACGTGCTAAAAGATTTCCGTGGACCTCATCCCAACAATCATGACCATACCGATGGTAATATATTTATTTTTCTATAAGTAATTTGGAATTGTAAAAAATTGAAATC
Organism: Macrobrachium rosenbergii; assembly: GCF_040412425.1. Classification (NCBI taxonomy): domain Eukaryota; kingdom Metazoa; phylum Arthropoda; class Malacostraca; order Decapoda; family Palaemonidae; genus Macrobrachium; species Macrobrachium rosenbergii. The sequence continues at coordinate 9,793,014 of NC_089768.1, read as the reverse complement.
TTAGTACAAGCTTGATGCGTCTAATGATTTGGCAAGCACAAGCCAACGCGAGCTCCTTGTATATAGATAAAATATATTTCAGAGGACACAAGTATGGACCTTAACTCAACAAAACCCGTCTCACCAGCGACAGACCAGAGTTACATCCCGTAGCAGTGAAGGACGACTTGGGGTAATTTCATGAAAAATCAATTGTACCTCTGATGACCCGAGCAGTGAATTATGTACCTGGCGTTCTGTCGACTTTGGTGGGTCACAACCAGGGTGGAGACAAGCAATGAGCTGACAACATTCTAAAAAGGTTGGCTCAGAATCATTAAATCGGCTCAACACACTTGAGTCATCTCCCCTCGAGGGAAAAGAACATAAAGAATTTTATATATATATATATATATATATATATATATATATATATATATATATATATATATATATATATATATATGAGTGTGTACATGCGTGTGTATGTATGTATATATATACACACCCACATATACATATGTATATATATACATATACATCAGAACTCCCCTATCACCGTTCAACCGATCAACGGGAGAAAACGAACGATAAACTCCACCAAGGAGAAATCACCGCCATCACCTCCAACATCATCACCTGCTTTTCGCATCATTGGACTGCATATCCGGGATTTCTGCTTACCGCTGGACAACTGCTCGCATTTCATACGGACGACCGCATGCAGACGCCAAACCACGCATATATACTACGTACGTACACATTATACAAAGTATACATGCATAAGTATATACCGTGTATTTGTCATAAGAACACGTATACTCACTACAGAGTATACATGCACAAGCATATATCGTGCATTTATAGTATGGACACTTATACTCACTACAAAGTATACATGCAGTAAATATGCATCGCGTATTTATCGTAAGAACACGTATACTCACTACACAGTATACATGTACTCACTACACAGTATACATGCAGTAAGTATATATTTGTGTATTTATCGTAAATACATGTATACTCACTAGAATAGAATAGAATATAAAATTTATGCCAAAGTCCCAGCGCTGGGACCTATGAGGTCATTCAGCACTGAAATGGAAATTGACAGTAAACAGGTCTTAATGGTGTAACAAGAGGAAAACCTCGCAGTTACCTGCGAATCAACTGCTAGGAGAGGTTGGAGAGCAAGATGGAAGAAAGAGAATACGATCGGAAGCAGAGTAAAAGGAATGAAAGGGGTTGCAGCTAAGGGCCGAAGGGACGCTGCAAGGAACCATACGTAATGCCTACAGTGCACTGCATAAGGTGCACTGATGGCACTACCCTCCCTAAGGAGCGCATACTCATTACAACTATTCCATACAGACATGTGGCGTGTGTTGTGCATGTACATAAATCCACACGATAAATCGTTCGGTAAGATAACACCCGCCAGATGGCGGTGTTATTTCTTGGCTGAGTACAACGGAAAAAAGCACCCCCGCTGTGAGAAGAAGAAGAAGAGAAACCTGAATCCATTTATTAACATGGATGAGAGATATATCTCTCGCGCGACCTCCGGAAATGCGATTCTTGAAAAAGATATCAGCTTTTCAAGTGATGTATCACAGCATTAACATTTGCTATGTACAATGTTGTGAGTTCTAATCAAATAAGGCAATACTTTTCAGAATTTCTATTTCTTTCTAGCTCGTCAGTTCAGAAGCGAATTAATAATAATTCTTGAATACATATTGTTGAATACAGATATCTTTGTAACTCAGTGTGTGTGTGTGTGTGTGTATGTGTGTGAGTACATATACTGTATATATATACATATATATGCAAATATGTGTATGTGTATATATATATATATATATATATATATATATATATATATATATATATATATATATATATATATATGTGTGTGTGTGTGTGTGTGTGTGTGTGTGTGTGTGTGTGTGTGTGTGTGTGTGTGAATGATTGAAATTCGCTATGGAAACGAACAATGTCAAGAGATTATATTCTATCTAGTACAAATTTTATGTGTGGACATAAATTTCAAGTCTTACATGCATATCTATAACCCTCCTTATGGACTGACAGAACAAATAAACTGTAGCGTTATTAATATTTTTGTTTCGTTCCTCTCATTTTCACACAAACATTAATGTTCACATGGAAAGTATGTTTGTGAACATACAAACAGTAAACGCTTCGGACTTCAGTTGTTGCGCACCCAATCGTTTTTTATACCTTTTCTACAGTACTTCTAATCCCCGTAGGAAGATATTGCCGTCAGTGCGGTGCACTGTAAGCATTACTTAAGGTTCGTTGCAGCGTCACTTCGGCCCCTAGCTGCAACCCCCTTAGTTTCTTTTACTGTACCTCCTTTCATATATCTTTCTTTCATCTTACTTTCCACCCTTTTCTAACAATTGATTCGTAGAGCAACTGCGAGGTTTACCTCCTGTTACACCTTTCAAACCTCTTACTGTCAATTTCCGTCTCAGCGCTGAATGGCCTCGTAGGTCCCAGTGCTTGTAATGTAACAGATCAGAGCAGTACTTTTGGCTTTCTAAACAACAGAATATCAATGAACGGCGTTCACCCACGTTACCATCCATCATGAGGATTGTTGGAACACAATCCTAGACTATTGGTACCTACCACATCGGACTTACGAAGGGTTGGGGAAATGACAGTTACAGAAATACTCATTTTCACAGCAGCCAAATTTGCTCAACAGTCTCTAGTTTTAATCAGAGTAGCAGTTTTTCAAGACGTCTTAAGTTCCTACAAGACTGACATGAGAACTTGGCTCGTGGATTCCTGTAATGACCCAGTCCGCCGGATAAAAACTAATCTTGACTCCATTCCACGTGAAAATTAATAAGCGTTTTTGTCTCGTAAATTGCAAAGGACTCCGATCAATCTGAATTAAAACAATCAAGAAGACCGAAACACTAACAGCAAACGGAAATCCAATAATCAACTAGAGATAATAGCCAAACTGAAATAACTAGTATACATCTACTTGAAATAATAAATCTAATTATCGGAGGTTCCTATCTGAAATGATCATCTCGACACATGCTCCCATCTACTTAACCACAGGACAGGAGAAAACGTTCAACACTTCCGCTCCCAACGCCGTCTGGTTTCTGCAGGTGTTATACGGTCGCAAACCAAAGCAAAAACTCGATATGAAGTTTCCTTTCACTTCGCTGATTACCACTGCAAGATACTCCCCTACAAAAATTTTAATGAGGCTTCTTTCTTGCGACTGTTATTCTCTTGGATGTCCATGCCAATCGATAAGCGATGCAATATCAAATATGTGTGCGTGCTTGTGAGTCTGTAGGATTGCAAAAAAAAAAAAAAAAAAAAAAAAAAAAAAGGGGGCAATACAAACAGCTGCACGCGGAAGGCAAGCTTTTAATAACAGGAGAAAATGGGAGAAACTCGCAACTGGAGCCTCTCTGATTCCGATAAAACTTTACTAAAAAAACCAGACTTACCATCTCAGATCAAATGCCGAAAACATTTACGCTGAAACCAGACGTGAAGTCAAACATTCGTAGATCACAAATACAATGAACATAGAGGGACACTGAGCTCAATGTAGGTATGATCGTTACATGAATTTCCTATTTTCTTATTCTTTGAAGAGACTACTCTCCCCTATTCATAAAACCCGTTGCCTTTTCTTGTTTAAACGTAGAATCTTGTTCTTTGTTTGAATTCGGAAACGACCCTCTTCGTCCTAAGAGGCCAGGTATTCTTGAATGACCGACTGTAAATCTTGAACAGTTCTTTTTCAAAATCTACCGCGATGACTTCAACTACACTTGAAATAGACCTGTGATAGTTCTAACAAAAGATTTATATTTGCTATATGCATATTGTGTAGCTATTCAAAATCACTATTCTAATGTTTATGAATGAATGTCCTCTCAAAGACACCTCTTACACAGTAGCTAACTAGTAGATGGTAAACAATCACCCTGACCACGTATCCTATGAAAATCGACACGCAGACAATATATATATATATATATATATATATATATATATATATATATATATATATATATATATATATATATAATATAATCTGTTGTATCAAAAATCTGAAAATGAATGGGACCTGAATAATAAAAAAATATGGCAAAAATGTTTGCATATAAAAAGAAAGACAGATAAGAGAAAAAGTACCGTTATGAAATGGCTGCATATCATTATTCTCAAGATGGAATCACTACGAAAAATCAAATTAAATAAAAGCAGCCACAACAATGATGACTCCTTTCCAAGATAGAGTAGACTACTCGTGTATGCAAAACAGTTGACAATATATTTTTAAATGCAAAACCTTACATATAAATGAACAAAAGGACGTAAAAACAGATACACGAGAGACTTTTTTTAACGTACGTATACATTGTTGACAACTCTATAAAAAAAAAAAGGAAAATCGAAGGCTTTAATGAACCGAAAATGCGTAAATGAACACACCACATAAAAAACCCTTTAATGACACTCAACGGGTGGGTGTTTGCGTGCGAGCGCGCGCGGGCGTGTATACGTCGGTGTATTCAGCGCTCGACCGACACATTACCTGTCCTCATTAAAACGACCGTCAGTCTTCGCAACAGAACGAGATGCGACTGCTTTAGCGACGGTGAATTTTGCAGCACTTTGAGCGTAATTGGAAAGACAGCGTTAAATGAGAGTGGCACACCAATTATTAATTCTCGGCTTAATTGGTCCTTGATTACAGGCTGTAATCCGAGGTCTCTCTAATGGGTAGGAGGGGAGGAAGGAAGGGACTGAGGGAGGGAATTATGCAAATGGGACTCCGTTAAATAATTCCAAATATTGACTATAGGGAAATATGTGGAACAGTACGAAAAGTGGTAGCTGCAGTAAAAACAGAAATGGTTACTTAACATCACTCAGTCTAATTAGATGCAAGAGCAACAAGAACCAGTTGCTAGGCGAGTATTTTACTTAGGTAATTCGTACTGTTTTATATATATATATATATATATATATATATATATATATATATATATATATATATATATATATATATATATATATATATATATATATATATATATATATATATATGTGTGTGTGTGTGTGTGTGTGTGTGTGTGTATACATATATATATAATCATACATATAAAATATATATACATAAATATATACTGTGTACATATATAATATATATATATATATATATATATATATATATATATATATATATATATATATATATATATATATATATCAATCTTAGGTATACAAGTCTAACAACTGTACATCATGCAAAGCATATTCTGCCAAGCATTTATAGCCTAAAATGAGGGCGTAACGACCCCAAGCTTTTAACCATCTTAAGGAAAAAAGCTGAAACTTAACTGTGTTTTTCTCAGTTACTTGAAACCTTGCTTCCATAATGAAAGCAAGGGCTTTCAACTGCTTCTTGAAACTTTTGCGGTCGCTGCGAAAAATAATAAGAGTTCTTAAGGAAATTACTTTTGCATTACCAAATCTTTCCAGGCAGGAGCTACCTGGCCAGGTTTATCTTACCACTAAAGAAAATAGATTTATAACTAGAGCGATTATCGTAACCCTATGTGGCGTTATTTCCATCACCAATTAGCTAAGATCAAGAGTTACATGACGGCATGTATGTAAAATACATGTTGGAATTGGAATATAGAATTCAGGCCAAAGGCCAGGGGCTGGAACCTATGAGGTCATTCAGCGCTGAAAGCGAAATTGACAGTAAGAAGGTTTCAAAGGTATGAAATAACTGTTAGAAGGGGTGGAAAGTCAGATGGAAGAAAGCAAATATGAACGAAGGTACAGTAAAAGGAATGAAAGAGGTTGCAGCTACGGGCGGAAGGGACGCTGCAAAGAACCTTAAGTAATGCCTACAGTGCACCACGTGAGATGCACTGACAACGCTAACCCCCTACGTGGGTAAAATACATACTGGATGCCTTTCAATTAGTGGACTAATTAATTAAAGTTTTCATTTTGTTTGTAAATTACAATCGATTACTGTAAGAATTATTTTAGTCATCTTAAATTTCCATGCACTGCGGTATCTTTAACGTTTATGTGTTAAAGCATGATACGATCACAAACTAACTACATAAAAATGGAAGTAAATACCTGAGGACTTTTCCCGATTTGGTTCGAGAGAATCGTGAAAAGAGGAAGCATAAAAACACAGTCACAATACTGAACAATCCCTCTGAAAACAACGCTAGCACAAATTCGTCCCTAGTTTGACGAACTGACGTAAGCCATTTTTCCCCATTCTGAGAAAATGGGCTTCAAAGATTTTGATATTATTCAGAGCTTCTGATTAGCTCATCTTTTGGATGTTACAGAGTATAAAAAACTGAGTCACTTTATTATTATTATTATTATTATTATTATTATTATTATTATTATTATTATTATTATTATTATTATTATTATTATTATTATTCAGATGATGCACCCTATTCATATGGAACAAGCCCACAGGGACTACCGACTTGAAAGTCAAGCTTCCAAAGAATAAGGTGTTCATTACGAAGGAGTAAGACGAGATAAAGGGAAATACAGACCTTAGACATCTCGCTTATTAAAAAAGAAACTATAAAGTAATAAACAGATAAAAATGTATTAAAATGCAATGAGAATTGAACTTTTGAAGTTCCAACTGCACAACATTCTCAGGGAGACTGTTCCACAATTCCTGCGCAATCCAGCTGTGTAAGGAATAAAGGACCTCTGGAAAACTCAAAAACTAAAAAAAAAAAAAATGGGTTACGTCAGTTCGTCAAAACAGGGACGAATTGAATATAATAGTTATCAGCAGGATACGCTATCGGAAGGGAAAGATGTGGCCCCTTATACAGTTGTTGCCCCTGCCACGTCTGGCTCGTACGTCTTTCAGAGTTGAAACATTGCGCCAGTATGCCAGGCGTCTATCGTCTGCATCAAAATGACGCTCGGAGGCAGTTTTGCTGTGAAGATCTTGCGACGTGATACGTTCGTCTTTGTGCGCTTTAACAACTGGAACATTTCAAACATCAGTATGCATGGTATTTACAAAGATAAAAAGACAAGCACATAGCAGATACATAAACTTTATAAACAAATGTAAAATTACACACACAAACATAATATACACACTCATATATATATATATATATATATATATATATATATATATATGCATACATACATACTATACATTATATATATATTACGTATATATACATATATTTATATACTCGTATGTACTAGTTCTCTCCCCCCTAATACCTTGAAACAACTATGACCTCTTCCACAAAGTCCTAAATACACAGAGGCAAGGGCATCTACAGTCATGTATCCTATATTCTAAAATGCCATGACTTTTTCGAGGACTGAAACGCTCAGTCGTTTGAAATTAAGGCTGATTTGTATACACTCTTAATAACGCAAAGGAGTGATGGATAAGTGGTTAACGAGTAGAAAAAAAAATAAGAATAAAATGACGCGGTATCTCGCCTGAAACTTGAAAATATAAACGGATAACTAGAATCCACAAGAACTTGCAAAAATGCAGAAAGAATTCAGCCTTGTTGTGAAACCTCATATCAAGGATAAAACGTAACTTGAAGTCATTTATGGTTTCAATGCTGAAATTAGAAATAAAGAACGCCTTAACACACAAAAATATCCGACAAATAATATCTGCACATGCGGTTCGTCTCCGTATCATAATGAGACATTTTAGACAATTGTCGGCATAATAAACGATAGTTTTTGGCCATATATCTCCCTAAGATTTCATCTTTCAGCCATCTTCTTCATCGTAATGAAAACTATAATCATTCATTTCGATAAAATGGAAAATTTCATAGATTCAATCCATGGAATGGATGATGTAATGCATTACTACCCTAATGCTATTCTCCTGGCATTTTAATACATTTTTATCTATCTATTAATTCACTAATTTATTTTTTCTTTTTAATAAGTGGAATCTCTTCTTTCTGTTTTCAACTTTACCTTCTCTTATTTCTTCCTAATGAACACCATGTTCTTTGGAAACCTGAACTTTAAGTCAATGGCCGCCGTGGGCTGCTCCATATGAATAAGGTCCATCTTCTGAATAATAATAATAATAATAATAATAATAATAATAATAATAATAATAATAATAATAATAATAATAATAATACTTTATGGCAATGAAATGGAAACTGGGTTATTCTTTGCTACACTGAAAAAAAATTGGACCATGCAATTCATTTTACAAAATTAATCTACTGGACATTCGGCTCCTTAGAATGGAAAGTTCAGGGCATTTCACCCTTTACATGGGAAATTTTGAGTCATTCTTTACATTAAAATGGAAATTCGGGGTCACTACCTTTCTTGAAGTATAGGCTTTGAGCCATTTAGTTCATGAACTCCGAATCTTTGGAACACTCACTTTCTTAAATTGAAATTTTACTCGTGTTCTTGAAACGAAATCTTACTCGTTTTCTTAAAATGAAATCTTACTCACTTTCTTAAATTGAAAACTTTCTCATTTCTTAAAATGAAATCTTACTCATTTCTTTAACATGGAATCTTACTCACTTTCTTAAAATGAAATTTTACTTACTTTCTTAAAATGATATCTGACTCATTTTCTTAAAAAGAAAACTTGCGCATTTTCTTAAAATGAAATCTTACTCATTTCTTAAAATGAAATCTTACTCACTTTCTTAATATGAAATCTTACGGGTTTCCTTAAAATGAAATCTTACTAATTTTCTTAAAACGAAATCTTTCTCATTTCTTAAAATGACATTATTCATTTTCTTAAAATGAAATCTTACTCGTTTCCTTAAAACGAAATCTTACTCATTTCCTTAAAATGAAATCTTACTCATTTTCTAAAAATGGAATCTTACTCATTTTCTTAAAATGAAATCTTACTAACTTTCTTAAAATGAAATTTTACTCACTTTCGTAAAACGAAATCTATTCATTTCCTTAGAATGAGACGTTTGGGTTATCCAGAACATTTTAAATGAAAACTTGTGGCCCTTCATGTTCTTGATAGTGAAACTTTGCGCGATTTATTTCAGTTTCCTTGAAAATGAAACGTAGATCCTTCCGTTTCTAGAAATGGCCAGTATAGACAATTCATTGCACTGAAATGGAGACTATGAAATTCATTTCTTTAAATTACGAACGTTGCCCATTCATCTCAAAACAGAAATTTTGGAAACTTAATGAAAATTATTTCCTTGAAAGAGGAACCCTTAAACCACTCATTTCCTTGAGAAATGTTTGTGCCATTCATTTCCTTGACGTACCACGCTACCTATTTTCTGCCCCAAACAAGAAAATAAGGGCTTGATTTCTGAAATACTCCATGGCTAATAGAAAACATTTAGAGAGCTCACGTTACCATTTACATCCATAGCACTAGCGGATCCGGGGAAGAGGGAGGGGGGAACTGGGCACGTGCCCCCGAAAAAAATAATGACAAAATAATAATATTGAAGATTTAGATAATAAATGAGAAACATAAAAATGAAAAAAAAATAAAAAATCTACAATAGAAATAAAATTTTTAGAAAAAATGTAACAGTTATATATGTATATATACATATATATGTATATTTATATATGTATAATATGAAAATTGGTGGGCCCCATGAAATTTTTCTGGATCCGCTAGTGATCCACAGCACTCAAAAATAAAATATGCACATATGTATGAATGCGAGTATATACTTTTTTCATTTCATTATGAAAGTCATGCTTAATAAATTAATACTGATATGGAGAAACAAATCCATAGTTATGTATGGGTATATTTATTGAAAAATATATCTCTACAGAGAGCTTTCGGGAATCTGCTCGATTTCCCTTTTCAATCGAGCAGATTCCCAAAAGTTCTCTGTAGAGATTTATTTTTAAATATAATGTAAACATACATAACTATGTATTTGTTTCTCCATTTCAAAGAATATAGAACAGAATATAGAATTTAGGCCAAGGGAAAAGCCCAGCGCTGGACCCTATGAGGTCATTCACCGCTGTAACGGAAATTGACAGTAAGAAGGTTTGAAAGGTGTAACAGGAGGAAAATCACGCAGTTGCACTAGGAAACAATTGTTAGAGAGGGTGGAAAGTAAGATGGAAGAAAGAGAATACGAACGGAGTTACAGTAAATGGAATGAAAGAGGTTACAGCTAGGGGCCGAAGGGACGCTGCAAAGACCCTTTAAGTAATGCTTACAGTGCACCACGTGAGGTACATTGACGGCATTAACAACACCGCCCCCCCCCTCCGCTACGGAGTCTCCATGGATAAAAACAACTAATGACTAAAATCAACGAAAAGCTCATTCCCAGAGGACCACTCCCTGATTGTCGTGACATTCACCTGAAACCATTTGCAGAGAAGGATGTAACTCCACCCTTCATCGTTAACGTCATCGTCTCGAGCTCTATAAAATAAGATCAAGGAGAACCATTTAAATCCATCAGGTGGTGACATTACGTCTGAGTGCCAGTGCCACCTGCGAGTTGCTGTTATGCCCATTAAGCCATTTTCGTGCGATGGGGGTGCCAAGCAACACAGTAACTCGTGACCCCATCACCGAACTCGACGCCGCTGGATGATAATTCCCAGCTCCTCCCTTTCACTGTGAATGAGGCGGGAGAACGTCTTGATGAGATAATATTCCAGTGATTGCCAGCGAGAGGTGCCGGGTTCGATTCCCAAAGCGGGACGCAACCAGGATGGAGAGGGGTATGAGGTTGGCAATCTCACGCAACGGAGTGCAAGACTTTTCTCGTGGCCAATATACTCCGTTTATACCCTATATCACGTTGTTGCTCCGGTGATAAAGGTTATGCACGGCCCAAGTCATAACTGCTACTATTAGGAAACAAACCTACCACCACGAACCAGTATCTAAAAGAGATGGATCTCTGGCAGAAGCAGACACCCACACCGGAGAACAGTATTCAAGTAAAGGAAGGACAAACGACCTAAAACAGGTTGCACTGATTTTATCACTGTTATAAATATATATGAGACCTTACGAACTATACCTAACTTTCTCAAACGTTAGAAGCGAGTCAAAAGTTACACCTAGAACAGTTAAAGCTTCAGACTCATTCAGCAAAGCTCCATCCACTCGTTAACCAAGATTCTGACAATCCTTAACAAAAGCACATGAGACAACGCAGAGAAACGTCCGGATATATGGAACTCTCATCGTGTGTGCGTGTTTGTTTGTTTATGCTCTGGCTTTTGTAGTATTGTACATAGTAATCCGAGCACAGTCAAACATGCAAAAGACATGTAGTACATTGCATGGGATATTGCGCTGTACGGTGAGAAATAGTTCGAGTCACTGCGAATATACAGACTTCAACATCCGAAGACAGTTCTCAGTAAAACCCGTATTCAGACATAACGGAGGGTGCTGTTGTTTCAAAATCTGCATTAATTTGATTAATATGCAAACGAAGATGGCTGGAACCTTTGGGTTATTCAGTGCCCTGTAGGAGAGAAATGAAAAAAAAAAAAAAAAAAACAGAAATATGATGTCACCGACATCAATTTTTTCTGGCTAAGTCAAACAATGCGGACCAAGCACTGATACGGTTCACCCACGAAATAAATGGACAATATTAAAATGAAACGAACTGATCTGTAGCAGTAGTCACAGCAGCAATTATTAATAGCAAATAAAATATTAAAATAAAAAACACTGGTGGATAAATAAAAAAATATTCTTTAACTATTGTAAAAGCGTAAACTATAGTTTACCTGTAAAACGTTTTAAAAAAATTAATGAAGAAAAAACGGTAAAGCTAAAATGAGCTCACGCTTGAACAATATATAAAACTTAAAACAGTGCTGAACAAATTGAGAAATTCATACGAACACCGAAAGGCATAAAATGGGAAACCTACTCGAAAGAAGAACTAGATAAGCATACCGGACTTTCCGAGAAACGTGGTAACGCCTCTTAGAAGAGAGAAGACTATGGTACTTTTGGTATCTTACAAATAATAGGAGGCAAGTAATAAAAAAAAAAATCAATGATACGCACAAAATCCAATAAAAATCATAATCGCCCTTTGTTCGGCAGGGTTTCTTGGCTGATTAACTTGACAATAAAAAAAAATTACTGATAATTAGAAAAGGTAGCAATGCTGTAATTGGAAATTCTGTTCACAACTCAATCACTCTTATTTTGCTTATATTCCCAGCAGACCACGGATAGCTTGTGCAGTTAAAAAAAGCCATCTGTCATTCATTAATGCTATTTCAGAAGCTAACAAGACTAATTTCTGAACGTACACCTTACATTTATATAGAGCACCATTTAATCAGATTTCATCCATGACACAAAAATTGCAAGTCTACAATAATACTAATCTCTTAATATGTAAAAAAAACCGTCTTCGAGAAAATGTATGAATTTTATCTAATTCGACTCATACTCGATTTCTCCAGAAATAAAACAGTTCAGCAAAGGTCACCCAATAATTTCTAGTTTGTTGAGAACTTCTGAATCTAATTTTTCCGTGATAAAGATAAATTCAGAGTCCTTTTCCCTTTCAGAAACGAAATTTTAAGTAATTTCATGTTGCTCCCATCCGCTGAAGTCTTTACAAATCACAGGCAAGCAGGAATCTTATCCTAAACAGGAAATTCCACTAAAGCACGATAAAATCCTTTCGAAACGCCTCAAAAATCACCAGCTGGAATTCACACCAATTAAGAAATATCACTTCCTTACAAAAATTATATAAATAAGTAAATGATAAAATGTAACGATCTGCGAAGTGACTTTACGTCAAGTACAACGTTCAGCCGCTATAAGGAGCACCACAGCTCAAATCTCGATAACCTTCGCGAGGAAAAATAAAAAATCTTCGTAATTTTCCTGCGCGTGGTTGACTTACGAAGCCTAATTCTCTTATTAACAATCCTTTTGAGCGATGAACACAGACAAGC
>NC_089768.1:9767500-9775000 GCF_040412425.1 Macrobrachium rosenbergii | reverse complement strand
CCTTTATAAACACACCCATACCTGTTTCATACACCTACAAAAGACAAAAACAAAAACAAAACAAAAAATTACGCCGAAGTTTCTTCGGCGCAATTGAGTTTTCTGTACATCGTACAATCAAGGCCACCGAAAATAGATCTATCTTTCGGTGGTCTCGGTCAAATGCTGTATGAGCCGTGGCCCATGAAACTTTAACCACGGGCCGGTGGTGGCCTGTCCTTATATCGTTGCCAGCTGCACGATCATGGTTAACTTTAAAATAAAATAAAAACCATTTTAAGCTAGAATTATAGGAGGCAACCAAGCAAAAAAGCTTGCCAATACACAACCAGAGACAAAGCTTTATCGTTAATGAAAATTAAATATTCCAGTTTCGTTGGCAGAGGATGAAAATGACCAGACAAACAAACGAACAAACACACAACCAGGCATAAACAAAGTTACGAGAATTAAGCATCCCAATTTTGTTGGCAGAGGTTAACAGAGATGAAAATGACAACGAAGATTTTGGTTGTTTACCAAATTCATGAAACTTTCACAGCAAGTAGTATAATATATATCTTTGGTTTAGCTTAAGGAACAGTATTTTTGAGAGCAACATTTTTTGTATATTATTTATGAAAAATGACGACTTTTTAATTTGGAACTGCAAAATTCATAAACTTAGAAGTCGATTCTTTTTATTTCCTTACCCAGGTATTTTCAGCATCAGTTGTTGAATAATTAGTAAAAATTGAAGCAAATCGCTTCAAACATAAGGTAGCAATGCTCACTTATTTTGTAATGGGGACTCATGGCAGAGCCGCGCCTTTAACAGCACTCTAACACGACAGTCAAAATTTGAACCTTTTCCGTAATACTAATGCATGACACGAATATTTCCCACAATTCTTATCATATTAGGTTACTTATGACGACGTGCAAAGGCCAAAGTTCAAATGGAAGGATAAAATAGGAAATGACATGCGGGAGAAAGGTTTAAGAAGTCAGGATGCATGAACAGAGGAAGGTGGAGAAGGCTGATAGGAAACACCGACCCCTTATAGAAATGGGCAAAGCTGAGGACAAAGAAGACAGACTTATGACGACGTACAAAGAGTTTTCTTCGCATCTCTTTTTCATACGCTTTAAACCTAATGTACTAACCAATCGTTATTTACTTAGCTTGGAGGAAAATGAGGAAGCAAGAAGCGACACTTTACAGACCAATCGTTAGTTACTCAGCTTACGGCAAAGTGAGAAAGCAAAAAGCAACACTACAGACCAATGGTTAGTTACTCTTCTTACAGCAAAACAAGAAAGGAAAATGCAACACTTTACAGACCAATCGTTATTTACTTAGCTTGGAGCAAAATAAGAAAGCAAAAAGCAACACTTTACAGACCAATCGTTAGTTACTCAGCTTACAGCAAAATAAGAAAGCAAGAAACAACACTTTACAGACCAAACGTTATTTACTTAGCTTACAGTAAAATAAGAAAGCAAGAAACAACACTACAACCAGCCGTTAGTTACTCAGTTAACATAAAATAACAAAGCAAGAAGCAACACTTTACAGACCAAACGTTAATTACTCAGCTTACAGCAAAATACGAAAGCAAAAAGCAATACTTTACATAGAGCCAGACCAGCTGATATGAGCGAATATATTTACTGAAACTTGGCTTTATCAAGCACGGAAGTTATTTCCAATGCATTTAGCAGCCAATCGCTTGTTTGTTGGTAATCGTTGGGAACAAAATATTTTCCAGTTTTACTATTTTTCGTCTGACGGTCGCTATAAAATGTGTATTTCAAATATATTGGATTTACACCACTACATGCATATGCTTACACTTAATATCAGTTTTCCTACACATCTGCATATCTTTCAATTTCTTCGTCATGTGTGAGTAGATAATGATGTCCCTGACACCTTTAACTGCAATTGACCTTTTTCCAATCTTAAAAATACTCCCAGTGCGCAAATGACAAAAAATGCATCACAATAGAAACTTAATATATAATTTGTGATAAATATAATAGCAATGATAATACTGATCAGATCGCAGCTTTTATATGTTTAAAACAAATCCTTCCTTCCTTTTCGGTACTAAAAAAAATTTGTAAAAAAAAAAAAAAAAAAAAAAGATAAAACAAAAAACGATGAAAAACAAGAAAAAAGTTCTGAGTAAGCCCCAGCCACCACGATAACAACCCTCCCGGAAAAAGGTCAAGATAAGGAGTGAATTAAATGCATTAATGGCATGCACAATCATACACTAAAAGTTCTCCGAGTCGCCTATTTCGATGGGCAGAGTCAAAAGGAATAATAAACAGCGTCCAAATTCCAATTAGGGGGATAAGCGACCAAGCGGCCTTTTGAAAAGTCAAGAGAGGCTTTTTGCCTCACAAAGCGCCTTTGACAGGGCACCACAGCAGTGTGATCCCACAGACTCCCTTACAACCCCTCCCCCCCACCCCCAACACCACCACCACCACCCAACCTGCATTTTCCCGAGATGTAACCGAGTACCGAGACCTTTCCCTAAAAAAAAGCGGGACGCCATATCTTCAAAACTAACCACAGAATTTTCTTGAAAATAATCTCATTATGTTTCCCACACCCAAATTACTTTAAAGTTAACCTAACCTATTCTAACCTTGGGGCATGGCAAAAAAAAAACTGGGGCTGGTGAAATACTAGCATATATCTCAGTAATTTGGTCCAAAGTTAACCTAACCTATTCTAACCTAGGGGCATGGCAAAAAAAACTGGGGCTGGTGAAATACTAGCATATATCTCAGTAATTTGGTCCCCGCCTCTGTGGAGTCCTAAAGATCGTATTTGAAAAGAACACCTTGCCTGAGGGAATGGACAGCATAACACAACATGAGCTACCGTGAGAAATCGAACGGCACGGGGACTTCCAACAGTGACTGAAGCCGTCGTCAAAAAGCCTTAGAGTTAGTGCGTAGTCAGGAAGACGAATAATACAGTATACTTCATTACAAGTTCACTAATATAATTTGAGTGATCTCAGTGCAACATTTTACCCCTGAATAAAGTTATTATAACATTTAATGATAGGAGCTACATGACTAGTTCATTATTCCATACCTGGCACGTAATATTGCACTTGTTAAAAACCTTGCTGATTACTGTAACAAATATTCCAAATACTTAATAATCCAAATGTTTAATAAAAGGATGTTGACTTTAAGCATAAGCAAGCACGCATGGTGACGCCTAGATTTGGGAGACTCTAATTAAACTCGCAAGGTGTGCTTTTGGTGTTGACTGTATTCCAAGTAGGCCACACTGACCTTTGGCATTCTTATTCTATCAGAGCGTGGCAGCTAAATGGCAAAGTAATATGTTGACGAGTAGAAATTGCTTTTGTTCTTTATGAGTAGAAAGTAAATTCATTTTAGTCTTCTGTAACAGAAAACTATTGTGCCGGCTTTGTCTGTCCGTCCGTACTTTTTCTGTCCGCCCTCAGATCTTGAAAACTACTAATGTTACAGGGCTGCAAATTAATATGTTGATCATCCACCCTGCAATCATCAAACATACCAAATTGCAGCCCTCTAGCCTCAGCAGTTTTTATTTTATTTAAGATTAAAGTCAGCTATAATCGTGCTTCTGGCAACGATATAGGATATGACACCACCGGGGCGTGGTTAACGTTTCATGAGCCACGGCTCATACAGCATTATACCGAGACCACCGAAAGACAGATCTATTTTCGGTGGCCTTGATTTTATACGTTGTAGCGGCTGTACAGAAAACTCGCTTTCGCTGAAGAAACATCGGCGCATTTTTTACTTATTATTAATCACATCTAGAGACACACGATGCCATCTTGCCTGTTTATATCCCTAAACCTCATTGCCGAAAAAAGTGGCCTAATGACTAACGGGGTACCGCAGTAATTTCTCCGCGATTTCCAGCGCTTAATTAATTCCAGTTTTCGTGTGCGCATTACATCCAATTGAAATTATATATCTGAGAGAGAGAGAGAGAGAGAGAGAGAGAGAGAGAGAGAGAGAGAGAGTTCATTAACGTCTGATTATCAATCATGAGAAAATTGGGGTGTAAAACCACCTTAAACCAAGATACGTGCCGCCAATTAGACCTTAATTTAAAAAGGTCACTGACTGATAAATTTGACTGATTCAAGGTCACCGGCATCAAATCATCAATATTCACTGACGCCAATTAAAAACATTTGGAAAGAAGCAATTGAAATGTATAAAGACGTGTTCACCTTTTACAGTGAACTAGATTAGTAAACCCTTCACTTTTCTCCTCCTCAAAAGAGAAAAGGGAATAATATCAACATAGCAAATTATTATTATTAGTATTATTATTATTATTATTATTATTATTATTATTATTATTATTATTCAGAAGATGAAGACGAACCCTATTCATATGGAACAATCCCACAGGGGCCATAGACTTGAAATTCAAGCTTCCAAAGACTATGGCGTTCATTAGGAAGAAGTAAGAGGAGGTAAAAGGAAATACAGAAAGAAAAGATCTCACTTATTTAAAAAGAAAAAATGAATTAATAAATTAAGAGATAAAAATGCATCAAAATGCAAGGAGAATAGTATTAGGATAGAAATTATCAGTTACAGAGAAAAGGCTAAATAAATAATCGTACAGGCTTTGTATATTACTATGAATTCCAGCAATTAAACATCTCTAGTTCATCTTTCGAGACTTACATAACTAACGTCTTAATGAAATGCTGTGTAGCAAATTCAGGAACTCTACATTATAATGTGAAAACATTCATTTGTAATCGGTTTAAAAATCATATAATTTGTGATGAACAAGGGGTAGGTAGAAAAATGGAAGAACAGAATACGAAAAGACTAAGTGGAAAGTAAACCAACAAACAAACACACACACATCAACAATAAAAGTGAGAAAAACTAAGGGTTATAGGCTCCATATTTCAAGTAACATTCACAAACAAAATACCTTATACAGTATAGTTGCTAAATGTCACAGGGATGCGAGCACAAAAAAAGGAGTATCCAGAGAAGGCTGACCACTAAACAACTATAACTGACAGCAATAATAATGACTCCTCTTATAAATAAGATAAGTAAAGTAGGCTGACTACTAAATGACTATAAATGAAAGCAGTAACAATAACCCTCTTTTATAAATAAAAAAGTAAAGGAACCTGACCACCAAATAACTACAAATGACAGCAGTAATGATAACTCCCCTTTTATAAATAAAAAAGTAAAGGAACCTGACCAACAAATAATTATAAATGACAGCTGTAATAATAACCCCTCTTTTATATAAAAAAAAAGTAAAGGAAGCTGGCCACTAAATAACTATAAATGATAGCAGTAACATTAACTCCTCTCTTATAAATAAAAAAAGTAAAGGAGGCTGACCACTAAATAACTATAAATGACAGCAGTAACAATAACTCCTTTTTTATAAATAAAAAAGTAAAGGAGGCTGACCACTAAATAACTATAAATGACAGCAGTAACAATAACTCTTTTTTATAAATAAAAAAAGTAAAGGAGGCTGACCACTAAATAACTGTAAATGACAGCAGTAATAATAACTCCTTTTTTATAAATAAAAAAAGTAAAGGAGGCTGACCACTAAATAACTGTAAATGACAGCAGTAATAATAACTCCTTTTTTATAAATAAAAAAAGTAAAGGAGGCTGACCACTAAATAACTACAAATGACAGCAGTAACAATAACCCCCTTTTTTATAAATAAAAAAAGTAAAGGAGGCTGACCACTAAATAACTACAAATGACAGCGGTAACAATAACCCCCTTTTTTATAAATAAAAAAAGTAAAGGAAGCTGACCAACAAAAAACTACAATGACAGCAGCAATGATAACTCCCTTTTTATAAATAAAATGTAAAGGAGGCTGACCAACAAATAACTATAAATGACAGCTGTAATAATAACCCATCTTTTATAAATAAAAAAAAGTAAAGGGAGCTGACCACTAAATAACTATAAATGATAGCAGTAACAATAACTCCTCTTTTATAAATAAAAAAAGTAAAGGAAGCTGACCACTAAATAACTATAAATGGCAGCAGTAACAATAACTCTACTTTTAGAAATAAAAAAGTAAAGGAGGCTGACCACTAAATAACTATAAATGATAACAGTAATAATAACTCTTTTATAAATAAAAAAAAATAAGGAAGCTGACCACCAAATAGCTATATATGACAGCTGTAGTAACAACTATTTTATAAATAAAAAAGTAAAGGAGGCTGACCATTAAATAATTATAAATGACAACAATAATAATAACTCCTCTTTCATAAATAATAAAAAAGTAAAGGAGGCTGACCACAGAATAACTATAAATGACAGCTGTAACAATCACTCCTCTTTTATAAATAAAAAAAAGTAAAGGGAGCTGACCGCCGAATAACTATAAATGACAGCTGTAACAATCACTCCTCTTTTATAAATAAAAAAAAAAAGTAAAGGAGGCTGACCACCGAATAACTATAAATGACAAACAGTAGCAATCCTCTTTTAGAAATTTTAAAAACAATCTCACTGAAGACAAGCCAGTATCAATAATAATTATTATTACAGTTATTAAACCCTTAAGGATGGTCCTTAATCACCCTTCGACTTGGAGAATAACGCCTATTGACAACAAGTAATCTACGGTACTGTTCCATATTTAATGCAATAACCCATCAAGGAAAAGAATATAAGGAAATAGCTACTACGTAGAAATACATCACTAAAGGGCGGGGAAGAGAGAGAGAGAGAGAGAGAGAGAGAGAGAGAGAGAGAGAGAGAGAGAGAGAGAGAGAGAGAGAGAATAATCAAACCAAGATACGCACAAAAGACAGAAAAAACCTAGTGAACAGCACCGAATCCCGAACAGGTTTATATAAAGAAAATAAACATCAGCGGAAGAATTTAAAATGTCTGGTCCTTGCGAAACACGTGCACGAAGAAAATACAAACTTATTCCATGTGTGAATGTAAAGTTACACAAACGTTATTGTATTTTTCGTATTAAAGTATTAATATATATATATATATATATATATATATATATATATATATATATATACATATACTGTATATATGTATAAAGTAAAGGACAGTAAGCGAAAGGCCTAGCACCACTCCGTTGTTTCACTTTCCTTCGTGGCATTTGCCTTTATCTATATATTCATCACGTTCTATATTTTCGTGATTCAGTTATACACACACACATATATATATATATATATATATATATATATATATATATATATATATATATATATATACATACATATATATATATATATATATATATATATTTATTTATATACATATATATATATATATATATATACACACAAGCTTCATACTCAGTATATACAGTAATAAAGGCTCAAACACTCTATACTGAATAATATAGACCACATTAACAAAATTTTAGGTAAGACAAAAAAAAAAAATTCAAAAGTAGAACATAGAATACTGGGAGT
>NC_089768.1:9740000-9762500 GCF_040412425.1 Macrobrachium rosenbergii | reverse complement strand
AGTGATTCTAAACACTGACAACGTAAGGAATTACAATACACATTGACACGGTAAAGAATTACAGTTAAGAGATTCTAAACACATTGAAAAGGTAAATAATTACAATTAGAATTACAATTAAGTGATTCTAAAGACATTGAAAAGGTAAGGAATTACAATTAAGTGATTCTAAACACGCTGACACGGTAAGGAATTACAATTAAGTGATTCTAAACTCACTGACAAGGTAGGAAGTTACAACTGAGTCATTCTAAACACATTGAAAAAGTAAGGAATTACATTAAAGTGATTCTAAACACTTTGACAATGGAAGAAATTATAATAAATTGATTCTAAACACTTTGACAATGGAAGAAATTATAATAAATTGATTCTAAACACATTAACAAGGTAAGGAATTACAATTAAGTGATTCTAAACGCACTGACAAGGTAAGGCAACAATTTGCATAATAATAACAAGGTAAGGAATTACAATTAAGTGATTCTAAACGCACTCACAAGGTAAGGTAACAATTTGTATAATAAATTGACCCCATAACTGTTACACTTTTTAAATACAGGACAAATGATAATAACATGAGGAAGAAAATAAAAATAGTTCTTATTTTTATCATTCGCCTTTTTTTATGCAAAAGGAGTTGCCTCTAGATGGCATTAACCTCCATTTTCAGCAAAATAATTTTCATTAGGCATTAACCTCCGGTTTCGGCTAAATAATTTTCGTTAAAAGAAAGAAGTCCATTGCGACCTGTCCTTGTCCCATTCAGCCCAACATCGATTGGGTAACCCCCAGATTCTATCTAACTCCAGCCTTTTCTATATCCAGCGGCAGACATGGACTAGTAAACCTGCCGGCAGCCCGCCAACTCAGGGAGTGCTAATCCACGAAACTGTCAGCACCAAAGATGATTAACTTCGCTGATCAGATGACCAGTAGTTAAATAAAGACGGTACTGTTGTTTACATTTTTACTTTATTATCATTATTGTTTGTCACCAATCAGCCGCTTCATCTAATGAAATAACAGTCACTGCCAAACACTTCCATCAATCAGGCATTTCCTCTAATAGAACAACATGCACAATTAAATCGACATTTCCTAATCAGCTGTTTCCTCTAGTAAGAAAACAGTCACTAATATACCTATTTTGATCATTCTGCGGCATCCTTTAATACAGCAAAAGTCAATGCCATGCTCAGTTTCGCCAAAAGCCCATTTTCTCTAATAAAACTATTATCACAGTCAAACCCATTTCTATAAATCAGCCCCGTTTATAAAACAGCAGTCACGGGCGCATACAGCATTACTTAGACCGCTTTCTATATACTGATCCCATTGACTTCCATCCTACATGCATTTTAGTTATCCCTGGATTTTTTTCAAAGCTTTCAACATTACTTCTATCTGATACCATTTAGGTTTCCCTTCCTTCTTATTCCCTAGAATTTTAAGTCATACACCATTTTAATACATGGCTAGTCATCCATTCTCTCAACATGACTGTACCACGCGAAGTCCGAATGACTCGCCCTGTCCTCTGTAATAATCAGTTCACTCGATTTTTAACATCTTCCCAAATATCAATCTATCCATTTCTATTACTCTAAAACTCTATAAACCGTCCACAAATAATGCATTCCAACAGACACCTTATCTTTAAAGCACACCTCACATGTCAAAGAAAAGTTTGGACAACAAGCCATTCGAACATTCAAACTTTCGACGTCAAACATTTTCTTTCTTGCCCGAATGCCCTCCTTGTCTCATATATTTGTAATTCCATTCAGTTTTGCGGCCACTAAATATATGACATTTAATCTTAAATTACTCCATAAATATACCGTTTTCAATCTTCCACCATCCCTGCCGATATTGATTCTCAACCTTTGTGGCTTCAATTTATTCTCATAGCTTTATGAGTCCTAACATTCAACTTAAACTTCGTTCTCTTTCTTATGCAATTTCATCATATAAGCTTCAAATCTCTTACAATATCATCCACACAAAACATCTAAATTTCACGACGATACAGCCATCAAGCATCAGTTTTACCACAGGTCATCTTAAGGTCTAAATGCTCTCTTCGACAACACATTTTCATGCAACGGCTCTCATTACTCCCTCCCATGTATGCAAAGCAGTGCTATGACCAGCCAAATGCTTCGCCCTCCTCTCAACCAATCCATAAAACAGTACATATATAGAACTGCTCGTCCTCTTTCGCTGTTGAAGAGCCTTTAATAAGTAAGACAATGTACCATAACTCACACACCTCGTCAGCCACTCAATTTCACACTTGCATAACCACGTTCAACATCTCACTCAAAATTTGACCAACACTTTCATTTTTCAAATTCCGTGTTAATTTTGCTCCATTTCCAACTGCCGTTTCGATTTCCAGATCCTACCTCCTCCCGAATCTTAATAACTCTGACTCTTTTCTGCTTTCTATATCATTAATTACACTCTCCAAATACTCAGCTAACAATCTGAAACTGCATTTTCTTTTGAGAGCAAATCCCCAACTGGATTTTCTTCTATTGCATAACAAATTTTCTCGCTTGTTTTTACCCTCTTGAATTATTTTTTCCTTCCTATTTTTTACCCAGAATCTCACCAACACAATACTCACCAACACTCATTTTACCGTTCTTTCTTCCTTCATTAAATGCTTTATTCTCTGTTCCACTCATCTAAATCAATCTATACAGAAATATATATATGAAGAGAACTTGGCATAAGGGAATACCCACTAACAGGTAAGAGGTAAGAAGACAAATGTATAAAGAACCAACAAAAGAGAAACGGACACAGTCATACTAGGATAACGTCCAAGAAAGCGACCGATTATACAGAAATATTATGTACGTACATAAGTACAATACACACATTCGCATACATATACCGACACACATATAAATATTATATATGTAGCCTATGTATGTATGCGTATGTGTGTGTGTATATATATATATATACACATATATATGTGCATAACTGAATCACAAAAATATGGAAAGCGATGAATATATAAGTAAAGACAAAATCAAGGAAGGAAAGAGAAAGCTAAGTAAAGGACGACAAGTCGAAAGGCCTCGCAGCACTCCATTGTTTCTCTTTCCTTCGTGGATTTTGTTATTATACAGTACATATATATGTGTGTGTGTGTGCACTGTTTTATATGTGTATATATATATATATATATATATATATATATATATATATATATATATATATATGTGTGTGTGTGTGTGTGTGTGTGTGTGTGTGTGTGTGTGTGTGTGTGTGTGTATTCTCTTCCCCCTCTTTCTCTTTCACAGACAGAACCTGAAGCGTGCAACGCAACGCAAATTCCTACTCCATTTTATCAGTCTTTTTAAACTGGCCACAATCTGGATATTGCAAGGTGCAACAATCAATACGTGTTCTCATTAGGTCTTTTATTTCCGCTATTTTCAAGCAGTATTATATTTTTGCACGACTGTATTACATTGCGTATTTCTATTTACAATATTATTATTGCTAATGAATATTACAATAATACAAAAATAACAACACCAGCTGCCGGAACAAAATCATCAGCAACAATAACACTAAAAATTACCTTTTTTTGCAACAAAACTCTGTTTCCGTTTAAAAGTATTGTGAAACGTGGACCGTCTGATACGCTTGCGCCATATATAATTGTATTTCTACTATTACCACAAAATGTACAGAATTTACAAAACAGAGGATTGCACACAAGGACAGAAAGAGGGACAATAACAAGCGCAACAGGTTGGTCCTTATATCTTTCACGCCAGGGACTACACATTTATGTATATTGCTTGATTTTGACCTTCAAAGTATCAAACAACGATGGATTCTGCGAAATTTCAAATATAACAATCACAGATAGGGAAACAAATGTCACAAAAGCACTCGGCATTCAAAACAAAAAGAAGCCATATATTTCATATTAATTCTATCACGAAAAAGTACTGCTAACCTATAAAGTATAGTTTCGCATCTTAATATCCAGTAGAGCACAAAGAAGAGAAGTTTCCTTATGTAAAGAAACTGGACTTAAACAAAATAGTCCACACAGAAACTCAGATTTGTTCTGGACCACACGAACAACGGTTCGACGCATCTGTCCTGTTCATGGTGTGGCAGAGGCCGCCACTCCCCGCCCCTCCTCGTCTAGAAAGAAATTTCACGGCACTGGGGAACCACAAAAGCAGGTGCAAAAATTCCAGAGTTTAGAGAAAGATGAATGTGGTATAAAAAAAAAAACATATAAATATATATATATAAAGAGAGAGAGAGAGAGAGAGAGAGAGAGAGAGAGAGAGAGAGAGAGAGAGAGAAATGCCCAATTTCATATGGCCTCTCAAGTCTGAAATGGTCCCGATGAATCTCTACATGGCAATATAATAAACCGCTATGCGAGATATAAAAACTATAGGCCTAGTTGTTAGGACGGCATAAAAAGTTACCGTACTGCGTTGGCGAGGTTTACGGGTTCTGCAGAGGAAATGCCACAAAGTATATGAATAATTATACAATTTCACTTATGATTTCTTGAATTGAATCAACTGACAGGAGAGAAAAATAGTTTCGGAGGTGAAGAATTTATTGACTGATTTATGGCCATTACAACTGGCGTCGCAACTCAGAGTTCAAAGAATGCAACGTAATTCAATATCCACAACAGGTCGTTACACTTGAATCTATGATGGTCGCTTTGTCTACAAGTCTCTCTCTCTCTCTCTCTCTCTCACTCTCTCTCTCTCTCTCTCTCTCTCTCTCTCTCTCTCGCAGCACTGGCATGCATTACGTTTATCCGAGCGTAGTCTTCTTTTCTCATCTCCCCTTTTACACATTCATACGTGCATACTCCGCTTTGCAACTTTCCATCCGCGTCCATTTCCCAGGAAGAGAGATGTTTATACCACACATTAAGTCAAATTTCGTTTTAAATCCCGGCCATTTCCCCAACTGGAGGCTGACGCTGCATTGTGTCATATCAAACTATTAATCTGTGTTTCTACGTTTTTCCCTCTGAATACCAGACGCCGGATCTTATCATCATCTAATAATTCCAGATGCGGAACTCTGTTTGTATTCTAATTCTGCTTACAACAATTATTCCTTGTCGTTTTGTAAAGCCCCTGATTTGTTTCCTAAAAGATTATATAAAAGCAGGGAAAGACAAGCCATAATACAAAATGGTCTACCTCAGGTTACAGTTAAAAATCCCCTGAAACATACTAATACATTTCCTAAAACGGAGTGAGGCTAGCAACCCCACCACTAACCTGGCTTAGAAACTGGAGGGAAGGCTATATATATATATATAATATATATATATATATATATATATATAATATGTATATATATATATGTATATATATATATGTATATGAAATATATATATATATATATATATATATATATATATATATATATATATATATATATATATATATATATATATATATTATATAGATTATATACATATACATATCTTTATATACATATATACAAAATATATGCTTTACAAAGAAGTAATTTTAATAGCGCGTGTTCACATTCTTTCTTGTGTTCATGTGTACTGACTGAAGCAAAGCACTGCCTTGCCAAACTTTCCAATAACGTTCCTTTGCTTTCCTGCTCGCCCTTCCCCCAGTCATCCATTGGACTGCATTCGATTTGTGACCCAATTCATTTAGCCCTATTTACTGGCCGGGTCGGGGGTGACTGTTAAATTACATTTAGCACTTTCCTTTATTGATGCACAAGTTCTTGCAGAAATTCTCTTTGCACTTTTGTTTTATCCATCTCAGTAACTCGGTTACGTTGTCGAATCTTACACTCTTGGTGCTCTTTGTAGTAGATACAACGATTCTGGTGAGGGATAATAGCAACTAGAACGATTCTACTGAGAGCTTATAGCAACTAGAACGATTCTACTGAGAGCTTATAGCAACTAGAACGATTCTACTGAGAGGTTATAGCAACCAGAACGATTCCACTGAGAGCTTATAGGAACTAGAACGATTCTACTGAGAGCTTATAGCAACTAGAACGATTCTACTGAGAGCTTATAGCAACTAGAACGATTCTACTGAGAGTTTATAGAAACTAGAACGATTCTACTGGGAGCCTATAGCAACTAGAACGATTCTACTGAGAGCCTATAGCAACTAGAACGATTCTACTGAGAGCCTATAGCAACTAGAACGATTCTACTGAGAGCTTATAGCTACTAGAACGATTCTACTGAGAGTTTATAGACACTACAACGATTTTACTGAGAATTCATAGAAACTACAACGATGCAACTGAGAGTTTATAGAAACTACACCGATTCTGCTGAGAATATATAGAAACTACAACGATGCAACGGAGAGTTTATAGAAGCTACAACGATTCTACTGAGAATTTATAGAAACTACTGCGATTCTAACGAGAGTTTGCAAAAACTACAACGATTCTACTGAATGTTTATAGAAACTACAACGATTCTACTGAGTGCTTATAGAAGCTACAACGATTCTACTGAGTGTTTATAGAAGCTACAACGATTCTACTGAGTGTTTATAGAAACTACAACGATTCCAATGAGCGTTTCTTAAATTCTGCTCTGAGCTACGGCTTCTGTACAATATTTATTGAACTGATATATAAATTTTCTCGAATTTACACGCAGAAGATTAAGTTTCTATAATATCTATCGTATGCTCTAAATTACCGCTGAGACATCCCTTGGCCCTCATCCAATTCGATTAACTGTTAACGACCAAAATACTATACTTGAGTCACATGCTGGTATACAGCCACGTACAATACAAGGTGATGAACTGGCATGCTTGCACTCAAGCTATTTCTTCCAGTTTATAAGGTGGTTGCAAGTGAAATGATGATTGCTATATTTCAAAATTATACGAGTTTCGTATATGACAGTAAGGGAACCAGTATATTAGGAAGACATTTCAATATTTACCTCTGTCCTTCAAGGAAAAAAAAGACATACAACATGCGTGTCAGGTTTAGACATTTCCCAAAATGAGATTATTTCATACATTCCGCATAATGACATACATTCCTCAACCAGACAATCACTCTCGTAATCAGGCATTAACATCCCTCATGCATAGTTCTGTATTCACCTACTGTGTATACCATTATTTCAAAGTACTTACACAGCATAACGGGACTCTTCCAATATAGTAAGATCCTCTCTCCTTGGTCTGGTAAAACTCAGGTATACTTAATTTATGTACACACATATATCCATTTTACAGTAAGATTTTTCTCCTTTATATACACATATATGCATTATATATATATATATATATATATATATATATATATATATATATATATATATATATATATATATATATATATATATATATACATCACTTTAATCAAGAAAACAAACGATACAGCTTACCTTTTCCTTAAATACCATAAATCTCTCAATACAATTCTACAATTCTCTCTCTCTCTCTCTCTCTCTCTCTCTCTCTCTCTCTCTCTCTCTCTCTCTCTCCTCCCCCATTGACCTCTTCTTATACTGAGTTTAGAGAAGAGGCAAAGAACTTGCCTTACAATCCGGGAGCTTCTGAAGAAGCTCGGCAAAAATATCTTTAATGTATGCCTTAAATATCTTAAGCATCGACAGATGGTTTTTGAACTGAATACCAGGCAAGCAGTCCAAGGCTCCTCACCCCTTCCCCCTCCCTGCACCACCCCCCACCACCACCACCACCTCCATCAGCTACAGTTCTTAAAGCTGAGCTGCCCTGACACTGAGAGAGAGAGAGAGAGAGAGAGAGAGAGAGAGAGAGAGAGAGAGAGAGAGAGAGAGAGAGAGAGAGAGAGTATGAGTGACGGGAAGGGAGAGTGAATGGGACCTACGAACTCGGAAGCAGAGACGCAAGGACTGCAGAACATGGCAACTCAGTTTCGTGAGAGAGAGAGAGAGAGAGAGAGAGAGAGAGAGAGAGAGAGAGAGAGAATGTCTATTCCTCGCTGTTTAAAGAGTTTCGTTCTTGGAATGCTGCCCAATTCACACTTTACAGTAATTATGCCATAAAAATGAGATAAGCTTATCCTACACTTAGTTACCACTGCACCTTTTCTTGGCTAGTTCGTAAACATTCTAAATTCCTTTAATAATAAAAACTATTATATACGACTATCGCCCGTCAGGACAAAGGTGCTATGCCGTTCTCCACTAAGGAAATAAATTATGATGGCTCCAAAACTTATTTTACCGCGGGATAATTCTGCAAACTAAATTGCATATAGTAGTTTACTCAGAGAGAGAGAGAGAGAGAGAGAGAGAGAGAGAGAGAGAGAGAGAGAGAGAGAGCTGGGCTGCAACAGATGTATAAAGGGAATGTGCTCGGCTTGAAAATTCTTACATCACTGAAATATACGCTTGTAAATAATACAATATATCTACTTATCGTTGAAATCAACAAACGTCAGATTATAACAGTAGAATCACAGCACTCTATAAAACCCATGACAACGTAATGCCCCCTGATAGGAAATACCCAAGTAATCGTAGAAGGGGTATACAACACGATACTGCACTTCGCAAGAGAAAACGAGAACGTGACTGCAAAAAACAAACTATCCACTACCCGAATGAAACATGGTGTCTTCTTGGACTTTCAGGATTATGAGGATACCGAGACAGCAGATGATTCTGATCATTAACCTGCAGATAACAAAAGAAACCGTTTCTGCAATATCAAGAAACTTCTCAGTCTTCATAACCGAAGTAATTTACCGTATCTATGTACATGCTGAAGCGATTCAAAATCATTGTTTTTTTATATATATATATATATATATATATATATATATATATATATATATATATATATATATATATATATATATATGCGTGTGTGTGTGTGTATTAGATATATATATATATATATATATATATATATATATATATATATATATATATATATATATATATATATATATATATATATATATGTCTGTGTTCGTAAAGCCACCTATACCCACTGACTTGTCATATATATTTTACCACCAATGAATTGTTGTTCTTTTATCTTTGCGTTAACCGAATCCCCTTGTCTTTCTTTTCTAGACGAACTAAGTTGCTCAGAGTGCTGGTTTTCTTATCAAAACAATCCCAAATATGACGGCTGGCCCAAGTTTAGTAACCAGCGACACTTACGCACCTGGGAACCTTTAAAAACCGCATTAATATGACATATAATTACGAAGCAAGGTACGAAGTAAAAAAAATGCATAATGGATGATCTCATAATTTGGTCCCGTGTCAAAGATTCGTAAAGAAAAGTCTAGTAAATGGCCTTTAAAAAAAAAAGTCTCTTGAATAAATAAGTACACCCTAAACACAGCAAGAAAATATGTATCCGTAAATGGGCAACGAAAATTTTGTTGGTTTAGATTCCTGTAAAAGATCATGAATCAGCTTTTAAGCACCAAAGCAAGAGCAGTATGTCCCGTTTAACCTGCGAAAAAATTTAGTGCAGCAAATCCATACCTTTCTACGTGCTCGCCTGAAGAAAACCTGCAGGAACAAGCGAGAATTCAACATCACCCTCACTGCCTTTGCTGACAGCATACATGCAGTCAGTGTCATCATTAAATTCCTTATCATATAATGCTTCATAAGTTATTAAGCAGAGATCTTTTACTCTTTCCTTGTTAGGTGGAAACTTTGTTGCATTCTCCTTAAGGATGGTTATTTCTTCAGTGAGTCTTCTTTACTAAATGTCTTCTGTGGCGTGAAATAGAATAAAGAATTTAGGCCAAAGGCCCAGCGGCGGGGCCTATCAGGAAATAAAGCGCTGAAATGTGAATTGACAGTAAAAGATTTGAAAGGTGTAAAAGGAGAAAAAAACTCGCAGTTGCACTATGAATCAATTGTTAGGAGAGGGTGGAAAGTAAGATGGAAGAAAGAAAATATGAATAGAAGTACCGTAAAAGGAATGAAAGAGGCTGCAGCTAGGGGCCGAAAGGACGCTGCAAAGAACCTTCAGTAATGCCTACAGTGCACAGCACGAGGCTCACTGACGGCACTACCCCCTTACGGGAGAAAAATGGTGAGGTGTGATCGTCTCTGAAGTGCACAACCTCATTTTTTAGATTAATCGCTGGCTGAAACTGTCGGGGTGCCAAGAGAAGGAAGTCCACAACATTCGACTACTCTTTACGTTGCACTTCAAAGTAGGTGTGTATCCACCTCTTTCTTGTGGATATGCATACTATATGACACAAAACCACCATCATAAGCAAAATTAATGTGTACAGACAAGCAAATTACAGCAGGTATCCACTACGGCTCCTAACATTATGAGCCAAGATAATTTTGTATCCTGCAAGTGATACTTTTGATCGCCCCTCCCATTAGGCACCTGTCAGGTGTGAATTCTTAAGTCTCCATCGGTTTGTATGTTTGTCGGTACTGTCCCCCAAGCATATTATATATTGTAATTTCTACCACCGTGCATCAGCTGTTCTTCAATGGCTGTGAAATAGAGTCGGAACCGGTCAACATCTACACACAGTCTCCTATTTTGTTCAACTCTGGTGATACAAAAACCACATGTTAATGTTATTATAATCATATATATATATATATATATATATATATATATATATATATATATATATATATATATATATATATATATATATATATATATATATATATATATATATATATATATGTGTGTGTGTGTGTGTGTGTAATATAATAGCCACAATGCCCTGCTAACTTTCTCAAATTCCAGAAAGTGAAGGGGGCACTGTGGCTATTACAATTACATATGTTGTCTGTAAAAGTGACCAGTAGATTCTAAACACACACACACACACACACACACACACACACACACATATATATATATATATATATATATATATATATATATATATATATATATATATATATATATATATATATATATATTATATCCTTATCCTTGAATTTACAATGAAAAATATTTGCTAAACAAAATTAATATTTACATACGAAGCTAAACGCAAGCACTGAATGGATTCCTTTGTGTAAATAACATCATTGTTCCTCCGGCAAACACAGTTCCTCATTGGACGAGTCGATATCGTACTCGGCTAGCGCTCTGCTAGACCCACGTTCGATTCTCCGGCCGGCCAATGAAGAATTAAAGGAATTTATTTCTGGTGATAGAAATTCATTTCTCGTCATAATGTAGTTCTGATTCCACAATATGCTGTAGGTTCCGTTGCTAGGTAACCAATTGGTTCTTAGTCACGTAAAATAAGTCTAATCCTTCGGGCCAGCCTTAGGGGAGCTGTTAACCAGCTCAGTGGTCTGGTTAAACTAAGATATGCTTAACTTTTCCCTCCGGCAAACATAAGTGAGTGTTCATGCCGTACATTGTTAAGAGATTCACTCCGATTTCCTTTCCTTCCTGTTGAGGTCGGCTCCCACTGCCTCGTGCCAGCTCGTACGAACTGCAAGTCTTGTCTGTAGTCTTTCTTTCGTTTGCTTTCTCCAAGCGTTCCTTCGTCATGTGGAGGTTCTTAAAGTCCCGGAGCAACATTTCAGTCTTCGCTGCTCACCCTCCGAAAGAAGATCCTTCTCGTCCATGCTGCTGGCCGGCCTCGTCATCTCTTGTAGCTGACATTGGAGGGAGGCATTTTCTCTCGACAGCTTTCCGACTTGCTCCTGCAGTTCTCGAAACTGAATCGGAGGCTTTCCTTCTCAGCTTTATAGTGGTTGAGATCGCTGTCCAGTCCTCCAGTTCGCTTAGTCATCTGCATCCTTTCTTCTCCCATCTCACGCAGTTCCGTCTCCAGCTGACCTGCTGCTTCCTCTTGCTGACGAAGTTGACAAATGCGCTTTGCCAACTGAGCAGTCAAGCTGATTACTTTGTTGCTCAGGGTATCACTTAGTTCATGAACAGCGGCAGCGTTCTTAGTCAGTCGCTTTTTTTTCTGCTTTCAAGATCTTGAACTCTTTTGGTCAAGTTGACGTTCAGCAGCATCAGATTCTTCCTCTCTCCTCTTTCGAGACGAACTTCTCCCTGCAATGCTTCAATTTTTCCACTGTTCTCATCTTCATCGACTTTCTGCTTCTTAATGTTATCAAGTGATTTGCCTGTTAGAGCGCTAGCCAATCCAAAAACAGCAACCAGAAGCAAATCTTGATTCCAAAGGCGGTTTCCAGACCTGGGCCCATTTTGATGGATTCCGCTGAGGTTCCACTGCACAAAAGCGCACCAAAAACTGCTGCTATGCCGAGACGAGGCCAGAGAAGTTGTAGATCCATTTCGGAGTCTGTACCGACAGAACCCACTCTTCAGTTTATATTCATCGCCTCTCACATTTTTCTTTCCGTGTTTTTCAGAATTTCTTAAAGTTTCTCCAAGAAAATTCTAATTTTTTTCCAATTTATGTATCACCAAATCCATAAAAATGCCAAGCATCCGCGTTAAAACTTTCACATCATCAACATAACTCTTAATCCCGACCATCGTTATTACTTGCATATTATCAGAATGACTCTTACGGGCTGTCCTCTGAATAAGAGCCCGTGTTTGCCTGAAGCCACCTTATTTTTAAACAACAACGTGTAAACATCACATGCCTGTCTCAGACCCACTAATGTACCAGACGTTTTACTCTCTCTCTCTCTCTCTCTCTCTCTCTCTCTCTCTTTCTCTCTCTAAATCATATAGTAAAAAGCCAAGGCCACAGGAAAAATAAAAGAAGGAGTACCAAGCGCTTCCGTGTTATTTCAACACATTTTCGAGGCACCATGTTGGCCTTGGCTGAATATATTGTCACGCGCTATTTAGTGACATGTAGGCATATATATATATATATATATATATATATATATATATATATATATATATATATATATATATATATATATATATATATATATATATATATATATATATATATAATTTTTGACTCACATCAGGATCGAACCCAGGTCTTTCAACTGAAAGGCAAGGGCGCTACCCACTAGGCCACACAAATCTAAAAGAAGTTGGAATCTGAGAGCAACTGCACCCAAGGAATTACCTGGGCAAGCTAACTGCTTGCATACCAGCGAGTTTTCCCCAACTTAAATTCCCGACTCAGCAATGACCCAATTGACAGCATTTCAGAAAGGATAATTCGAATGAAATGCTGTCAATTGGGTCATTGCTGAGTCGGGAAGTTGGGGAAAACTTGCTGGTATGCAAGCAATTAGCTTGCCCAGATAATTCCTTGGGTGCAGTTGCTCTCGGGTTCCAACTTCTTTTAGACTCGTGTGGCCTAGTGGGCACCGCCCTTGCCTTTCAATTGAAAGACCTGTGTTCGATCCTTATGTGAGTCAGAAATTTATTTCTGTTTCACACGTGATTGTGTTGATTAATTCTATACATTATATATATACATATATATAGACATGCATACATATATATACATATATTCACAAATATATACATACATTTATATATATATGTATCTATATTTGTGTATATATTTACACACACTATATAT
This sequence comes from Macrobrachium rosenbergii, assembly GCF_040412425.1. Classification (NCBI taxonomy): domain Eukaryota; kingdom Metazoa; phylum Arthropoda; class Malacostraca; order Decapoda; family Palaemonidae; genus Macrobrachium; species Macrobrachium rosenbergii. Next base: position 9,748,946 of record NC_089768.1, on the reverse strand, counting down.
ATATATATATATATATATATATATATATATATATATATATATATATATATATATATATATATATATATATATTATATATATATATATATATATATATATATATATATATATGTATGTATATATATATATATATTTTATATATATATATATATATATATATATATATATATATATATCACTCGAAGAAATCTAAGAAATACTGTTTGCCTGTGATTCAGAATCTGATCGTGGTATAGATGATCATGATCTGGTGGAAAATGAGAATGATGATGTTAATGACGACGATGATGATGATGATGCCCCTACAATAATACTCCCAAATAAGAGGATGATACAATCATTTATACAGACTCAAAAGGTAATTAAATTTGAAAATTTGACTCCTATAAATGCCTTGCTAAATTTCTTACTTAGGGAATTTATGATCACCTATCAAAAGAATCAAATAAATATTTCTACTTTATGATAGCTAAGAAGCAACCTTTGCCTAAAAGATCAAGGTATCACCAGTGGACAGTTTTAACTTCCACAGATATACAAGCTTTTGTTGCAGTTGAAATGGGGTTAGTTCACAAAACTACCACAGAAAGTTTTCTGAGTAAAAATAGCTTCATATTAGATACGCCAGGTTTCAGAGTAGTATTTGCAAGGGACAGATATCAGGTGTGGAGAAAGGATGCTTAGTATTATCAGTAAATATATCTTTATCATTCTGCACATATATGAAGTGTAGCACTTACAAAGAATGTACAAGAAGTGTTGCAAACATGGAACATGTACACATCATACATTGACAGTGTACTAAAAGGATTACTTGTGCCACTAACAAAGATCTCAGAATCCAACGAATTTTCTTTTTTTTTTACGTTTTCCACTTTTTAATTATTTTTTTTTTATAGATGATGCGTTACTTGCAAGCTAAAATAAAGTTCACTCCTGAAAATATATGGCTTAAAATTTTTCTTTATTAAACTGTTAGCATTTTCAAATGTGCACTTAGCTGGGAATGAGAGTCAAAATGAATTCCGCAGCGGAAGGGTTGAGGAAGAACTTAATCATAAGCCCACCGTAACGTCAGCAGAACACTTCGAACCCTCATGGAATGGAACATGGAATTCAAGCCAAAGGACAAACGCGGGGACCTATGAGGTCATTCAGCGCTGAAACGGATATTGAGAGTAGAAAGGTTTGAAAGATGTAACAGGAGGAAAACCTCGCAGTTGCACTACGAAGCAATTGTTAGGAGAGGGTGGAAAGTAAGATGGAAAAAAGATTATATGAAAGGAGGTACAATAAAAGGAATGAAAGGGGTTGCAGCTAGGGGTCGAAGAGACGGTGGGGAAAACCTTAAGTAATACCTACTACAGTGCATCGCATGATTTGCACTGAAGGCACTAACCCCACATAAGGAGGTTGAACCCTCATGGATACTGCATCAACCATCTCTTTTGCACATACTTTGTGCTTTCTAGATGTTAGGGTTCTATCGTTCTAATACCGAGATCCCATGTATATACTAAACCAATAACCCCTTTCAGGTTATTAAAGCTGTTTCTTTTAACACTTGAGCCAGCCAGTCAATCGAGAAATTAACAGGTATCACCTCGTTCTAAACTCTTCAGGATCATGCAATCCTTTCATATGCCTATCTTAAACTAATTTATTTTTTATAAACCACTGATCTTTCTTAAATGAATGTGATCTGCCTTTTCACGTAAGCTCTCTTTTTGAAACAACTCTGTCGTACCTCTACGTGTCTCGTCATTTCAACTTTACAAAAAACATACGCTACGCATATATTTTAATTCAGAAGCTTAGACCTTTGTTTATCAATCACTTCTAACAATAAGGCTCCCAAACGAAGAGTAAGTTCGAAATTCTAAATCGTACATTCGAAACTTTTTTTTTTTTTTTTTTTTTTTTTTTTTTTTGCCTTTGTAGACACTAAGTTCCTCAGCTTTTGAACAGCCCCTGTTTTCTTTCCTGTCTAGTCTATCTCTGTGTGTGAGACCTCTCCTCTGAGTCTCTGTCATTCTTAATATTAATTCTGACACATATATCCGTGTCTACTACATTTATTCATCCACCATTCATCGCTCTAGTCTGGCTTTCATTTACTCTCACGACCCTACTCTTCCCAACACTTACAAAATTCTCCTTCTTTAATAATAAAATATACGCGCACGCATTACGTTCTGTATGTGTTTTGCGAGAGAGAGATGATAATGTAAACAATGCTCTCTCTCTCTCTCTCTCTCTCTCTCTCTCTCTCTCTCTCTCTCTCTCTCTCTCTCTTTCACCCTCACTCATCCCCTCCAGCCCTCTGTTTTTCGGGGAAAACATTTCACTTTCTCCGTCCTCTGTTGCCTGGTCGTGCTTTTCCTTTTCTGCTTTTCTTTTCAAGGTCTTGGTCAGTACGTTTCTTTTCTTTCTTGTTATCTTTCCTATTTTTACCTCTGTCATTGTTACTGGCGAAAGTAGTGATGGAAGTAGTGCATCTATTATTATTATTATTATTATTATTATTATTATTATTATCATTGGTATATATCGGGAGAAACCCCTCTTTTAAGCAGGTAATGTTAAATGAAATGCAATTTCATTTAATATTATTATTATTATTATTATTATTATTATTATTATTATTATTATTATTATTATTATTGTGGTGGTAAATTTTGGCGAGTAACAGTATATTTTTATAATATTCAATGCTTTCTTATTCTGCCTCACAGCTGGGGGTTTTTTCCGAGGAAACTGTTGCGACTTCTGGTTCGGATTTCCTAATATGGCAGGAGAAGAATATCTGAATATTTATTAAACTTGAGTTGGCATTTACGCTCGCACTCACTTTTCATATGGCAGCTTTTTACATCCTAAATGTTTCTAGAAATTAATTACAGCAATTTCTTTCTTACTTATATGAAAGTCTCCCATTAAAATTCACATTAAATGAGCACCCATATTTTTTTTCAGAGAAGGTATACACATCTACGCACCGAGAGACATGACCAAGGAAGGAGGGATGCCATCCAAGAATATCAAATAGAATATAGGCCAAAGGCCAAGCGCTGAGACCTATAGTGTCATTCAGCGCTGAAACGGAAATAGACATTAAAAAGTTTTGAAAGGTGGAACAGGAGGAAAATTCGCAGTTGCACTATGAATCGATTGTTAGAGGAGTGTGGAAAGTAAGATGGAAGAAAGAGAATATGAACGGAGGTACAGCACAAGGAATGAAAGGGGCTGCAGCTAGGGGCCGAAAGCACGCTGCAAAGAACCTCAAGTAATGCCTACAGCGCACCGCATGATTATAGAGTATATGCCATATTTATTACTGAGCGCTTTTCTCAAAGACTCGCTCCAGTGGAAGGCAGGTAATAAAACCACGGTCATACATATTCCTCTTGGGATTCAAATAGGAGCGAGTGTACTGTGGGCAAAAATAAGCTGATAATTCAAGAGCCTTCAATTCTGCTTTGGATGCGTGCTTCTTGAATTTCCTAGATTTCATCCTATTTACACTCACAGAATTTCAGCCTGAGATGTTGAAGGAGGGCGAAGTCACATTTCCCGTCCTACATATATAAAAGCTCGTAAGTGAACTGTTACTCATTCCTTTTATCTATTTAGTGTCAGGTGGAATTCGAAAAGTTCATTCAACTACTAATCCGCAAGTTTCCAAAGGCTCTATCTCACTATCTCACTACCGCGATCACGGAAACCAGCACAGAATATCAACTTGCTTTCGAAGCACAAGCAACCTTTGTAAGACATTCAAAAGGCTTGACTTGCATAAATACTACTACCACCACTACTACAGCAACTGATTCTAATAATAATAATCCATAAAAATCTCATAGTAGCACCAGTCACTAAAATGGTGAAGAAATCCACAGTGGTGTAAACGTAAATATATATTAGAAATATATTTACTAACGAGAGGTTTCGAGAACCTGCTCAATTCTCCTTCCAAATGTGGATTAAGAATATGAGAATCGAGCAGGTTCTCGAAAGCTCTCGTTTGTATATATATATATATATATATATATATATATATATATATATATATATATATATATATATATATATATATATATATATAAATATATATATATATATATATATATATATTTCTAATATATATTTACATTTACACCACTGTGGATTTCTTCACTACTACTACTACTACTACTACTACTACTACTACTACTACTACTACTGCTACTGCTACTACTACTACTACTACTACTACTACTAATAATAATAATAATAATAATAATAATAATAATAATAAGAAGAAGAAAGTATCACTCACTGATGTCGCAATACCATGGGACACCAGAGTAGATGAGAAAGAAAGAGAAAAAAGTTATCTGTATCAAGACCTGAAAATCGAAGTAAGAAGGATGTGGAATATGCCAGTGGAAATTGTACCCATAATCACAGGAACATTAAGCACGGTCCCAAGATCCCTGAAAAGGAATCTGGAAAAACTAGATGCCGAAGTAGCTCCAGGACTCATGCAGAAAAGTGTGCTACAAGAAACAGCGCACATAGTGAGAAAAGTGATGGACTCCTAAGAAGGCAGGATAGAACACGGAACCCCACACTACAAAAACCACCCAATCGAATAGGATGGCTGTGATAGACAAAAAAAATTATTATTATTATTATTATTATTATTATTATTATTATTATTATTATTATTATTATTATTATTAATTAATTAATTAATTAATCTGAAAACTAATACATAAACAAGACACTTCAATGAATGGGAAGTTAGGTCATCCTGGCTTGAACTACTAGCAATCTGTGTGTAATTTATACTACTCATCCCCCAATGACACTACAGCTACAAGTGGCTTACCAACATAGTACGAGAACTCGCTGACAAATAAACTTTTGCTCAGCTGCTGTTTCCTACAAATGTCCACAACAGTCATTTCTCGCTTGCACATTTCCCGAGCAATTTCCTGTCCGTTCCAATTTTTCCCCCATCAAAAGCGTCGTTGCAATTATTTATATGAACAAAGAATTGTACGTCAAATTTCTCTATTTTAGCGTATCATTCTAAGATGTTGCTTTCTTGTGATTAGAGTGGTATTCTGAATCTCAAATCTCCAGTACTGAGAAGCAGGAAGACAAACAATTGAAGAAATAGATCAGTAAATGATGGCAAAGTACGTAGTTCGATGTCTTCTAGTATAAGACGGTTATTCCAACAAGGAATGTGATTGGGCTAAAAGACTGTCGAGGTCCTGGAAAGAAATAGAAATAGAATATAGAAGCTAGGCCAAAGGCCAAGCGCTGGGACCTATGAGGTCATTCAGCGCTGAAAGAAAAATTGAGAGTAAAAGTTTTGAAAGGTGTAACAGGAGGAAAACCTCGCAGTTGCACTACGAATCAATTGTAAGGAGAGGGTGGAAAGTGAGATGGAAAAAAAGAAGATGAAAGGCAGCCTATTGGAAAGAGATTCTCATCCAAGTGCCCACAGAAAACAAATGCAACAATTATCACTACGTTACAGAGCCCGCATTTCTGCATGCCATGCGATAAAAGGGCAGTTTAGAAATCAAAGAAAATAAGTAAAATATGCGCCAAAGTTTCTTCGGCGCAATCGAGTTTTCTATACAGCGTATAATTCTGTATGAAACTCTCAGCCACGGCCCATGAAACTCAGCAGCAACCCATGATACTTTTAGCCACGGTCCGGTGGTGGCCTGCGTTGTTGGCACCATAGCGGCGCCAGACGCACGATCATGGCTAACTTTAACCTTAAATAAAATAAAACTACCGAGGCTAGAGGGCTGTATTTTGGTATGTTTGATGATTGGCGGATGGATGATCAAAATACCATTTTGCAGCCCTCTGGCCTCAGTAGTTTTTAAGATCTGAGGGCGGACAGAAAAAGTGCGGACAGACAGACAAATGCCCATCTGAACAGTTTTCTTTTACAAAATACTAAAAAAAAAAAACTGCTCTCGTGAATCACCAAGAGGAAAAACGTCATTAACTATACCAAGAGAAAGGGAAGGAACACTCCTAAATCAGTCCTTAAGACGCTGCAACGCTCCTGTGTAGTTTATCACGACACTTACAAGAAAGGGGGATCCCGATGCCTGAGTTCCTACTTTTACGGGGTACCAGTGCGGGCCTTTCAAGACGGCTCACTGTTCAACTTCAATGAGAGCTTATGACGCAGTACCACTGGCTAGAGTCGGAGCCGCTAGACCCAGAAAAAAATCATTCAAAAAAAGATTTCGACCACAGCGCCAAAATCGTACACAAATGACATTTCAAGAGCATACCTTTCTTGGGAAATTTGTATCTAAAATATATACTTTTCACTATCAGATTTATGTACTTTTTTATATTCATTTCACGATTTACCAACTCCTGATTATCTATCTTCCTGGCCGCTAACGATTCCCTTCTATTTCCCTTGTGTATAGCTGCGAAATTTCCACTCGCCCCTTAAAGAATTTTCTTATAGTTCCACACTCGATGTCTCGTGCAGTTGCGATGTCAATGGATTCTGCATTCGACTCATTTAAAAGAGAAAACAATCCTTCTGATAATGCCAACGCCAATCCCGAAGAAAATCCACTTTACCAGATCCAGCCAACGGTAAAAATAACTAAAATATTATGAAAACATCTTAACAAACAACAGACTTCCACAATCTCAAAATGTTTGCTTATTGTAGGTATGAAATGTATACAATTATCTATTCTCTTCACAGAAGGAAAAAGCTGCCTTTCAGGGAAAAAACGTTTTTTTTTTAAGAGGAAAATGAGGCAAAGTCCGTGTGAACTCAATTACCCTAATGTAACCGAGTTGTTTTTAACGGAAGCAAAATAAGCTTTCAAGAATTACACCTTAATTGTTATCAGTCATGAAAGAACTTACATAACTAAATAAAATTTATACTTGTGCTTTTACTACATATTAGTACAAATTATCCAAGGAGATTTCCGTAGGCTAGCTTGTTTTTTCACAGAAAAGGAAAAAAATGCATAAAATGAAATTAAAGGTTTTCCCTTGAAGGATGATGACAATGTTCCTCTAATACTGGAATGACCCAGACGACCCCTGAAGCGGACGATATATTCCAGGATAAAAAACGAGGTCTTGGTGGAATGACCGAAACTGTTGACTTTTGACGACGTAATCTATCAGCAGCTTTTGTGAATGTCATAATTCTGAGAAGAATCAAACGATAAAACCCAAGTCACTGAAGCTCCCTGGATGGGAAGAGATGATGACAATTCGATCATCCAAATACCATGTTAAACGGATAGTCTTCGCAGTGTTGCCTCGTAATTAACTACCAAGAACCAGATTGCAGCTACTACCTCAAAAATGAACAGTGCTTATCCCTTGAGGTGATTTAATCTTTTTCCCAAATATTTACTCTATTCAGAAACCTTTCCATCTAACTGGCACACCTTAAATGTCAGAAAACAGTTTTCTCTAAAATAGATGCAGCTGGCATATTAATGAATGCGATTTAAGAATGGGAAAAAGAAAAAGGATAAAAACAGCAAAATGCAGAAATTTCCTGATTAATTAAAGGAACAGTCAAATGCCCTGATGATAAAATTATACTAACTCCAGAATGACACCAATAACCGGTCTTAAAACCTCACCAAGGAAACAGCATGCTGGATGCCACGAGAAAACCTGTTGTTGAAAGACTTAAAAACAAAAACAAATAACATAAAAAAACATTATCTTCAACGAATAGTTTTTCTTTTTTAACAACAGAAAACAACAAAACATATATGAGATAACTGTCGCCCACATCTTTGAAACGTTCCGAGAGAGAGAGAGAGAGAGAGAGAGAGAGAGAGAGAGAGAGAGAGAGAGAGAGAGAGAGAGCGCAAATGCATGGGGGCTATGAGAATTTACACTGGCATATCAAAAGGAGACTAGACTAACTTGTCATCACTCAGCTCTAAAACCCGAATCATTCACGGCACGGCCCAATAAGGAAGCCATATCCCGGCATCAACCCATTAAAGACGCCAGCAACCCTAAAATCATCTTCTGAGACGAGGTGGCCATTATGTGCGGATTCGTCACGGGTCCTTGCTCATACGCGGTGAATTCCAGACGCACGAGAAACAGGCGGACAGAAATACTGAGATGCGCATATGTATCACTTCTTACTTTAAACCATCACATTTCTTTCAGACCACTAAATGGTGTCACAAATAAAGGGAATCACCTAATAAATGGAATCACAAAAAGCTGAAATAATAATTACCTAATTAAAAAATATTCATAGTAGCATGAGTCTTAAAATGGGGAAACAAACACAGTTATGTATATGTATATTTAAAGACAAAACTGTACAGATTCCCGAAAGCTATCTGTACAGTTTTATCTTTAAATATATGTACACATACATAACTGTGGATTTGTTTCTCTAATTACCTAATTATTATCCCAGCTTCTTTGTGATACCATTCATTAAGAGTGGTCTGAAAGAAATGTGATAGTTTCAAGTAAGAATTAATTTTTAAATTATAAATGTTAGGAGATGACTGATAATGAGATGATTGATAATAAGAGGCCCAGGGACCATACTGCTCCCCTGAGCCACCTTGCTACACCTTAAAGTTCATGATTAAGGTTTTTGCTTTATATTCACATGAAAAACCTTTGGATATCTGTTTTTGGGCCAATCCTGGTTCCAAGGGGGTGTGTTTTGAAAAAATTCCACCTAGTTTTTTTTTTTTTATATTTCTGACCTAGCAGGTCTAGAAGAAAATTATTCAATGGCCCCAACCTACCTTCTAATATTTCTTAATTACCTCGGCGTCAATAACATAGATGTTGTGACGCCAGTTTTAGCAACCATAATCAATCAATGAATCTTAATTATCTCAACTGGAAGGGATGAGATCCCCAATTTGGACAACTTTGAATATTCTA
>NC_089768.1:9725000-9735000 GCF_040412425.1 Macrobrachium rosenbergii | reverse complement strand
AACAAGCCCACCACAGGGGCCACTGACCTGAAATTCAAGCTTCCAAAGAACATGGGGCTCATTGGGAAGAAGTAAAGAGGAGGTAAAGGGAAATACAGAAAGAAGAGATCTCACTTCTTAAAAAAGAAAAAAGAAATTGACACACACACACACACACACACACACAGGCAAAAAACCAACATCTCACTTTACAAAAGCCCAATTTCCAGATAAGCTCAATAATCCTTACGACCATCATGTGGGCATTATGTCAAAAATATTCTCTTATTAGAGATGAAAATACTTGAGCGAAGATGCATTTGCCCATCGAGACCATTATTATTACTTAAATGAACTCACATACTGCCGCGGCTTTCGGTAAAAGCCTACTTGTAAAAGAACAGTGTTTACAGTCAAAGTAATTGGTATCTCAATATTAGATACAATAAATTTCAGTTTGCTTCTTTGGCACGGCGAAAACAACAGAACGAAAAATCAAGATTTTCCAAATTTGTCGCTGAAAGCATCAATTTCGACGCCATTATTCTCGGTACAAAAAGCAACTAACGTGTAAATCTTGCCTTAAAGCACTACTTGAACAACAGCATGAGCGATGGAGCCTTACCCCCTCAAGATTACCTTAACCTCACGAACTAAACAAAACGACCTTTTCCACTATGAGGGCTTAGTTTATAACGCTAAATATAAAAATATAAAATCACATATATCTCATTTTATTCTAATCATCAACCGTCAATTCATGACATACAGCAGCCCACAAAGAAAACACAAATACCAAGAAAACTTTACTTTCATTCCTATTTGAAAAAAAACCGTCAACTGGGATACTTTAGCACTCGACATTCCGTACCACCTACGTGGGCTTCATTCCCATCGCAACGCCTAAAATTCCTTTACCTATTTCCTAAAAAAATATATATCACAGCCATGAAGATTTAACCAGAAGCTCGATTATTATTATTATTATTATTATTATTATTATTATTATTATTATTATTATTATTATTATTATTATTATTCAGAAGATGAAACCTCTTCACATGGAACAAGCATGCAGAGGCCACTGACTTGAAATTCAAGCTTCCAGAGAATATTTTGTTCATTCGAAAGAAGTAACAGCAGGTAATGGAAAATACAGAAAGAGGAGATCAGTTACTAGAAGAACAGATAAATTAAGAAATTAATACATGAATAAATAAAAATGTAAATTATTTAAGTGCAAAAATGTGAAGCATTAATACCCAGCATTATTTCAACAATGATAATAATCGTCATGATGCAATGCTTATTGAATTTGGTAGAGGATACCTCAGCCAAGGTTGCTCGAAAGAGAAGCCAACTCTGAAACAATAAAACCACCAAAAATAAACTCTTTTTTTTGCTTTCCTGTTTGTGTGTTTTGGCAGAAAATCTCCAAAACGGATGAAAAGAATTTGATGAAACTTGGGATACATATTTATTACGTGACATTTCAGAGAGAGAATAGAATAGAATATATATAGAATTTAGAACGAAGGCCTAGCGCTGCGGCCTATGACGTCATTTAGCGTTGAAAGGGGAATTAAAAGAAAAAGTCTTGAAAGGTGCAACAGGAGAAATAACTCGCAGTTGCACTATGAAACAATTGTTAGAACAGGGTGGAAAGCAAGATGGACGAAAGAGACTATGCACAGAGATACAGCAAAAGGAATGAAAGGAGTTGCAGCTAGGGGTCGAAGGGACGCTGCAAAGAACCTTGAGTAATGCCTACAATGCACAGCGTGAGGTTGCATTGATGGCGCTACCCTCTACGAGGTAGACCTACTTTGTCTTGTGTTCCAGAAGAAAGTGCCTACAAGCGATGCAATTTTTGCCTAGAAAATACTATAGTATCCCTATTCACAACTTTCTTTTGAATATGGGAAAAAATCATGCGTTAACTTAGTAAAAGCGGCGACATGTAAGCTTTCATATTCCCAAAATCTTCTCTCTCAGCAACACTGCTAAATTATTATTGCTTCTGAAAACTTACTGAAAATAGTTCTCAGCTGAGCTGAAAGTCAGTCAGCAAACAAAGGTTCTAGATAATTACGGATTCTAACGGTAGATCAAAGAGGGCAGACCCTCCTGCTGGTACCTGGATTAGCATACAACAGAATAGAAGAAGTGATGGCATTTGACTTGAAGTTGTATTCATATCACGGTCCTCTGCTTGGTCTTTTGTTTCAACAGAGATCTTCCACATTGACAATTGATCCCTGGTCCCCTTTATCTGCCGGGAGCAACCAGATTCTCTGAACAGCAGCACCAATATGCAGTAAATGTGCCTCGCTGTTGAACTTCTCAGTTCCAGAAATCCGGAGAATGTCGCGCAAGTGGAACTTCAGAAGATGCAGTGCAATGCTACCTTAATGCAATTATTGTATTTTGATAATCTACTTACATTTTTTATTTATCAATTTATCTGTTTGTTAATTTTTCTGTTTTCTAAAAACTGGCCTCCTCTTTCCATATTTCCCATTACCTTCTGCACTTCATTCGAATGAACACCATATTCTTTGGAAGCTTGAATTTCAAGTCAATGTCCCCTGTGGGTTTCTTCCATATGAAAAGGGTTTATCTGAATAATAATAATAATAATAATAATAATAATAATAATAATAATAATAATAATAATAATAATTATTATTATTATTATTCATCTGAATAATAATAATAATAATAATAATAATAATAATAATAATTGGTATTCCAAAGAATTCATGTGTGCGCGAGCGCGCGTCCACACACACACACACACACCTAAACCACTGAATCTCATCCTTTGAATTGGTCCCGTTTGAAGGTGACGGCAAATATCCGCAGCCGACACCACAGTATCCAATGGGTTGTGAGCAACGCAAGCTTCCGCCAATCAAGATTATCTTTAACGATGTCGCTTGTCGAGATTCACCGTCCCCTCAAACAAATAAACAAACAGGCTGCAAGAAGTACATTAAATCACACACAGCTGGAAACGGGAAAGCAGCAGCATGACGCGTTCGTCGTCCCGCTTCTTGAAATAGAAGTGATATTAAGAGAAAAGCTAAAGATATCCGTGAGCTGCCGTTCCTAAAATATTCTAGCACTGAGACGCGGCGCAATAATAATCTCCCTCTCTTGAGGTATAATGACGTAACGCGGTGATTCCAACAGAAGCGTGGCAATGGTTACGTTTCTCTCTCTCCAGTAAATAGTTTCCTTGTATAAGGTTTTAGATCTGAATGCTGTACTGGATATACTACCCTAATACAATTCAACTTATATTTTAATATTTTACTTACGTCTTTATTTGTTTATTAATGTGTTAATATATCTGTTTTTATAATAACTGATTTCCCATTACCTTCTGTTACTTTCGAATGAACACCATGTTCTTTGGAGGCCTGAATTTCAAGTCAATGGCCCTTTTGGGCTTGTTCTATATGAATAGGGTTCACCTTCTGAATAATAATAATAATAATAATAATAATAATAATAATAATAATAATAACAATAATAATAATAATAATAATAATAGATGGGCTTACATTCACAGTTTCGCCATAAAGACAACTTAAAAAACTAATTCACTAGTAAATTTTTGTCAATAAGAAATGACCGGTGATTCATGCGCAGGAAAGATGAATACATTTCCACTAAAATACAAGTGAACAAACACATTCATACGTGCAGCTGGCAGAGAGTCGGCCACTATGAAAGGGGTGCCAAGAAGATCAGACTCTGGGTCAAACTAAAAACAGAAATATGCTCGTTATGTCGCTTACTTTGTTGTCGTTCTTGTTTTATCGTTCCATCTGCTTCCGCCGGATCACAACGCATTATTATTATTATTATTATTATTATTATTATTATTATTATTATTATAAAATACTCACAGTAGCACTAGTCTTGAAATGGAGCGACAAATCCACAGTTATGTATGGGTTCATATATTTAAAAACTAATCTCTACAAGAGCTTTCGGGATTCTGTTCGATTCCCCATTCTTTATTTTTAAACATATGTACCCATACATAACTGTGAATTTGTTTCTCCATTATTATTATTATTATTATTATTATTATTATTATTATTATTATTATTATTATTATTATTATTATTATTTTCGATACTGTCCTTCTTTCCTTGAGGATAATTTCCTCATTTTCGTTCTATGTCAGCTATCTACACAATATGAAGTTTTTAAAACTATATGAATAAAAATATCTACGTCTCTCTACTAAAAAGATCCGGCAAAGTTCCATAATATTCGGCTAATATTATACATACACACAGTAACGTGTGTATGTATGTGTTTCTATTTCTATATATATATATATATATAGTGTGTGTGTGTGTGTGTGTGTACGTATGTGTGTAAATCAAAAAGCCTAAAGAAGAGATGAACAGCCTAACCAAAATCGGCTAAGCTACGTCGAAAATATTACTATTCAAAGGTGTTTACTTGCTTATCTCCACGGCTGACGATATCATATCTCCCTAGTACAAACAAACAAGAGCATGATATAACATACACACACACACACACACACACACACACACACACACACATATATATATATATATATATATATATATATATATATATATATATATATATATATATATATATATGTGTGTGTGTGTTTGTGTGTGTGTGCGTGTGTGTATAAATATATGTACGTTTATTTACATATATGCATATATAAATGTGTATACATACATGCACACACATACACACACGCATATACATATGCATTAGATATCTGTTGAATCTGGACATGTGACTTTCCTGTCTTACTAAGGGAACAGAGAACTAATTAAATATTGCTAAATGTTCTAGATTGTTGCATATCTTAGATAAAGAAAGATCAATAACATGAGTTTGGCAACCGTTCTAAAGTAAATTCTCAGTAACATAGAGGTACAGTAAAGCGCACTGAATATTAAGGTAAATTCTCACTACAGTGCATTGAATATTACAGGCAACGATAAAATGTCAACCGACTCAATACTTAGGAGAGAGGGCATCTTGCTAAATTGGCGGATTGCTCTTCTTTCTCTGTAATCAACTAAGCTTTATGACACAAAAATCGACTGAATACCTGACACACAATTCCAAATTATTGATAATGAGCGCAAAATCGACTGAAAACCTGACGCACAATTCCAAATTCTTGATAATGACGCAAACATCGACTGAATACCTGACACACAATTCCAAATTCTTGATAATGACGCAAACATCCACTGAATACCTGGCACACAATTCCAAATTCTTGATAATGACGCAAAAATCGACTGAAAACCTGATACAATTCCGAATTTTTTATAATGATTCAAACATCGACTGAAAACCTGACACAATTCCAAATTCTTGATAATGACGCAAAAATCGACTGAAAATCTGACACACAATTCCACATTTTTGATAATGACGCAAACATCGACTGAATACCTGACACACAATTACAAATTCTTGATAATAAGTTCAAAAGAATGTTCCCAGTAGTTCACCCTCACAAGGGAATAGAATACAGGGTCTATCGCTTCTGATGCGATTATGCTAATCATTGCGGCATATGATTCCTCTGAGAGAGAGAGAGAGAGAGAGAGAGAGAGAGAGAGAGAGAGAGAGAGAGAGAGAGAGAGGAGATGAATCTCTGTTAAACTGCGCAAACAGCTTCTCTTCTCAGCTTGAACTCTAAAACCAAAAGTACGTTCTACAACCGTTATGATGATAATATTTCCAGAGTAACTTAGAAAATCAACCCATTGGCGCAATAACAGTAAATTAGTTTACGTAAACAAGCAACAACGTGACTACCTTATAGGCCCAAGATTTACTGGAAGCGGAATACGCCATAATCTCGTACATACACTCCCAGCATCACGTGCTCCACAGCAAGCCCATACAAATAAATTCTATGGTAACAACAACACCCATTTCGACCAAAATTTCAATCTACGGCAACATTCTTCCTCATTTCAGTCTTCAAAGTTCCAAGATTTCTCGGATAATTAGTTCAACATTAAAGAAAATTTCCCGTCAGTGGTGCTCAGGCTGACTTGGGTATGACAGCCAATGGGTTCCTCAACCTGAAAAGCCACCAAAATTATTGGCAGAGGGTAGCCTCCAATCGAGAGTGGACACCAATGTTACTAACTTCGGGACAGGCTCAAAACCTGATCTTGAAATCAAATGCCCGACGAATGTCACTAGCTGGGTAAAATTTAAAAAAAAATAGACAAAAACTTAATATACAACTTTTGAAAGAGCAAAAAAGTGAGTGCCCTGTGCATGAACATATGCATCTTATCATAAAATTCAACATTTTCAATTTTCATCTGCAGATATTCCATGACTACTAATTTTGCTTGTATCCCAAACTCTAATTTCCTTCCTCTAAATTTCGTTTATAATTACCTTTCGGTTACCTAAACAAAATAGGCCTCTTCCTAACTTCCCTACTGCAATTTAAGTTCCAATTTACGATGCTACTCAGACCAAACACTGCACGGCTGTTCCTTTGATGAAATTATTATTCAGAAGATGAACCTATTCATATGGAACAAGCCCGCAAGGTCCACTGACTGAAAATTAATCACATTTCTTTTTAGGCAATCCGTTGTCATAACTACTAACATATTATCTAGTTTTTCTTTCATTCTTTACTCGAAATGACTCTCCATATCTTTCCCGGTCTTACCTTCATTACAAATACTTCCGGCAGATGTAAAGGTTCGGGAGAAAGAAAACATTTTACTATATTCACTCAATTTACTAATTATTATAATACAGAGAGAAGAAATAAGAATTTATTACTACTACTACTACTACTACTACTATTATTATTATTATTATTATTATTATTATTATTATTATTATTATTATTATTCAGAAGATAAACCCTATTCATATGGAACAAGCCCATCACAGGGGCCACTGACTTGAAATTCAGTCTTCCCAAGGATTATGGTGTTCACTGGGAAGAGGTAACAGAAGGCAATGGGAAATAATGAAAGAAGAGATCTCACTTATTAAAAAAAAATACATTAATAGATTCGTAAACAGAAAATGCATTAACATGCAAAGAAAACAGTATTAGGACAAGTAATGCATAGAGCATCTTCTCTTGAACTTCTGAATGAATCTCAAGACAAAATAGCCTTCCCTGGTTATTTTCTCTCGCGTTGCCAAGTCTGAGAGAGAATAAAGATTAAGAGGATTAAAGAGGTCTGAAGGGTGACAAGGGACGGTATATTAGGTCAACCTCCTCGAGGAAAATAAGAGATAGAAACCTGATCACCTTACTCAACCCACGACCGAGCTCCCCCACTGACTTTCCTTTCCACTGACTGACTGTGACTGAGTCTCTGTTTACTTCTTGTCCTGAACGCCACTTCCTACTCTGCTGGCACGTATCTCTTTATCTCGTTTTTCATTCATGTATTATTCACACTTGGACGTCTATTCTAAGTTCCATTTCTCATAAATTCCATAGGTATATGGTAAATCTGCAAATTTACGCGGCAAAACTGAACAAGATAACATACCCATAAATACAAAAAGAAAACTGTTAAAGCATGATGAGAGAGAGAGAGAGAGAGAGAGAGAGAGAGAGAGAGAGAGAGAGAGAGAGAGAGAGAGAGAGAGAGAGAGAGAGAGAGTTTTCTTAATGCACCTCGGCCCCAGTGCTAAAAGAGGTCTCGCACTGGACCTAAATCTTCACCAGATTTTGCCCCTTAAAAACTAAATCTTTTGCTTAAAAAATAACCTTGCGGCCAAAAACGTGTCTTAACAAAAATCAATACAGCGTATACTGAATTACCCAAAAACCTCTCAAAAAATGTATCAAGGTTTAACAGTCTTCAATAACAGAAATGAATTTTCTTTTTTAATACTACCCGAGTACCGCATCAGCCCTGATAAATGACTTTTGTCTAGTAGTCAATAGGGTGCAAAAGGTTTGCATAATATCACAGCCAATGACATTCATTATAGAGGGCTTTCCCAATCAGCAATTGCTGAAATAATAATAATAATAATAATAATAATAATAATAATAATAATAATAATAATAATAATAATAATAATAATAAGTATTATTATTATTCTTATTTTTATTTTTATTTTATTTTTGTTTTTTTGCAGAAAAAATAACATGCATATATAAAAATATATTTTTCTTTAATTAGGAACCGGCTGCGCACCCCCTAGGGCTGCGAGCACCCCTGGTTAAGAAACACTGCGGGGGCATACCGCCTCTGGGTTACCTTTTGTTATGCTGTACTTTGTAAGTTTTCTAGCGCAATAAAATGTTTCTCTCTCTCTCATAAAAATCTGTATCCTCTCGCAAACCCGCAACTTGGAAACGTTGGACAAATCAGTTAACGCTAATGAATTAAATTACAGAAAGCATGTAAAGCTCCATAGCAATATAACTCTATCGTCCTTGACAGGTCTTCATCCAACGCATCTATATCAATTACATTATAGTAATCAGTATAGTAACTAACAAACTTACATAAAAAAAGGCTATGATGTGACACAATAACACACACCACCCAACACAAAATAGAATTCAATAACGTACTCGAGGCCAGTCAAGAAAGCTTTCACATAACACAAAATGTCGGTTCACAAAATAATTTTACATTTTCACGTCGATTAAAATAACCACAAGAGAAATATCAAAGGAACTGCATTATTATTATTATTATTATTATTATTATTATTATTATTATTATTATTATTATTATTATTATTACTAAGAAGTTGAACCCTATTCATATGGAACAAGCCCACCAAAGGGGCCACTGACTTGAAATTCAAGGTTCCAAAGAATATGGTGTTCATTAAGAAGAAGAGAAGGTAAAGGGAAATACAGAAAGAGATCTCACTTAATACAAAGAAACAATAAATTAATAAATTAATGAATACATAAAAATGTATTAAAATGCAACGAGAACAGCATTAGGGTAGTAATGTACCACAACATACACTGCTTACGTACACAAGCTCATCGGACACTGAAAAGAAACTGTAAACTGCTGTTACAGCCTTTGTGATTAAGTCAGCGGCAAGAAAGAAAAACACGATGCAGAAATTCACTACTTCCGAGTGTTCACAGAGAGGGCTTCTAAGCTGCTGGCTGAATAAGCAAAATCGTGAAGCGGATGTTAAGATAGGGAGTGTATTTCCTGCCTACTTCAGTTAGCTACATGGCGAAGAGTCGCCAATTATCTTAATAAGAGGAACTTCAGGGAACTTCAGGGTAATCGGTAAGTCGTGCCCTTGATGGGGCAAGCCCTTCAGAAGCATGTCCTTTGTCTCTGCAACGCTGAGGAGAAACCCACTAGAGGAACCAATTCCTTTCTTCCGGTGAATTTTACTTGTTGGTTATTTTACGCTGCAAATTCACGTCACTCATTTGTAATTGAGGCACATTGTTTGGCTTGGCTAGAACAAAATAGAGTATAGAATTTAGACCAAAAGCCAAGCGCTGGGACCTAAGAGGTCATTCAGCGCTGAAAGCAAAATTGAGAGTAGAAACGTTTGAAAGGCGTAACAAGAGGAAAACCTCTCAGTTGCACTATGAAACAATTGTTTGGAGAGGGTGGATAGCAAGGTGGAAGAGAGAGAACATGAACGGAGGTACAGTAAAAGGAATGAAAGGGTTTGCAGCTAGGGGCCGAAGAGACGCTGTAAAGAACCAAAAGTAATGCCTACGGTGCAGCGCGTGAGGTACACTGAAGGCACTAACCCCTTACGGGGCTTTGGCTTGGCTAATTTCTAACTTCAGACCTCATGGAGGAAACGATCAATATTCTACATTTCCCGAAAAAACTTGGGAAAAGACTGAATTGTTTCCAGTTGACTTAGATTAAAATCAATAAGTTACAAAACTTGACATTGGTTTCTCACAAAATATCTTGTTTGTTGCAGAGGTGCAGGTCAAGAAATTCAAGAAATTCAATGCGAACGTGAAATATATTTT
>NC_089768.1:9717500-9720000 GCF_040412425.1 Macrobrachium rosenbergii | reverse complement strand
ATTCACAGTGCTTGGAAAAATACGTGTGTGTGTGTGTGTGTGTGTATGTGTTTATTCACTGGTGTATTCCTAGTTAAAATGCGACAAACATAAATGTTATATATCTGACAGTATTTCTCTCTCTCCATCGTCTGGCAGCACTAGCGGATCCAGGGGGAGCACGTGGGCACGTACCCCCCATGAAAAATAATGATAAAATAATAATATTGAAGATTTGGATAATAATAACACAAATAAGAAAAATAAAAATGGGAAAAAATAAAAACATCGATTGAAGAAAATATATATATATATATATATATATTATATATATATATATATATATATATATATATATATATATATGTACATAATATATATATATATATATGTGTGTGTGTGTGTGTGTGCATATGTACAATATGGAAATTGGTGCCCTGCCCCCGTGAAATTTTTCTGGATCCGCTAGTGTCTGGCAGTAAAGATATGCAAAGTAATCACATGCAGGAAACGATTTCCAAAAGACACGCAATAATACAGAATATGAAAAATATTCCTAAATCTAGTTTTCACAAAGATATTTCCCAGATCCGGTTTCCGCAGCCCTTATTTGGATTCATAATTAAGACAGCTTCAGACAGCTGGCGTCCGTGATAAATCACCGATGATGCTGTAGTTAGTACTAATTAAAGAATTAAAAACTGTGGTATTTTTTTGCGTGTAACTTATTCGCTGGCTGTGCATGTTTAACAGCAAAAAGCATACTCCAGATATGCATATGAAAATTTCATCATTTTTAGTTTTCTGTAAATATCGAGATGGCTTTGTCTGTCCGTCGGCACTTTTTCTGTCCGCCCTCAGATCTTAAAAAATACTGAGGCTAGAGGGCTGCAAATTGGTATGTTGATCATCCACCCTCCAATCATCAAACATGCCAAATTGCAGCCCTCTAGCATCAGTAGTGTTTATTTTATTTAAGGTTAAAGTTAGCCATGATCGTGCGTCTGGCACCGCAACAACACAGGCCACCACGGCCGGCTGAGAGTTTCATGGGCCGTGGCTGAGGTTCATACAGCATTATACGCTGTACAGAAAACTCGATTGCGCCAAAGAAATTTCGGCGCATTTTTTACTTGTTAAGCCTGTAAGGGATAAAACTCACTGTACAAAATGGAATGCATCATATTATTACTATTATTATCATTATTATTATCATTCACCTTTCTCACCAGACGCCAGGTAAGCTATTAAGCTTGTCAGTCATCCTGCCTCAGGAATTCCCTCCATATCTTCAAATACAGAGTCCGTCATGACGCCAGCCGGGCGTTTTTTGAGCTATTTAGTAAAAGCTCTCCGGCTTGCTAGGCCTGTCGAGAGCTTTCGGGGCTGCTAATTTGTGCCATCCAAAAAGCTATCTATAGCTCCCTTCCGGTTACAGAGGTCCCAACATTACCTCCGAGCAGTTCTTTGGTAGGTTTCAGCCACTACACATTATTATTATTATTATTATTATTATTATTATTATTATTATTATTATTATTATTATTATTATTATTCAGAACATGAACCCTACTCATATGGCCCCCACAGGGGCCAAAGACTTGAAATTCAAGCTTCCAAAGAATATTGTGTTCCTCAGAAAGAAGTAACAGAAGGTAATAGAAAATGCAGAAAGAAGAGATCAATTATTAGAAAAGAAAAAAATTAATCAGATTAATAAATAAATATATAAAAATATAAGTAAATTACCAAAACACAAGGAGATTTGTTTTAGGATAGTAAATTTGCTGCATCTTCAATTGAACTTTTGAAGTTCCAATTGCACAACATACTCTAGGAAACTGTTCCACAGTCCAACGGTGTGAGGAATAAAGGACCTCTGGAACTGAGAAGTTCGACTTCGAGGCACATTTACTGCATATTGGTGCTGCTGCTCAGCAAAACCCGGCAGAAAAAGATCAGGAATCAATTGTGAATGTGAATGATTTCTGTTAAAATACAAATTGACAAACATCGATGGTCCAATTCATCTTCTTCTTCTTCTTTTAACGTGCTTTTTTCCCATTTTTGTATGGAGTTAGCACGATGCCTTCTTTTGAAGCACTTTTTGATTTGGCTTTGGGGTAGACCTGTGGTCTCGATCGGCTGCCCTGCCTGACATCGCTTAGACCCCGGTAGCGTATGTTTCATGTAACATACCCGACCCAACGCCCTTTCTTTCCCAGCAGCGAGAAGTTACTGCGCGGGTATGGCGAGAGTTCGAGACGTGTGAGATGTTTGTTATGTTTTTAGAAGGTCCAATTCATAACTGCTAATATTAGGAAACCGAAACCTGCCACCAAGAGCCACTCTAACTATAAGAAATATGTCTCTGGCAGAAGCAGTTCCTCGTTGGACGGGTCGCTATTGTTCTCGGCTAGCACTCTGCTGGGCCAGCGTTCGATTCTCCGGCCGGCCGGCCAGCGAAGAATTAGAGGAAGTTATTTCTGGTGATAGAAATTCATTTCTCAGTATAATGTGG
>NC_089768.1:9640000-9712500 GCF_040412425.1 Macrobrachium rosenbergii | reverse complement strand
GCGGCCGAAGGAACGCTCCAACGAACTCTAAGTTACGCCTACAGTGTACCGTGCGTGAGGTGCACTGACGCACTAACCCCCTACGGGGCTCTTCTGAGCGGCATTTCGAGAAAGAACAACCTGAGATACTACTGTTCCAATCATTAGAAAGGCTATATATAATAAACACTTCACCAGACCTGCGTTATAGATTCAAACGGAGTAACCAATTCTAACAACATCATCGATTTTCCGTTAAACTGGAACTATTCCATTCCTTGCAAGTGTTAACAGTTTTTAGTTTTCTGTAAAAGAAAACTATTGTGCCGGCTTTGTCTGTCCGTACGCAGTTTTTTCCTGTCCGCCCTCAGATCTTAAAAACTACTGAGGCTAGAGGGCTGCAAATTGGTATGTTGATCATCCATCCTCCAATCATCAAACATATCAAATTGCAGCCATCTAGCCTCAGTAGTTTTTATTTTATCTAAGGTTAAAGTTAGCCATAATCGTGCTTCTGGCAACGATATGATAGGCCACCACCGGGCCGTGGTTAAAGTTTCATGGGCCGCGGTTCATACAGCATTATACTGAGACCAATAAAAGATATATCTATTTACGGTGGCCTTAATTATACGCTGTAGCGGCTGCGCAGAAAACTCGACTGCGCCGAAGAAACTTCGGCGCATTTATTACTTGTTTTTTATTGTTCTTCCAAGATGTCATTACACTAACTTTCCCTCTCATGAAAGTGCAAAACGTGGTCTCCGCCCGTGCAGTGCATAATTTATACATGCCGAGTGCTTGAGGATATGGCAGACAGAGACTGCTTGTTTCCGTCACATCTTATTTTCCTATAAGCTTTGAACCCTCACATTTATTTCCGAGCAAACTTCAGTGGTTAATAAACTGGTCGGTCTTCGCATTTATAGGCTGAATCTTTATTGTCTTAGGTCATTTATCTCATTACACAGAAATCAGACGTCTGGTTTTTTTTTTCGTCTTTGCGTTCCTCTTGGCTGAACGTATGTATGTATGTGTGCATTATGTATGTACGTGTGTATGAATGTATAGTGGGCTGCACACGATTCACAAAAACTGGGCTGAACGTACGTACGTATGTATGTATGTATAGTGGGCTGCGCTATTAACAAAAACTATCAGCATGTTCAACCGTTTGTCCAGTGCACCCTCCCGTAACGGCACCTTAACAAAAAATAAATAAATAAATAAATAAAAGCAGGCAAAACAGCTGACCCCATTCAGTAACATTTTTTGTGCTATCTCGAAAGCAAATATTGTTGGTCAGATGTAGTCATTTGTACCCTCCAAAGTTCATTAGGAATTCCTGACGCTTACAGAATACTTATTAAGATCTTTACCCTGCATATATGAACTCGAGAGGGTGACTGCAACACTACTGTGTACATATATAAGAACACACATGAATATTTTAGCACAGGTGACACCAAACATATATAGCCATACACATTCAAAAATGATACACAAGCGTACACACAAACATACACCTGTAAGTAAGTACAAATTAAACGGTGCAGTCGATGTGGATTAAAGTGTACAGAAGCATTTCCTGTTATAATACACACAGGGATTGGCTTCCATAAAAAAGCATACAACACTCTCCCCCAAAACAGTAGATAAATGTAAGCTAATTTTCAACGTCGCTGCTTTTATGTCATATCTGATTTCAGAAGTTGTGCTAATTAACATACACCTTTATTATGCACAAGTGATCAGATGTGAAAAATTAATTTTAAAAAAAGCGTTATGGTTTCGATGGATTTCTTTGCACGTAATCATGCCTGACACTTATTCTTATTCGGTGCCGAAGATCACTTTTAATGGGCACAGAACATCAAGAAAATACATGAATAGAATAGAATACAGAATTTAGACCAAAGACCAAGCACTGGGAGCTAAGAGTTCATTCAGCGCTGAAAGAGAAATTGACAGTAAGAGGGTTTGAAAGGTGTAACAGGAGGAAAACCTCGCAGTTGCACTGTGAATCAACTGTTAGGAGTAAGACAGAAGAAGGAATATGAACAGAGGAACAGTAAAAGGAATGATTGAGGTTGAAGCTAGGGGCCGAAGGGATGCTGCAAAGCCCCTGAAGTAATGCCTGCAGTACAAAAGGTGAGGTGCACTGACGGCACTAAAACCCTACGGGAGAACAATACATGAAAAGGTATTCTTGATATAACCTAAATGACATCATGGCCAGTAAAACACATTTACTGCTTTGCATGTTTTTTTTTTACGACAACAACAACAGAATATTGATCACGACACAATTGTCAAAATAAGTTGTGGTATTAGCAAATCATGGTATATTAAAATACTCACGTTTTGATTTCTGAGGAGAGTTATTATAAATTCAGACCTAAAACTATACAACACAATATATTTAGTACAAAAAATTACTGATAACGCCATTCCTACGGACTCAAAAGCTAGCACGGGTCCGGTATCCTTAAAATCTCTAAACCTTTTCATATTATACAAGCTAGTGATATTCTCGCACATTCCCTAATACTAGACTGGAAATACTGCAATGTTCTCCACTAACTTGTTCTCGAGCGCATGACAGCAAGTGAATTTCCCAGATAGATGGCGCCACAATCGCCACGTGTAAATTGAAAAATCCCAGCAGTTTGTTGTCCTTGAGTTGGAAATCCTTGAATTTTAGTTATTCTGTGAAATATGGTGTGAAAATCAATTCAGTTTTGTGGAACTAGCACTTTTGCTTAGGAAAATTATGATAAATACTTTTCTTTGGAATGTCTACTTTTTTTCTTTTTTTTCGACAACAAAAATTTTTAGTAGTTCTCGATTAGGTTATTATATTTAAAACCATTCATAAAAGCTTCTAACTTCCTTGCAATATTTCCCCCTAGCGTAAGTTATATAGCGCAACGCTTTATGCAGTTCAGTTCATACTTGAAATTGGTGAACTGTGATACCTTACTGTATTTCACGACCTGTAAATTTCGCCGCCCATCTAATAGTAAAAGTTTAAAACAAAAATCGTATCTTTCTCCTTTGATCACTGAACATAAAAACCTTAACCCGTCGTGTCTTCTGTCTTATAACTAACACTTGGGCATATACTATCAAGACATGCCAGGCGCCTTTCTTTTCTTCATTTTTTAACAAAGCAATGGTTCTTATTAAAAAATAATACTAACAATACCAAACGTTTTCCTGGATCCACGACTATATATATCTGCCAATGGGGAGAGAACTTTATGGAAGTCTTTACACTGAAAATAATGTTAATTACTGAACGTAATACTATCTTCTGTACACTAGTTAATCAGGGATTTGAATAACTTTTTACCCAGGTTTCTGACAGCAATAATGTTGCACACAACTGTCTTGTAAAGTGTGCTATAAATGATCCTCAAGCTAAACTGCTATTAAACATAACTTTGATCATTTTTAAGTCATCTTATATTTGCTACTCTTAGAACCTATTACCCTAATCACTGCCCATTAACCTGTTAAGTTTCTTGCCGGGTTAGCTTATAATAATACTTTTATATTGGTGCATACGATTGAAATATTTATGAAAATCCTGTTTATAAAAGGAAATACATATTCAGATGCTTTGAAAACCATGTCATTCAAACTGTTTCAAAATGGCTTGACCGTCGTGAAGGTTGATTTAAAGTTTTTATAACGAACATGAAGCCCATTTTAAAATACGGAGATAGAAGTGACTGGTTTGATGTAGAAGTGAGCCCCAAAGAAGTATGTGATGACTTGTTTCATATTTTCATGGATGAAGTGATGAGATAAGGTACAAGACTCTAATAAAAGTGATTGCGAAATATACACTGTCTTCAAAACCCGCTGCACAGACCGGTGCAAGAGTTTGAAAGTCCTTGTAAGGTGAGGAATTAAATGTGACTGTTAAATAAAAACAAGCTCACTGACTACTTGGAACATGAACACCATATTCTTTGGAAGCTTGAATTTTAAGTCAGTGGCCCCTGTGGGCTTGTTCCATATGAAAAGTTAAGTATACCTTAGTTTAACCAGACCACTGAGCTGATTAACAGCTCTCCTAGGGTTGGCCCGAAGGACTAGACTAATTTTACGTGACTAAGAACCAATTGGTTACCTAGCAACGAGACCTACAGCTCATTGTGGAATCTGAACCACATTATACCGAGAAATAAATTCCTCTAATTCTTCACTGGCCGGCCGGAGACTCGAACTCAGGGCTAGCAGAGTGCTAGCCGAGAACTCTACCGATTCCTCCAACAAGGAATTTGTTCCATATGAATAGGGTTCATCTTAATAATAATAATAATAATAATAATAATAATAATAGGATTCAGCCATAGTTAGCAAGAGCAACTTTATGACGACAAAAAGAAGAATGGAAGTGACTGACTCATAAGGTGTCAATGATAAGGATCATGGCGGTACAAGAGACCTTAGTCGTTTACATATCAAGCGACCTAAGAAAGGAAGCGGGAGCTTTGCTAAAGGCTTGAATGAGATTCGTATAAGGGTACATCCACACTACGGTAAAGCATGTCACAAACACACGTCGGAAACTTATCGCATACATATCACAAACAAGTTGAAAAAGAAGTCAAAGACCATAAACAGAGAGCGGATCTTTGGCCAATACTGGATGATCATAAGAAGCACTGTTCAGGACGACTAATACGTCGTTGACTTGCATTTCACCTGTTTGTGATGGGTGCACAAAATGTTGCAAATGTGTGAAGGAAATGTTGCTCTCATTCTTCATTATGGAAATGACTTACGACTGTTGAATGTAAAGCAAATGAGTTAAAGCTGGAGAGAACAATGCTGCCCTAAAATGAAAAACTGCAGTATCTGCAAAATTTTCGAAACTGAGATATGCCACCTATTGCGCTCGTGAAACACAAATACACAAGTTACTGCAGTTTCAGAATGATTCTTTAATGCTTTCCACGAGTATTTAGGGGTCCGATTTGCAGTATCTGCAAAATCAGTAGTAAGGCAAGGGAAAACTGCAGTATCTACCATTTTTCTCAGTTCTGTATTTTTGCAGATACTGCAATCTTCCATTTTAGGGCAAAATGGTGTGGTATAGTATGGCGGCTGAACAGATTAATAGTATAAAGTTTAGCGTAGGTGAAGAGATGTGTCAGTGTTACGTGGAGAGAATGGGAGAGGAGAGACTGTGAATGGGTTTAAGGAAAGAAGATGCAGGTCTAGAAAGTATTTAGTAGACAGGGTGTACGTGTTTAGAGGGAGGGGCCTTGCTATCCAGGAAGTATGAGAGAAAGACTACATGTAAGACAGGGGTTAGAGGAGCAGTGAATGTAGGAAGATGGGTTCAATGCGCTGTTGGTGAGCATTTGTGTAGGTACTATATACGAAGTGGACACTGATACCGTGGAAAGATTCACCTTCAGCAAGTAAATAATGAAAGGGACGGACCGTAAATATTGTTTTGTTGACTCGAAACCTACCGGAGATTTCAGGAAACCTTATGTTAAAGAAACATATACCAACATAACCGAATCCCAAAGGAAAATGACAGGCAGAAGTTCAGTACCAAGAGCTTTCACGTTTATTAACGCATCGTTTGTGCCCAGACGATGCGTTAATAAACGTGAAAGCGCTTGGTACTGAACTTCTGCCTGTCATTTTCCTGTGGGATTCGCTTATACACTGAAGCCACGTGCATCTTCTGTGATTTTTTAAGCATTTACCTACATAGAATATACTTTTTTTTTCCAAAATGACAGAATACCGTAACTATAGTTCATTAAGAGCAAGCCGCAATCCCTGCCTTGTGTACAGCACGAGGCGGAAAAGATCACATTACCCATAAAGTAAGACATGATAAACCTGCTTCCAAGCCGACCACTATGGCTTAAGGTCACGAATTTGCAGCCTTACAACTGAAGGACGTCACTTGGAAGTTTGTTGCTTACTTTTTCTTAACGTTTTGCTCTAAAATAATCTTCCTGTCACTGAACTTGAACAGAGAACTGAAATCAAAGGCTTAGCAAGGTTTCCACTCAAGGTCGTTTACAGCAAAGGACCCGGGACGATGTGGAAATCCCACATGTAGGTTATAAACCTCTTCAACGCCCACATAATCCCATTTATTCTAATCCCCCGCACACCCCGCCCTTCAGATCCTAGCCCTGCCTTTACCCCAACCCCTTCTTCGGCCGTAACCAACACCCGAAGTAGCCTGAAAGCGCTGGTTATAATACGTCAGGCGACACTTTCAACAATAATCACCGACGATAACCATAATTATTATTATTATTATTATTATTATTATTATTATTATTATTATTATTATTATTATTATTATTATTATTCAGAAGACGAACCCTATTCATATAGAACAAGGCCACAGGGGCCACTGACTTGAAATTCAAGCTTCCAATGAATATGGTGTCCATTAGGAAGAAGTAACAGAAGGGAAAGGGAATTACAAAAAGAAGGGATCTCACTTATTGAAAAGAAAAAATAAATTAATAACTAGATAAAAATGTATTGAAGCACAAGGAGAATAGTACTAGGGTATTAACGCTCTGCATCTTCGCTTGAACTTCTGAAGCGCTTATTGCACATCCTCAGGGAGACTGTTCCACAGTCCAACGGTGTGAGGAATAAAGGACTTCTGGAACTGAGAAGCTCGACAGCGAGGCATATTTACTGCATATTGGTGTTGTTGTTCGGTAAATCTGGTTGTTCTCGGAAGGAAAAGGAGATCGGGGATCAACTGTGAATGTGAAAGATCTGTTAAAATACAACTTGTGGAAAAACTGATGAAAATTCAATGTTATGAGCCAGATTTAAAGACTGATCATTCAGAATTTCAATTCTATAAATATGTAATTATGACAACTGAGACAGCATATGTCTCAGACTTCTCGTTTCCTCCGCGGGATCTGAAACTACAGATTCCTTTCTACCAATCTGACGCAGGGAGATCGCTAAGTAATAAACAGTTAAAAAAAAAAGGCATAAAACCTTGAATAAATATACAGTATATCTGGAAAAGAAAGGTTTTGCAAATATCGAGAACTGGTTTTGGGTAACATTTGTTTTACTTTATTTGTGGCAAAATACGCTAATCTATTTCAGAAAAATTCAAATGTGAAAAAATTTTCGCAGTAACTCCACAAACAAATAATCTGCATTAAATACGCGCACGCAGTTTAATACAAAACATTTTACTCCCAACAGTAACAGAAATTCACAGTTAAAAATTTTCTTTCAGGCGCCCGACGGTCATTAGGCTGTATGAGAAAGTGAGACGGACGACAACCAATCTAGTGAACGTTCATGAAAGACGAAAAAACCAGTGACACCCATTGACTAAAAAATGGGCGATGCTATTAGAAATCTCTGAAAACTCAAACTATCCTGCACGCTACAAATAAATCCTACTTATCTATATTTTTCTGAGGTTTGCTGTTGCGAAAAGTCTGTACCCTATGTGCGTTTCAAAAAAGAAACTAGCGTTTCAAAAAAGAAACTAACCTACAGCTATGAATACTGTTCGGAATTTCTCATCCATACTTACAGCTCGCCTTGTTTTGATTTTTGCAAAATTTACTCAAGTTCACAAATTCTACTCCGGTTTAATTTTCCAGTCATAACTGTAATTACAAATGTGCTTCGCTCTTTTTACGTTTATTTTCACCGCTCAATACCAGCGACAGTGAGTGATGATATATGCTCACGCAGTGAATTTATTCAAAGTTTTCAAAACACAAAAATAAACATACACATGAAAAAATGTATTTTACCTGCGGGTGTCTGACCACGGGTGAACATCCTACATTTATATTCATTTGATTCACAAAGATAAAACTATAAACAAAGTAATGTTCATTTCTATATAGCTGGAAAGAATGAGTAACCTGAGGCGGTGAACTGTTGTAGCTTTTACACTCTGTTTAAAAAGCAGACTATATGTATGTATGTATGTATATATAGATTTATATATAATTTATATACTGTATATATATACATATATATAAATTATATAGGCTATATACATATATATATATATGTATGTATATATATAATATATGTATATATATACATATATATATCTGAGTGTATGTATATATGAGACAAGGGTGTGTCATGTTTCCATGGGTGATAAACATTTTAATGGATGCAATGATGCAAAATATTAGAGTAACAACAATAACTGTAAGTACAAAATTGTGGGATAAAATTAGTCGAAAACGAGGTGTGGATTATTGATGCGTGCAGATCACACAGTACTGAATGGAGATAGTCAGGAGAAACTGCACAAACTAGTAAAACAATCTGTGTGCTGCAAGAGCTGAGCGTAAATGTAGGTGCAAATAAGGTTGTGAGGGTAAATGAAACCAAGATGGTAGAGATATGAATGTTAATATGGATGCTGTCGTAATGGAAGAGGCTGATTTGTGTGCCTGATGGTAAGATGAGAGAAGCCGTTAGTCACAGCCAGGCGAAGCCAAAAAGATGGAGGTCGTGTGCAAGAGATTGGGAAGAGCCTTGAACTGTTTGTGAAAGCCAAGGTGGGAATGTATGAAGGTGCTGTTGAGCCAACTCTCTTTTAAGGAGGTGAAGTCTAGATGCTCAATGCGAATGAGATAAAAAGGTAAGGTTGAATTGATTGATACGAACTTTTTGCGTAGTACGTTTAACATGAGGAAAACTGACGGGGTGAGGAATGTAATCAAAAGATAAGTGTAGGTCAAAGGATAGCTCAGAGTATTCTGATATGGTTTAGTCATGAGGAAAGAATGAAAGATTCCTCTTTTAATGTGCTTGTTTTTCCATTTGTATGGGGTAAGCACAATACCTTCTTGATGAAGAACTTTGATTTGGCTTTGGGATAGACCGTAGTCTCGATCGGCTGCCCTGCCTGTCATCGCTTACACCCCGGCAGCATATGTACATGTATTGTGCCAGTCACCAGCGCCCTTTCTCCCAGCAGCCAGGAGTCGTTGCGCGGTTAGGTCGACAGTCGAGACGTGTGAGGGGTCTGTTATGTTTTTTAGAAGATGTTGGAGTGGCTTTGTTTGTGTGTGTATTAGTCTGTAACACCCATTTGCTTTAAGCAAACCCATCCATTGATTACATACATAATCCCGAGGTGTCTACACGGATAGCAAAGTGTCCGCCTTTCTGACCGATCGGCTGCAGATTTGAACCCGCGACACAGACCTCTAAGAAGTCCGAGCTGCTGCTCTAAACGACCTAGCCATCGAGGCTCTAATGAGGAAAGAGTGAAAGATGAGAGTGTATAATCCTGAAGAACTGGGATGGAGGAGAGGATAAGCTAGACAGGACCGGATAGATTCAGAAACAGAGGTGCTGGAAGAGAAATGCCTTAGTACCCAGGAAACGAAAGAATGTGTGCAGGTAAATGGTACAGTATGTATCTGCAGGAGAATTCGGTGCTTGATGCAGTTAATATTGTGGAAGTTTTACTGCACTGCAGGTCAATCCACGATTCAGTGGTTAAGGTATGAAAGTGGCAGTGGCCACAGCGTTTCTTTTTTCTATGGAACAAACACCTACTACGGTAAACAGCTGCAAGACTTGAGAGGGAATGAAACAAAAGTACCAAAATACAGAAAATAAATACAAGTTAAAGTACAAATACAATCTAATAAGTCATAGTTTTCAAACAAGTAAAAATGAACGAATATTTCATGTCATGTCTATGGGCATCTACCCAAAAAAGCTACAAACACACACACTACATATACATACATACGCGCCCATACACACAGACACACATATATACTGTATATATACATGTGTATGTGTGTGCGTATCTGTGCTTGTGTGACTAAACGGTTTCCAGGTCCGACAGCTGGATGAAACGAATACAAGTGCCCTCCCGTGATTTTGCGAAACCTCATTACTGAGATAGAAAGACGGCGGGAAGCCATTTTGACTATTTTTCTTACAATTTATCTAAATTATTAGTATGGTTGACAATTACAGCCAACCCTTTTCATATGAATACTTTCACTTTGCATCGAAGGAATACTAAAACAAAAATACCACCCTTCTATTCGTTTAAAGAAAGCAAGACCACAATAATAGTGAAGGACTTATAGATTAACCACTGGAGCGTGGAACACAAACTTGCTAAAACAAATCACGAAGCTAAATAGTTGCCGACATATCATTTAGCCAATCATTACCGTACAGAAGCCGCTGGGTAATCCTGGCTACACATAAATATTTCACCCCCGAATAATGGTAGTCCAATCCAAAGGCCAAGCTTCGACATTATGTGGTAGAACGCACAGACACAACGATCGGCATCGTCAGTGGAGGAAACACACGGACTAAATAAATTATCCCAATAAATTATTCACGATAATTCCCTGTAAGATGAATAACAAACCCCAGGACAAAGACCACAAATGCACATCGATTACACGTACGATACACACTATGCCTTTCTCAAAGAATTACCTTTCATCGCGTCATTTTTCAGACTTTGGCGGGCCCTACCAGGTTTTGAACATGTGAGGACGTCATGCAGTGATTTCCAAGCAACGCCGCAAGTTGTCCATGGAAATATTCATTTAAATATTGATAATACTACATCATTGCTGTGAAAGTAAACATAAACACTGGATAAACACTAAATTTCTAGTTTTACACACCAGACACAAAACACACACCCACACACCAACAAAGTGGTAGTGCTTGTAGAAAAAATTGATATTAAGTGTATGTGGTCCAGGATTTATAAAGAATGAAAAAGATATAGAATCTAAATCTTTCCTAAGCTGAGTTTATAAAATATGAATAGATGGTGGTTGTGTTCTGCTATTTAAACGCAAACGTGGGTGACAGAAAAAGGGATGGCATTGTTGGTAGGTATGCAGATGCACAGGTGTTTGAACTCAAGGAAACACACGGTTTCCAAAGAAAAAAAGTTATTTGTATAATATATTATATATATACACATATATATCATGTACGTATGTGTATATATATATATATATATATATATATATATATATATATATATATATATATATATATATATATAAATTATATATATATATATATATATATATATATATATATATATATATATATAGAACATTAATAAGTATGCTCCAGGCAGAGTAAACAGCGAGGAAGAGTGTTTGTAAAATTGTTACTACAGATGAAACTGAAGAGCAAAGTGACGGAAATGAAGGCAAGAGGATGAGCGGCTATGTATCTAGTCTTTATCTGGTTGATGACAAGAAAGACATTTAAGGGGACGAAATCCATGAGTATACGAAATCCCCAGCCTCGACCGTGACATATCCTATATCGGATTTATAGATAAATCACTCTCAAAAAGATTAATACTGACACATCCTATATCGGATTTATAGTTAAATCACTCTCAAAAAGACTAATACTGACAAATCCTATATCGGATTTAGAGGTAAATCACTCTCAGAATGATTAATACTGACAAATCCTATATCGGATTTAAAGGTAAATCACTCTCAAAAAAAGATTAATACAACACAAATGCCCAGTACGCTATGGTCAAAAGAGCTCTGCAATTTTCAACGGCATAAATAATCAGAATCATCAAATAAACTGGAATATGTCACGTGTAATTTAGAGCAACAATATGTCAGTTCAAAAGCCAGATGGTAGAATCAGCACTGATCAAGCAAGGAAATACGATAAACCTCTCAAAAGGAGCCTGGGATTCAGATTCAATTGATAAAACTTTACCCCAACCAGCGTTAAAAAAAAAGAGATTATGAAGACGCATTCAACAGGAGTGACGTACCGGCCGACTTCTGGAGCATTCCTTCAGCTGTATAAATACCACTGATCTATACATCTTAAGCCATTCCGTGTCCGTTGAGGAAAATAATAGTTTCCGAAATACAAATCTAGACAACCCACCTTCTATCGTGTTTTTATGGACAACCTTTATTATATAAAATATATAAATATATGTCAGTGTGTGTGTAATTCGGCAGCGTTAACAAAAGAAGAGAATAGGTAGAAAGAGTAGCATAGGCATGGTTGAAGAGATATTTGGGCCGGAATGTCTAGATTTAGTAGCCAAGCACTGAGAAACTGCACTGAGTGATTGTGACAAACACTGTTGTATTTTCTTTTCTGATGTCATTGTGTATTATCAGAAACATTATGCATATACACAATATATATACATACAGTATACACACAAAATCGTGTATAATCAGAAATATTATATATACATATACACACAAACACGCACACAATTCTCATCAGTATTTTATGCATAGATGATATATAAATATATATACAATATATATATATATATATATATATATATATATATATATATATATATATATATATATATATATACAAAATCATCTATACATTAAATACTGATGAGTATGCATATCTTAATTATTTAACAGCGCTTTATAAAA
This sequence comes from Macrobrachium rosenbergii, assembly GCF_040412425.1. Classification (NCBI taxonomy): domain Eukaryota; kingdom Metazoa; phylum Arthropoda; class Malacostraca; order Decapoda; family Palaemonidae; genus Macrobrachium; species Macrobrachium rosenbergii. The sequence continues at coordinate 9,700,054 of NC_089768.1, read as the reverse complement.
GTGGATAGCAAAATCAGTCACAAAAGTACTTCTTTTCCAGTTTTTTTTTTATTTCCAATATTTTATAAAAAAAAATGTTTGCACTTCATTTCAGCTTCTTTTACAATTTCCCTTATTATTAACTTTAATGTTTTTAACGTAGAATATATAGTCTTTGCTCTTAGTTTACAAGGTGACATTTTGGTAAACATTTCACTTTCCTCCGTTGGTCATCTTGGCTAAGCCCGCAAGGATGCCGGACATCATGATATTTTGAAAACAGGGCTAATCCCATTCTTACTTCATACCTTTCTACCTAATCGCAGCACTTCATCACCACAGGTTGTTCTCTCGCGTGGACAGTCATCAGTTGTATCAGCCCCACGCCACTACTCCATTAAAAGAGGGATATCATGCTGACACGTGACGTCGTCACTGGTGTTGCTTCCAATCAAGAGACAGAAAGAAATAGGCAGAGGGAAAAGGGTCGCTCTTACCACATCTCTTCCTTCCACTCCCCGCATTTTCAAGCATTTGGTGAGTAACAACCGATATCGAAGGATACACGTGCCAAAGGCAAAGAAAACGTCGGTATTATCGAGTGAAAAACCCCATCCACCATGAAGCTCTTGCTCAATCTTTTTTCGTTGTACTTGTGATACCTCAGAGACAACTAGCGTTCAGAGACAGGTCCAGACGAGATCAATTACCAAGGGATCAGAGGAAGCAAAGGAGTTTAAGAAGATATGTAAAATCATGAGGGTTATAGGGCAGTGATTGAAAGCACCTCAGTCTTTAAGGGAAATGTTTATCGAGGGATTTCTATAGTTAGTCTAGTCCTGTGCTGCAACGATACAACCAGCAGACATGCCTGTTAGTATTGAATATCTGATTCCATTTTAACCTGTGTATAATCCTCTGCAATTGTGGGTCCTTATAGGAACTGTTAGTAAATATTTTGGATTGCTGGACCCTTCCCACTTTGTTCTCCATTTCACTATGCCATCAAAGTGCTTGATTGCTAACTCTTATACACTAATATTGAAGCTCAAAGGAGTTAAACCCTTGTATATTTAGGGGAATACGAGGCGGCAATCGAGTGAGTTAACGACTGTTCTATTTTGGGGAAATGAAAAAGTCGCATTGTGTGTCACTTACATGTGATCCCCTCCTCTAATCGATGTATTCTGTAATAATCAAAGATTAGGGAGAGTAGTAGAGAACTCAGGGATAATTATTTTGAGGAGTGTGTAGTTACAAAGAAAGACTAATTAATTTTGAAATAGGAAGATACACCGGCATGAGTTTATATGTAAAAATATCGGATTTTTACGAATTCTGGAAATGGGGTAACCTAACCATGGGGAAGCGGGGAAGGGGGGCCAGCTTAACTCACTGGCGGCGGAGAGAGAGAGAGAGAGAGAGAGAGAGAGAGAGAGAGAGAGAGAGAGAGAGAGAGCAGCCGACCTCAGTACCGGTTCCAAGGCCGGATAAATAGGGCGAGTTGGACATACAGCCGTAAAACACCTCCCAAAACTATATAAGTCTTTCAAAACAGAAACAGATGGAGGATGTTCATTACAAACGGTGACCCCGACGAGGGAATCAGCTAAGAAGAATGAAGAAAATGGAGTACCACTCGCAGCGGTCATTTGTGCATCCTCTGTTGTAACGTGATAAGTAACGAAGCCTTGTATAGATGACCAGATGCTGAACTGAATTGAACTGAATATAGAATTTACGCCAAAGGCCAAGCACTGTGACGTATGAGGTCATTTAGCGCTGAAACGGAAATTGACAGTAAAAGGTTTCAAAGGAGTAACAGGAAGAAACCCTCGCAGTTGCACTATAAATCAGTTGTTAGGAGAGGGTGGAAAGTAAGACGGAAGAAAGAGAATATGGAAGGAGGTACAGTAAAAGGAACGAAAGGGTTTGCCGCTAGGGGCCGAGGGCACGCTGCAAAGAACCTTATGTAATGCCTACAGTGCACCGCATGAGGTGCACTGACATCACCAACTCCCTACGGGTTACTAGATGCTGCGTACTGACAATTAAAGATTCCACTGAAGTCATCTAGAAACACGCTGTGTAGGCAATCAGAGATTGAATACCGATACAAAAAATTACTTAAAGTACCTTTCAGCAACGTGAACGCAGAAATTGATTAACTAACGTGCCGTTACATCGTTGTGTCTTACAATAAAAAGCAGTGAGTGATGAGTATATTTAATTCCCCTTTCAAGGAGTGTTTCTGAATGTTATCTGAAACAGCTTGGTAAGTCATCATGTGAACTCAGAAGTAGTTTTGATTGAATTACCGCTCAGTTGCCCAAATACCTGAGTGATTTCATGCGAATCTTAAAACCTAAAGCCATGACATATTTTCGACCGTTTTCCACGCAATGTCACTTTCTCTGCATGCATGAAGTTTCTGTACACAAACTAACCTTTTCAACCTGGATTTTTATTCTGAGGACCAAAGGTTAACCTCTGGTACTGTAACATTTTCCATCCTTAGTTTGTGACGATCAGTTTCCTTTTGCTTTCGATTTGTTTTTCATTCACTTACTTTTGCTTCTGCTTTAGCCATTCATGGGTCTTGCAAGTTTAATCACTAAGACAGTCGCTGCTGTTTTATAACTGCTTCTATTTTTTGTAATCACACTGTTATAATGTCGTCACCTTTCTCTACCACAGTTTGTATCATTTCGTGTCATTGTTCACCGGAAGGATAATAACCTATGTTATTGAAATGATAAGAGTACCTACAGTAACTACAAAGAGAGAGAAAAGAAATTATTTTATCTGAATAGAGAACAAAAATCAGAGATAGTAAGTTACAGTAATGTATAATATTACTCAAGAGAACACCATCATTTGAGGATTGGAACTCTCTATATAGTAGCTGCTAAGGGAATTGCTCCTTTAAATAAAGAATACCTTCAAAGCGTATGGGATGAGAAAGGTTTAAGAACTGAGGTTTATAATAGTTATTATACATTAAGCACTGCAAAAGACGCGGAACGTGGCAACATTTGTCACGCACCTTGAGTCGGGTTGTACGGTGGCCATGGCTGTACCCTACCCACCCCTGCTCTGAGACTTTCAGTCGCTCATTTGCATCCAAAGACCAGAAAACTCATTTCTCTCCTTTTCCTTTCAGCAAGGATATTCAGTCAAGGGCATCATGTGCCGACAGCGTTAGGCATTTCCCTGCGGTCACCCATCCAAATATTGAACATGATGCTGCCGACGGAAGTAATAATAATAATAACAATAATATCAATAATAAATATATATATATATATATATATATATATATATATATATATATATATATATATATATATATATATATATATTACTGAAAATGCCAACCAACCTCAGCTGCTCAAATGAAAATCGGTCATTGTAGCAAAGGTGTGTAAATGTCCCAGATTTGTTTCCTTATTTCCTCATCGCCATTGGTCTAAAGGTCTGGCACCAGGCGATTGAAAACTTGATTATGAAGCTACACTAGAATATTTTTACATAAAAATGGACACTGACTGACAGTCTGATGAAACAGACTGGCATCTCGACGAAAGGTCATCAAAAACTAACAAGGAAAGAAAAACATTTAGAGCACTACCACTTCATTTTTCTCTAAATAGAGAAAAGCATATTTTAAACATAAGGAAAGTCGCATTCCAAAGGCATGTAAATAACCATGAAGTTTCAAATCGGGGAGATCATCAGAATATAATTCCATCACCAAGGCAGGCACAATAATGAAATATCACGCCTGGATTCGACGTTAAAATAATCATACAAAGTCACATCTAGAACAGATGAAGCTACTTACTCATACATTTACAGTTTATTCCGATTTCTCTCTGTATAAGGGCGCATTTTAGAATTAATCCTGAATATTTCACTTTAATTGCAATCAATAAATGTTATATGACAAATGTGTTCATATGACGGTGCATACTTCCCTCCCCTACACCTTTCCGCTTTCAATCACTAGCAGATAATCAACGTGCGGGAAGTGGGAAGTGAGTAAGCTAATTTGTTCGTCTTAATTATTATTAACATCATTATCAATACAACTATCTTTCGTTTCTGATACTGAGGAGCAACAGAACAGGCATGGAATATAGAATTTATGCCAAAGGCCAAGCACTGGGACCTACGAGGTCATTCTACGCTGAAACGGAAATTGAAAGTAGAAAGGTCTGGAAGGTGTAACGGGAGGAAAACCTCGCAGTTGCACTATGAAATAATTGTTAGGAGATGGCAGATAGCAAGATGAGAGAAAGATAATATGAATGGAGGTACAGTAAAAGGAATGAAAGGGGTTGCAGCTAGAGGACAAAGGGACGCTGCAAAGAACCTTTAGTAATGCCTACAGTGCGCCAGGTGAGGTGCACTGACGGAAACCGTGATTTAATCTACTCGGTGAAACGCGTCGTTTTTCGTATAATTCTGGTCCGAGATAAGACAAGTCAGACTGCTTAGTGCTTAAATTCATGACAGAACGATGTTATCAATGTACTGTGTGAGTGTGATTTTAACCCTAAGACCGATAACGGAGGGATGGGGCTCTTGTGTTCGTTCCCACATTTTTAAGCAAATGACTAAAGAAACTTGCTATGAGTCAATATCTGTTACTGCCTCATTTCGATTCGAGCACCGGATACAGGAAGAGCAAACAACAAAGGTCTTCATCAATGATACCTTATACAATACTAACTCCCTGGTTTCCTTTACTTGAATCTGGTGCCAATGCTTAGACATTACCATTGGATCGTTGGTGAAACAAAGTGCCATACGGTAATATTTGTCCCTGTACAGCACGTGTAAGAATGTAACACAAATACCTGCGTGAAACAGTTCACTGATGACTGCATTCTTTTATAATTGACTTGGCACTACCATAACAGAAGCAGCCGACAAACCCGGAACGGACAGGCATTATTCCGTTGAATTTTTTCTTAGTAACTTGTATGTATATATATATATATATATATATATATATATATATATATATATATATATATATATATATATATATATATATTCACTGTAAAAGTCATGACACATGATCTTTAGTGACTAGAGGTCACTGAAAAAGTATGCATATCTTTAAGCGCTACTTTTGTGGTGAGTCATCACATCTCAAGATAGGTCCTATTACTAATATTTAAAACAAAATCGCTTTTTCTCCGCATTCTTTGTAATTCTTAGAACCAGTCTTCACGCTATACATGGCAAGCTCTGGATTTGCAACCCATAACTTTAATGTTATATAACTAAAAAGAAGCGTTGTATTTACTGCAGTAATATTTTTCTACCCATTCACAAACCTAAAGACCCGCAGTTTTCATCTCAGGAGAGCTTTGAGAGACAACCAGAAGGTAAATCAACAAAATACCAACACACACATTTAAGCAATGGCCATTCAGATATATGGAGGACAAAAGGATTAAAAAAATGAATGAGTTTTGAAAAATAAATAAATACATTATCCACAAATTATTTCAGTGATGATGATGATGATAGTATTACCGAATATACCGCACCATATCTACTAATCTCAATAAAAAACAAAAAGTATATCCATATTTATTTTTCCAGTAACTATAGTCTACGGATAATGAACTCAACGTTTAGGCTTGACGTTAACCAGCCCGTGGCCAGCCTTTACTAATTCACACACTCAAACTCACTTACACACGCACACGCGCGCGTGTTGTTAAATTTAATCGCCAATAAGCCAAACTACATAGTTATTATTTTAGGGGGGAATGATTTCTCTTCTAGTGTGCCTCTTTCAGATATTTGTGATAATTGCAAACTTTTTTACAACACACATACACACATATATAAATATATATATATCTATATAGATATACATTAATATATATATATATGTAATTATATATAATATATTCAGAATGAAAGTACTTTGGTTCAAGCTTCGGGATTAAAAATAGGTTACGTCTTTGTGGTCGGGACCAAGGTATATTGAAGGAGCTCCCTTCTATATAGCCTACCTTGGTCGGGACCTGTCGTTTCTACCACCTCTTACATTACCGTCATTTTTGAAGGCATGGGCACACTAACAATATAAGTACAATAATAACAAAAGAGAACACTGTAGGATCGCCGAAGCTATACTTGATATCGCCGTTCTCAAGTAAGCTAAGTAAGATTGTGAAATAACAGCTTTGAACTACCTTAAAGATATTATTATTATTATTATTTTGTCTATCACAGTCATCCTTATTCGACTGGGTTTTTTTTATAGTAAACAGTGACCTTCCTAGGAAACACCCAGTTTATTAACGGAATGGTGGTTCTCTGATATCTAGCCTAAGTCACATGTTAACTTAAGTACAGCCATTGGACGCAGGAAGGATACATCTAATAATTAGTTTCAAATGCACTCTTCTCCTTTTTAATTGTATCCAAATCCTAGATAAAGCACTATGCAAGCAGCTACGCGTCGTATCTGTTGCTCATCAAAATATTTTCCTGGATTTAATAATACAAACAATTCTTTTAACAAAACAAGAATAGCCTTAACGCATAGAGGTTACTTGCATACATACTGTATATACATAACAAAATATGTTATTTATATATATATATATATATATATATATATATATATATGTGTGTGTGTGTGTGTGTGTGTGTGTGTGTGTGTATACATATATATATATTATATATATAGGCTATATATTATATATATACATATATATATATATACATATACGGAGAGAGAGAGAGAGAGAGAGAGAGAGAGAGAGAGAGAGAATATCTGATAAATGGTTCCACACCTGCTGGAGTGAGAGTTCATGTCGTTTGCCATATTTCTCTGGTATTATACATATATATACATACATATATATACATAAATATATATATATATATATCGCCTCCCTCCCAAAAATATATACAGTATATATACACTCCTAAATCCCCCGCTGAGACACAAAATAATCGAAAACGACCACCTGGTGCATAATTCACAGCTTCACAATGGGTTCTCTTCCTCACCTGGGATCAACCTGAGGCTCTTGGTTTGTGAGCCGAGAATGCTAACCTAGGCAACACGATGAGAGAGATGAGAGAGAAAGAGAGGGGAAGAGAGAAGAATATTTCCTTGGAGGAAGTTATAAAAACAAACAACACCCAATCCTTCCCCATCATTATTAAAATATATTCTACCTTCTCGCCTCAGAGAGTTAGAATTTAATAAACAAATAAATAAATATACGCAGTGCAATATATATATATATATATATATATATATATATATATATATATATATATATATATATATATATATATATATACAGGCAGATAGATACGGTACCTCTAAATTTCAAAGATGGCAGTTTAGACCAAAGCGCGATTACATACCAAACACGGAAAAAAAACTACAATCTGACATTATCCCAATCGGACCGAGCATTATTAGAGTTGCGGGTAAACCTTCCATAGCAGGTAGGCGTAGGCGCCTCACGCACTGGGCCTCCCAACATTCTTCCTGGTTGCACCACATGAACCGCCGCTGCTGGCAACCGGCTGCCACATCGCCTTACCATGCCTCAAAACGGCCAGAAAACTACGCAGTCTTCCATTCAACGGCGCACGTACCTAGTTCCCCAGAGGGGTTTCACTGGCAACAAGCTCTTATTTCTGTATATATAAATCTTACGTGACACCTGTTTAAACTACAGTTCTTGTTAAATAATTGTGTAAAAGACGAAAAGTGAAGTGGCACTGCCGAAAATAGGATATACTGAAAAGGAAAAACCCGCAACGTAAGACGGCACAACTAACGCATTATTAGACCTTAGCACCCGCCCTCCCCCTCTCTCTCTCTCTCTCTCTCTCTCTCTCTCTCTCTCTCTCTCTCTCTCTCTCAGTGGAAGCTGTTTCCTTGTTTCATCACCCTATTAAAAAGCCCCGGGTATATTTTCCCCAAGATTTCATCTAACACTACTTCTTGACCGTGGGCCTCCTTCTTTTTTTTTTCTTCCTTTTCTTGCTATTTTGCGAACAGATTGTTGTGCGAATTAATGCACTGGGCCATGATTATATATATATATATATATATATATATATATATATATATATATATATATATATATATATATAATGTGTGTGTGTGTATTATATTATATATAAACATACATATATCGGCGCGCCAGAGAACATTAGGAACAATTTCGCGCAACTATAACAGATTCATGACCTTTGGGCCACGAAGGAAGGTGAAAGAAAACACGACAGCGTGAGGTCTTTCGGTGCCTGTTTTCCACGTGGTCTGAAATAACTGTTTTTTTTTATACTTTTCCTTTATCGCAATTATCATAGACAGCTGGGCTCGCCCAATGTGCCTTAATTTCAGTTATGTCTTTTAAGAGACTGGCATGGAATAGAAAAGAATATAGAATTTAAGCAAAAGTCCAAGCGCTGGGACCCATGAGGTCATTCAGCGCTGAACGGGAAACTGACTGTAAGAAGGTTTGAACAGGAGGAAAACCTCGCAGCTGCACTAGGATACAACTCTTAGAGAGGGTGGAAAGTCAGATAGAAGAAAGAGAATATGAACGGAGGTACAGGAAAAGGATTGAAAGAAGTTGCAGCTAGGGGCCGAAGGGACGCTGCAAAGACCCGTAAGTAACCCCTATAGTGCACCACGTGAGGTGCACTGAAGGCACTAAACCCGCCCCCCCCCCACCCTCCCCTACTGAGAAGAGATTGACGCATCTAAAAAAGCTATTTATATGGCTGCTAGGCTATCTTAGGTGCGCGTTTGGATGCCTTACGCCACATAATGACAATAAAACCAAAATTCTCGACACACAGTCTGTGTCACAACTTCTGCAGCTCCCTTGAATTTGAGTATACCTAGGAACACTTGCGTTTTCTTTCTTGTCCATTATCTTGGCTCTTATCAGCTAACTAATTAATTATCTCATTACCTTCAGCAACATACGTTTGTGCAGGGATCCGTTCATAATTTCTCGGAGCCCACAGCTGTTCTGTCGTTTCCTTTAGGATCATAAGAGTAATGATCATTAAAATTGATGGAGGTAGATATTTATTTTCAGTTATTATCGCTAACATCTATACAATCTTAGATTATATTTATGAAGTGTAGCAACACTTCTAAGGTACAACCTAATTTACCCCTTCGAAAACAGGGAAATAATATTCATCTTTATTTGTTTTCTCTGACCGTTGGTTTTTTCCAGTGCATACTTGTGTTTTTGAGTGAACAGTGAAGATAAACAACTAGTAATAAACCACAATCAATCAACAATTCCCACACCATGTCAAAGGGAATTCACAGCTACTGAACAGAATGGAATGGAATGGAATATGGAATTGAGGCCAAAGGCATAGCGCTGGGACCTATGAGGTCATTAAGCGCTGAAAGGGAAATTGAGAGTAGAAGGGTTTGAAAGGTGTAACAAGCGGAAAACCTTGCAGTTTCACTATGAAACAACTGTTAGGAGAGGGTGGATAGCAAGAGGAAAGAAAGAGAATACGAACGGAAGTACAGTAAAAGGAAGGGACGCTGCAAAGAACCTTAAGTAATGCCTACAGAGCTACTGAACAGGACGACACAGAAAGCTTTTCAACTGAAGCCAATATCATATTGGAAAATAAAAAGGCCACGTACGACCCGGCTTGGCAGCGCACCGCCTATCAATTGCAAGCATTAAGCGTGTTACTCAATCGGTTTACAATAACCGTATTTACCTGATAGAGATCTTGTCGTTCGGTAGGGCGGAGGTGGCGCCTGACATGAGCTCTGGGACAATAGGAGTCTATCTGCCTTTCGGGTGTCGGTCAAAATGTTCGTCTTTTTCTGATCTATCTATCTATCTCTCTGTCCTGGTCGAAATATCTTGTATTTCTCTAACCTATCTATATCTCTATCTACCTTTCTATCTACCTATCCCGGTCAAAATGTCTGTCTTTCTCTAACCTACTTGTCTATCTATCCTGGTAAAATATCTGTCTTTCTTTCTCTACCTCTCCATCCATCTATCTATCTATCTATCTATCTATCTATCTATCTATCTATCTATCTATCGCGGTCAAAATATCATGTCTTTCTCTGTCTTTCTATCTACCTATCTATCTATCTATCTATCAAACTGTCTATCTATCTATCAATCCTGGTCAATATGTTTGTCTTTCTCTAATCTACCTAAATCTATCAATTTATCCCGGTCAAAATCTATCTATTTATCTATCTGTCTATCTATCCATACCGGTCAAAATGTTTCTTTCTTTCTTTATCTATCTATCTATATATATAATCATGTGTGTGTATAAGCCTGCTATAAAAAACATAAATACGTTAATATATAAAAAAAACTACCAAGATCAAACTAATAAAACTATTTTCAGTGATGCAGGAATCAATTGCAGCAGAAGAGTTTTACATAACCGTTAAAACAATTGAAATCACCACAATCCTTCGTATCTCTTTAGGACAGAGCGAGGAAAAACAGGGAAAAAATTAAGAAAACGAAAATGACACGTAGGTCTCATACTAATAATATTTGAGCGCCGACGAACACATCATCGAAATTTCCTAACCTGGGTACAGCAGAACTCCGTTTGAGATCATTTCGAGATAGAATAGAATATATAATTTAGGCCAAAGACCAAGCGCTGAGACCTACGAGGTCATTCAGCGCTGAAAGGAAAACTGAGATTAAGAGGTTTAAAAGGTGTAACAGGAGGAAAACCTCGCAGTTGTACTATGAAACGTTGTTAGAAGAGGGTGGAGGGTAAGATGGAAGAAAGAATATGAACGGAGGCACAGTAAGAGGAATGAAAGGGACTGCAGATGGGGGCAGAAGGGACACTGCAAAGAACTTAAGTAATGGCTACAGTGCACCGCGTGAGGTGCATTGACGGCACTATCCCCTACGGGGTCATTTCGACAAAACATCTGAAAGTAATTCACCCGAGTTTTGCTTGACTGGAGTATAGTTTGTTACTACAGCTTCGGTGAAACAAGACGTCTGTGACATTGTGGAACTCTTTACCACGAAATTATCAAAATCTTCTTAGTTAAAAATCCAGAGAATTTAAGAATAAGAACAGCGGCTATAACAACTGAGAACTGAGTGTGGCGTTACAATAACAGTGATGTACACTACTTGGAACTAACTTTCCTCGAATCTGACGCAAGAGTAACATCGCCAGACAAAAAGGTTGCAAAACTGAACGTAAAAAAAAACACTTTTGCAAAGGACGGAACTTCTAACGTACCGGTGAGAAAAACCTTCCAAGAGAAAGAGAAATGGTTAGAAGAATAGACAGCTTTCTCTCCATAAGTTCCATAGTCGCAAGAATGCAAAGACAAATGAGGGGAAGGCAGGGTGAGGTAGAGAAGAATACAAATATATTGTTTACTCGGTTTGTGCTATTCATGTCACTGTTAACATGTGAACCTATAAAACACGAAGACTAATGAATGAAGATACATATGTCCACGCAAAGACTGTTGCAAACAGTTAATATCCACCCAAACAGTAATATACATGCGAGTGAAACAAAATGAAATAAAACACAAAGCTAGAAACAGTAGCCAAGCGAACACGTGCAATATCACACCAGCCAAAGATAATTAAGTAGCGTGAACACAAATTGTATGAATGAATGGGAAATTTCCTGCTCCTCCTCTGCTTGGCTGCTTGCGACTCTACGGATGCCCTCCCCCGCCAACTACGATAGGGCGCCCGTCATCCCCTCCCCCTCCCCTCCCCACAACGATAGGGTACCCCGTCATCCCCCCCCCCTCTTATCCCGACAGACTCGTTTCGGCAAAGTTTCTGCTCCTTTAAGAGGCAAACTTTCATCATGTTGAGAACCATTGGCAACACTTCATCTGGCCTGATCCTCTGTTTATCTCGTTTACCTCTCCTCCTCTTTCTTATGTCTGGCGTAGAAACAAGAAGGTAAGTTTTTAAAACTATTTTCAGATTCGTGCCGCTCTTCTCAGTGCAACGTACCACCACACTGATATCAATAATTCATATTCATAATAATATTTATCCAAGCAATATACAAGTATGACTGCGAAGTAAATGTGCAAGCTGCGTAAATACCTATATAGACACTCAAAAATACTTACAATACAGGTTATTTACCTACAAAGTATATATATACTGTTCCCGTTACTGAAAATACATGCATTGAAGAGAGAGAGAGAGAGAGAGAGAGAGAGAGAGAGAGAGAGAGGTGGGAGGAGATACTGCTGGTAGATCAGGCATCCACCTTTTTAAGTATGTGTATGTTTGTATGTGTGTATGTATGTATGTATGTATGTGTCAGCGTCTTTCCCAAAACCTCAGAGGCTTGCTGCCGCAAGGAAGTCATTTTGGCTAAAAATGCCGAGCGGCAGCTCAAAAGCAACTAGACAACTCATCTCATTCCCTTGTTTCTACATCCAACCAACGCCCTACTAAGTGAAATCAGTCAGTTTTTCGAAAAAAATTATGTGATGCTTAGAATAGAATATAAAATTTATGCTAAGGTCAATCGCTGGGACCTATGAGGTCATTCAGAGCAGAAACAGAAATTGACAGTAAAAAGGCTTGAAAGGTGTAACAGGAAGAAAACCTCGCAGCTGTGCTGTGAATCAATTGTTACGAGATGGAAGAAAGAGAATATGAACGGAGCTACAGTAAAAGGAATGATAGGGGTTGCAGCTAGGGGCCGGAGGGACGCTGCAAAGAGACTTAAATAATGCCTACAGTGCAACGCATGAGGTGCACTGACGTCACTACCCCCTTACGGGGATGTGTGATGCATGTGACCTCATCATTATTATTATAACAAGAACACCAATAACAGTATTAATAACAATACAATTTTCGGTCTTCGCTTCAAGATAAACTAAGGCATCATATGTCATAAAAAAAATTAAGGCGTCTCAGTATGTCCTTCAAGATTTGGTATATTTCATAAGGAAGCCCAAGCTATTGGCTCACCTGAAAACTATACTTCCTGAAATTACCTACAAAAATCAGCTATCTCTATCTTGATCGTTTCTTAACAAATTCCGGCTTGTATGTTTTAAAAATATCAGTTATACTTTTGGAAGATGTCGAGCGTAGGCTACTTGGCTGACGCAAAATACTCATTACAATACACCGAGCATCTCTGACAATATTTACCGTCCTACATGGAAATATTAACAGATCGCTTGAAACATGTTATTCAATCGGAATATTATGGAAAATGTGTCAGGAGAACAAACTATTTAGAACAGTATATAAAATTTAGGAAAGAGACCAAGCGCCTGACCTACAGTAGGAGGTCATTCAGCGCTAAAACGGAAATTGACAGTAAAAAGGTCTGAAGGGTGTTACAGGGGGAAAACCTCGCAGCTGCACTATGAATCAATTGTCAGGAGAGGGTGGAATGTAAGATGGAAGACAGAAAACATGAATAGAGGTACAGTAAAAGGAATAAAAGGGGTTCCAGCTAGGGGCCAAAGAGACCCTGCAAAGAACCTTAAGCAATGCCTACAGTTCACCGCGTGAGGTGCACTGACGGCACTAACACGCCTACGGTTAACAAACTATTTACAGTGCTTCTGCGAAGTAGCAAAGAACCTACGGAAGATAACTAATGGCCTTCAGTAACTACCAAACACTACGGAATAATATCTATAAGCCCAACTCTCTTGAATAGAAAGATCATTACAGAAAGAGAGTTCGACAAAACAACGAAGAAGAATAGAGAGAGAGAGAGAGAGAGAGAGAGAGAGAGAGAGAGAGAGAGAGAGAGAGAGAGAGAGAGAGAGAATTATCATCTCCCTGGTAAAAAGAGCCATATTACCAACAAATCTGTAAACAAGAAAGGGATAAGTAACCACCACATACAAAGAACATACAATATACTACATGTGACTGATGTTCTCTTCCGAAGGTAAATGATTCAACTGACAGCCCAAAGAATGGGACAGTACCAGCATACCATATAAGCTAGAGCAAAAACCGACAAAGATGTCAGAATAACTTCAAGGTTTTTGGTTGGGAGGTAGTAGACAGAAACCTGTCTAATACTGAAATGACCGTATGGAAGTTCTTGAAAGAAATTGTTATTATTAAATTGTTCAGTAACTGAAAACCATTCATGTGGAACAAGCCCACATGTGCCACTGACTTGAAATTCAAGCTTCCAAAGAATATGGTGTTCATTAGGAAAGAAGTAAGAGGAAGTAAAGAGAAGTACAGAACGAAGAGATCCCACTTATAAAAAAAAAAAGAAAACAATAAATTAATAAAATAAATAGATAAAAATGCCTTAAAATGCAAGGAGCATAGTATTAGGGTAGTAATGCATTGCATCCAAATCGTGAGAGAATAGTTCAACTTGAAGGTTGAATAGAGCAGTATACGTAAGGGCAGTCGACACGCTGAAGATGTTTGTGTGATGGCGTTTCAAGTTGTTCTTCAGCTTCGAGAGATTTTTACAGTAAGACTTAAATCTTGATCTGACAGCTACAGAATGAACACCGCGGGTACTGTCATCATTCCTTGTATAAACACGGACTTCCGCCAACAGTAATAACAAGACGAGGAAGGTAGAAAAATTCACGGGAAAAATAATACCCTAGATTATATCTAAGGAGCACCCTGGCCTATATGTGAGTCACTTGCATTCAGACAAACGGTCTCCTTATCAGATCCAAATCGTCTCATCTTTAAAGGGCATCTCTCTTGCTGCAGCTAAGTAATCTCTGCACCGAAAGCAGAAGACAAAAGATAAATTAACACTAAACAAGCAATAAATGCGCCGAAGTTTCTTCGGCGAAATCGAGTTTTCTGTACAGCGTATAATCAAGGCCACAGAAAATGGACCTGTCTTTCGTGTTGCTTTTAGTTTTCTGAAAAGAAAACTATTGTGCCGGCTTTGTCCGTCCGCACTTTTTTCCTCACTTTAGTCTGTCCGCACTTTTTCTTCCCGCACTCAGATCTTAAAAACTGTTGAGGCTAGAGAGCTGCAAATTGGTATGTTGATCATCCACCCTCCAGTCGTCAAATATACCAAATTGCAGCCCCTACCCTCAGTAGTTTTTATTTTATTTAAGATTAAAGTTAGCCATAATCGTGTTCCTGGCAACGATACAGGCCATGCCACCACCGGACCGTGGTTAAAGATTCATGGGCCGCGGCTCACACAGTATGGTACAATGCTGTGTGAGCCGCGGCTTATGAATCTTTAACCATGGTCCGGTGGTGGCGGCATGGCCTATATCGTTGCCAGGAACACGATTATGGCTAACTTTAATCTTAAATAAAATGAAAACTGCTGAGGCTAGAGGGCTGCAATTTGGTATATTTGACGACTGGAGGGTGGATGATCAACATACCTATTTTCAGCTCTCTAGCCTCAACAGTTTTTAAGATCTGAGTGCGGGCAGAAAAAGTGCGGACAGACTAAAGTGCGGAAAAAAGTGCGGACGGACAAAGCCGGCACAATAGGTTTCTTTTCAGAAAACTAAAAGCAACACGACACCAACAGATATAACAAATAAGGCAAACTTTCATTCTAAATTCCATAATCTTTTTTTTTTTCTAATAGAACAGGGAGCAGCAGCAATAATTATAGTACCTGTCGCAACAACAGTAAGCAGTGTAGAAAAATAATTGCGTAATTACTGAGCAAGGTGGCGGCGAGGGTGAAAAGTTTCATCTTCCTCGTAATGAACGAGTTACCTGAAGTCTCCAGTGAATTACACTGCTTAGCTGTATCGATTAAAATACCATATCTTAAATGCATAAGGAGATACCCAACAGGTCGTGTTTCGGTGTTCTACTTGCAGCGTTCTTCTGACATATTTTCATCAGTTCCAGAGGTGCTTTATTCCTCACACCGTTGGACTGTGGAACAGTCTCCCTGAGGATGTCGTGCAATTGGAACTTCATAAGTTTAAGCGAAGATGCAATGCATTACTACCCTAATGCTATTCTCCCTGCATTTTAATACATTTTTACCTATTTACCGATTTATTTTTTCTTTTTAATAAGTGAGTTCTCTTCTTTTTGTATTTCCCCTTACCTCCTCTTACTTCTTCCTAATGAACACCTTACCATTCTTTGGAAGCTTGAATTTCAAGTCAGTGGACCCTTTGGTGGGCTTGTTCCATTTGAATAGGGTTCATCTTCTGACTAATAATAATAATAATAATAATAATAATAATAATAATAATAATAATAATATGATGCCTGATGACATTAGTTATTGCAACGTCAGATTACGACGCAACGGTCTTTTCCATCGAGGTTAATGAATGCCATGCCTAAGTCAGTAAACATACAAAGAGCAAATCATCTTTAATTGTGCCGCCAGTTTTAGTAGCCATAAATCCATCAATCAATAAATCGGCTTTAAATAATGCCTGATACCTAGCGGATGCTTATAGTCCACCAAAAGAAGTTGTCAACAAGACAGTGTATCTCAACCATAATAATAATAATAATAATAATAATAATAATAATAATAAAAGCTGTATCAGACTCTTCGATGAAGGAACAGCGTTCATATCTCAACGATATCGTATCTGATAAAAACTGCAATGCAAGGAAGCTCACTTCAATAATACCTTCTGAGTACATTCATACCAAACAAAACGCAAAATGCTAATTCAATAGTGTTATGTGACTCGGAAAGTAAACTCTTCATGCCTTCCCGACAAACCATGACAAAATCGCCTTTCATCTAAATACGACGGGGCAATTTTATCATTACGCGCACCTCCCTTAGTGACCTTGACATGTGCCTCTACACAAAGACCACCACCACATGCCCTCATCTTTACTGTTCCTTCATCCACCACTCTTTCCTTCTCTCCTCCCCCTACCCCCCCTACCCGACAACCCCCCTTAGTCCATCAAACACTATAAGACCATTCTGCACCCCCTGCTTGCCGCTATTTGCGGGAAGTGGGTGGCAGGTGTTATAGGAAGGGAGGGGGGACGGCGGTAACGAGCGGGGTGGGGGTTGGGGAGCAATCGGCTTCATGAGCTGGGGTTAGTTAATCTTGACAGTGGGACGGTCTCCAGAAATGTGATCGTTACTTCACTGTCAGAGGGCTCATGCTACGCTTAAAATGGAAACTTGGTGTAACAGCAAGTGGGACGTTATCATCGATGCAATTTGGGCAATGCAAACATGTTCCCTGACAATGTAGATGGTAGGTTTTGCGGTTTAGAATGCAGTCTTATCAATGCATGTTCAAGTCACCAGACTGGTATGAAGACTCTATTTATAATGCATTCCTTTACGAATTATTCATAACCAAAATTTCCGGCGTCTATGACCACAACATCAGCTGAAGACAGAAAATCAATTAGTCAATCTTAATCATCCTGTAAATGACCGTTGTTGAAATTAAAGATTTCCGATGCCAACAACATTCTAGCCCCCGTAGGAGGGTAGTGCCGTCAGTGCACCTCGTGCGGGGGACTGTAGGCATTACTTAAGGTTCTTTTCAGCATGCCTTCGGCCCCTAGCTGCAACCCCTTTCGTTCCTTTTACTGTACCTACTTTCATATTCTCTTTCTTCCATCTTACTTTACGCTCTCTTCTAACAATTGATTCATAGTGCAACTGCGAGGTTTTCCTCCTGTTACACCTTTTAAACTTTTACGGTCAATTTCCGTTTCAGTGCCAAGTTTTTATAGTAAGTTTTTGAAATTTTGGGTGGCGACTGTATTCTGCTTATTTTTCCATATGCAAAAACAAAAGTCCAAACCAAAGAATTTTGGTTAAAATTTCGGCGTATGATTTTTCCACTTTGACATTATAATCAAAGCAAAAGGTTTGAATGCGCTGAGTCTCCATTCTATACGAAAAAAAAAGACATTATTTAAAATGTACATAAAATATCCGCGATAATCAAGCGCACAACTTGGATATTTTTTTTATTAATATAGTGTGTAACCTGATGTAAAACAAACAGAATCATGAATCTGTGTTCACGGAAACCTGAAGCTTTCTAATTGCAAACTGATTAAAATAACAGCTACCAAGCCTCACAAATCCGGGCCAGCCATCATACTTTAGTGTGAGACATCCAAATTTCAGTTCATGCGTAGGACTTCATCCGGGGTTGAGACGCGGATATCCTTCAAATAGCGTATTGAAATTTTCACAATGAGAAACCTGACCTTTCATAGAAACTTCATATTTCACAGAAAGAGAATATTCAACATCTCAGAAAAACAACTGACATTTGGTACAGAAAACTGGTATTACACCCATGGAAATTAACAATTCCAATGTCAGCATGCTGAAAGACTGACAGAAAAGAAACATATAAACCTACAAGCTAACAATATGAAAACACCCGAATTATACAATAAGAATCCAATGACGGTTCAATGGCTTCAAATTGAAACGAAACTAAAGGCTGACCAAGGGCAACGAGGAAATTAATGAAATTCAATGAAACCAGAAACGAAAGACTACAGTATATTACAACGAGACGGGGCGCTAGATCACAAATGAATCTTGCTTTATACTGCATAGAATGAGCCCGGGGTAAAATCGGCAGAATTCAAGCATAATTCCATTAAAACATTATTTACATTAAGAGCGAAACAACTGGTATCGTGTAAAAACAATTGCCCTGGCTACGATAAGACACTGACCTCGATTAAAACCTTAATTACTTGTAAAACCAACAACACAACAAAACCAGAACTTATAATAGGCTAAAAATATTAAAACCAAGCACCGAAGCGTTTATTAAATGGCTCCCACGGGTTTTTATTACATTTTTATTACACTGCATTGACGTTTTAAAATATGGCATCCACTGAAATTGAATTCTAATTAAACAGCCTATATATCGAACGACCTCTCAAAATACTGAAATAAATATGACTCTTAAAAAAAAGCCTCAGACTAAATGTAATGTTGTTTGGGATATACAAAAAATAACACTAACCTTTCAGGAGTACGCGTATACAAAATGACGAACAACTTACAGTATGTTGACTGAACGTTGATTGTAACCGGGGTATGAGTGAAATAAAATGAAGCCATAATCTGGCATAGGCTACCAGTATATTCTGTTAAAACATTGTCTTAACGGTCCCATGACATTTAAAAATCCCGAAAGACATTACGAAAATTGTTAACGCTGCATTAGAATCACTCTCGCATCCAATCCGTGGAAATCAATATGCAATGCGCCACTGGGCGTATGAACCCACACACAAATATAATCATAACTGACATTTACGTACCTCGGACTATAGAAAACTGTAGTGCATTTCCAATATGTTGGCGATCAAATATCTTATCCTCTCTTTAATAAGAAAACATTTCAGAAATATTAAAGTTAAGCTCGAACAGTATAATAATAAAAACCATAATAACCAACACAGGTAAAAATAAAAAGATGAAGGCTTAAATTACTCTTGTAAATGCGCAAAACAAAAATAATCCCCTTGCAAGGAAAAAAATAAAACAAAGAAGTAAATCAGTGATTACAGTTCATTCAGGAAACAAGATGGACTAAATTCTCTTCAAAGTAATTTTCTCAGACTGTTCGCTGTGAATAGCTCTGAAGAATTTATTTTACGTCCAGGTATTATCGTTTGGTTCTTAGAAATCTTTCTTAATATACATAAACACACAATTATATATATATATATATATATATATATATATATATATATATATATATATATATATATATATATAATTGTGTGTTTATGTATACTGAGAAAGATTTCTAAAAACAAACACACACACTATATATATATATATATATATATATATATATATATATATATATATATATATATAATTTATATATATAGCCTATATATATATATAATTGTGTTTATGTATTACTGAGAAAGATTTCCTAAGAACCAAACGATAATACCTGGACGTAAAATGAATTCTTCAGAGCTATTCACAGCGAACAGTCTGAGAAAATTACTTTGAAGAGAATTTAGTCCACCTAGTTTCCTGAATGAACTGCAATGACAGATTTACTTCTTTATTTTATTTTACTTTTTTTTTTGCAAGGGGATTATTTTTGTTTGGCGCATTTACAAGAGTAATTAAAGCCTTCATCTTTGTATTTTAAGCTGTGCTGGTTATTATACACATTCCCATCTCTGACTAGAAATCGTCGTACTTCCAATAAACCAGGCAAATTAAGAAAGAGAATTTTCCCCTCTCCAAAAAATATCTGTAGCAGTAAAAGTGTAAATATGGGAGGATAACAGAACACCCCGTCTCTCGCTCTTTCTCTGCTTTCACTAAATACAAAACAAGTGTATATGAATCATCACGTGAAAATTAACGTGAAGCTGAAAAGGGAACTATCATTTTATAACGATTTCATCAAAAAATCGACATAATGACAATAACAAAAAAAAAAAACCGTGATGCACGGGATGGCTTATAGCCTAACGTGGGAGAACTTAGCTAAATAATGAATGCCTACCCCACTTCTCTTTTTTTTATGAAAATGTTACAGACACGCCAAGGAACCGTTATTGATCTAACGCCACTACCTCGCCCAAGACACACACACACACACACTATTGGATTAGACTCCGTAGTGCCAACCTACTGACGATGGTGATTATCATTTTCTTACAGCATTCTTAGCATTAGGACCTCGAGTCCTTAATGACCTGAATAATAAATGCGTGTAGCCTATGTAAGTGTGAGTGACAGTCCGTACTCTGTGCTAATCCAGTTTGACTTCGTTTGACTGGGCTTGAACACAAGCACCGTTACAGGTATCTTTATCGTATTTCATCCCAGAAAGTCATTCTCAATTTGCAACAAATGAGCAATGGCGCTAACGTTGTACAGTAAATGTTTTTAATAAAGCCATTGCCATTTGCCGAAAGAGAATACTAACAACGAATTTCTTGCAATATACATCTCTTGTAAGAATCGCGCAAACGAGAAATGTTGAAAACAATAAACAAGTAAAAAATGCGCCGATGTTTCTTGGCGCAATCGAATTTTCTGTACAGCCACTACATCGTATAATCAAGGCCACCGAAAATGGGTCTATCTCTCAGTGGTCTCGGTATAATGGTGTGTGAGCCGCGGCCCATGAAACTTTAACCACGGCCCGGTGTGGCCTATCCTATATCGTTGCCTGAGGCATGATTATGGCTAACTTTAACCTTAAATAAAATAAAAACTACTGACGCTAGAGGGCTGCAATTTGGTATTTTTGATGACTGAAGGGTGGATGATCAACATACCATTTTGCAGCCATCTAGCCTCAGTAGTTTTTAAGATATGAGGGCGGACAGAAAAAGTACGGACGGGCAGACAAAGCCGGCACAATAATTTTCTTTTACAGAAAACTAAAACGAACCGTAAAGATTTTCCTGCATGACTTTTATCCAGTAGAAAATTATTACCAAAAAAAAGGGGGTATGCAAAACTTATGCAAAATCAGCAAGAGAGCCTGAGTTGATGGGAAAATGACAACACTTCACTTACAAAGTTCAGTATGTTCTGACGTTAACACCGAATGTACATTATACCCACAATCCAGAGCAAATGACTTACACTTTCATGATAAGTATTCCAGCCTGAATTCGTTCCCAGTGCTCTCTCACAGTCCATTACTGTTTCTTGGAAGTTCAATAGAATTTAATCATCTTGACACAACGCTAATCCGAAATGTGGTTTCACATGGTTTTATAGAGCGTATTAGGTGTAGCAGAAACTCGAAAAATAACGGATTAAATTTATGAGTAAAATGGAGTAATGTCGGTCAGACTTACCTCCACAGAATTTTTCGTTAAATAAGTGACTACCATTAATATCAATTCTCGAGGTTACCGCCAAGATATAAGGAATCAAAATTCAGCGATTTAGCGTGATGTATCACAGAAGCCCTAATAATCATAATTCCATTCCATAGTAAGTCAATTTATATGGAGATTCGATACGCAATAGAGCGCAGCCCCGTTTTTTGTTTCCCTATTACTATACCATACCCATGCTGTCTAAAATGACAGCATACAAGAGACAGGCGAGGTTGCAAAACCCCATCCTAGGGACATTACGTAACGAGGGTCAAATCACGGTACCGTCGTGCCATGGTATATAGATTACCCGTAGAATCTCGCCATTACACACACGACTACATACATTATATATATATATATATAGTATATATATATATATATATATATATATATATATATATATATATATATATATATGTGTGTATATATATATATATATATAATGTGTGTGTGTTTGTGTGTATGTGTATATATATTATATATATACATATATATACACATATATTATTATTATTATTATTATTATATTATTATTATTATTATTATTATTATTATTCAGTAGATGAAACCTATTCATATGGAACAAGCCCACCACAGGGGCCACAGACTTGAAATTCAAGCTTCCAAAGCATTTGGTGTTCATTAGGAAGAAGTAAGGGGAAGTAAGGGGAAGTAAAGGGAAATACAGAAAGAAGAGATCCCACTTACTAAAAAAAGGAAAAAAAGTAAATTAACAAATAGATAAAAACGTATTAAGATGCAAGTAGAAAACACAATATTCGAGCATAAAACTCGGGACGCAATGACAGCGCACACTAACAGAAAACCTGCAGTTCAACAGCAAAATGCCTTCAAACATCGGCGGCTATTTATATATAGTTTCAAACCGAGGCAACAGATCTCCTTTGAGCAAATAAATGATGATGGGTGTTTAAGGATGTATGCTATATATATATATATATATATATATATATATATATATATATATATATATATATATATATATATATATATATATATATATATATATATATATATATATATACATATTTATATATGTATAATATATATATATATATTATATATATTTATTTATTTATATATATATATATATATAAAATATATATATATATATATATATATATATATATATATATTTATATACACATATGTGTGTATGTATGTATGTGTGTGCGAAAACATTCACATCTGAGAAGCGTCATAAAATAGAGGTGAAAACAGCAAAAATAAATATAAACAGCATAATCTATGCAAAATAAACAGCTGTTGACAAACAGGTGTCAAAGGCTCTTTTTATCTTTTGAGCATCAACATCCTTACAATACGACTTAGAAGACTAGTCCAGTCCACAGCAAAAGATAAGGGAGGTCCAATAGTAAGGACAGTGTTACATAGTTATATTAATTCTAAACTTTGCAAATGTTTTCGCAGAGTCTATTTTCAACTTTTATCCTACTTTATATCTGAATTATTGTAACCTTCGTATTTTTTTGTGGTGAATCCATTCATTGTTTTTTTATGGTCTGTAGTGTTTTACCGACTTCAGGATGATATATTGTACAACGTCTCGAAAATTTGGCCAATAAACAGAATGCTATGATGGCTGTTCTATATTCCATTCCTAATATATATATATATATATATATATATATATATATATATATATATATATATATATATATATATATATATATATATATATATATATATATATATATATATATATATATATATATATATATATATATATATATATACATAAGCATTCAGTGTTTAAGCTGTATTATCTTGGAACACCTATACCGCTGAAAACATGCGGAACTAAAAACCTAATGATCACTACTGTCAAATCATTTTACGGCAGCTATTCTGAAAATGTTAAATAAAATGGTAGCATACATGAAGTGTCAATAAATAAAAGAAATGGATAACAAGAAATGGGGGTAACTAAAGTGGTCACAAACCTCAAAAAACTGACAACAAATAAAAGAAAAGGATAAATATGAAGTAGCAAGAAATGAGGGTAACTAAATTGGTCACCAACGTCAATTCATCTGACGCCATCTATCCCGAAAACAAGAACGAAAGAAAACACAGTATATGAATTGACAACAACTAAAGGAAAAAGATGAATAAAAACGCAACGCGAAACAAGGGTAACTAAAGTGTCCCCGAAGCCCGTGGGAATGGATATTTGAGGGAAATAAAAAATCCAGCTCGACTCTCAGGCGGCACACATGTCACCAGACTTTTAGACGGTCTGCCCATGCAATATGAACTGAATTCGATATGGATTCTCCACTGGGCTACACTGCAAACTCCAAACCAATATATCTGAAACGACTGGGAAATAATCCTTGTATGGGTTAGGTTACCCTGCGTACCGCTGCAAACAAATTTATATATTTTGTTCGCCACTGTCCCCGTATAATTGATTTTTTTTCTTCTTCTTCTCTCAATAGGTCACTTACCCAATCATACAACTTCGATATTCATTTGAAGAATATAAAGTTTTTGAAGAATATAAAGTTGTAGTTCACGAGTTAACCCGCCGCAAGATTGAATACAAAAACCTGTACAAACCCGAAAGCATCAGTACCTTTAAAAAGTACCACCAGCAACGTGCGCATTAAATAAATCATATGGATTTAAAAATATAACAATTCTCTCTCTCTCTCTCTCTCTCTCTCTCTCTCTCTCTCTCTCTCTCTCTCTCTCTCTCTCTCTCTCTTTGCATACTGATATGACAAAGGATTTGGGCCTCTGCTAGAAGCAATTAGGAGGAAGAAATCTTATTCAATTTGCACATTTTCTGCATCGGGTGGTCGCCATCCCTAGAACAAACCCCAGCTTCCCCACCCCCGACCTCCCTACCTACCCCGAACACCAGTACTGGCGGCCCCACGGCACCAGAGTTGTCCCGGCCAATGCATTCAGCTAAGATAAATCTGCATGCCCGATACGGCCTCGGGGCTATTACTGCCTCTGCTGCAATTGCCGCCACGTCTGCCCTGTACAACGTTCAGATCTGCGGAGAGAGAGAGAGAGAGAGAGAGAGAGAGAGAGAGAGAGAGAGAGAGAGAGAGAGTACTACAGGACCGAGAGGTAAGGGAAGGGGAGGGGAGACGATAGACATCTCAGATTTTGTAGAGAGAAAGAGAGAGAGAGAGAGATCAAAGAAATGAGTGAGTACTACAGGAGCGAGAGGTAAGGGAAGAGGAGACGATAGACATCTCAGATTTTGTGGAGAGAGAGAGAGAGAGAGAGAGAGAGAGAGAGAGAGAGAGAGAGAGAGAGAGAGAGAGAGAGAGAGAAGAAATGAGTGAGTACCACAGGACCGAGAGGTAAGGGGAGATGAGACGATAGACATCTCAGATTTGTGGAGAGAGAGAGAGAGAGAGAGAGAGAGAGAGAGAGAGAGAGAGAGAGAGAGAGAGAGAGAGAGAGAGAAGAAATGAGTGAGTACTACAGGAGCGAGAGGTAAGGGGAGACACAATAGACATCTCAGATTTGTGGAGAGAGAGAGAGAGAGAGAGAGAGAGAGAGAGAGAGAGAGAGAGAGTAGGCTACTGCAGGACCGAAAGGTAAGGGGAGGGGAGACGACAGACGTCTCGACAGATCTTGGCAATTATAGGAGGGGAAAGTAAATGGTGGAAATAGGAAGTAAAACATGCCATTTTAGATAAGGGTCACCTCACCAGCTACACATTAAGAGTATGTTCAAGATACTCAGATACGTAGAGAGAGAGAGAGACAGAGAGAGAGAGAGAGAGATTACGATACGCATGTGTAGGTATATTTGAATCTTGGATTTCATTTCTTTTAAAGGTACCTTTTCTTCCATTTATCTGTTAGCAAGTTGCCTCAACATCAGAACATGTCAATATCTTTCTACCTGCGTTTGTGGGAGTTGCAGCCATGACAAGTTTAAGCAAAGTAACTGAATGCAAAATTCCTGCATTAAAAACGTAGCATTTGCAAAATGAAATACTCAGAAGAACTAGATGCATAAAGGGAAATAAGACAACAACAAAGCCGGGTCCACTGAAAGAGAGAGAGAGAGAAAAAATGGTTCGGTAAATGGCTGCATATTACCAAAGAAAGAGTGGGAATGACGCGAATATAGTAGACCATTTGTGCTAGGGGTTCCGCATATTAGCATTTAAATGTTTAAGCTCACACAAACGACAGCTTTTACGTGGCTGAAAGGGAAAATGGGAAACAGATCAGTTCCAAAACCACACACTCACATCGACTTCAAAATCTAATTGTCATATAGGTATACTTCGTTGTTTCCAATATCATGCCATATCCCACGAAAGTGTTATATTTCCCTATGAGAGAGAGAGAGAGAGAGAGAGAGAGAGAGAGAGAGAGAGAGAGAGAGAGAGAGAGGAACTTCACTCTACTTTCTACCTTCGATAGCACTCACTGGGAAGTCCAAATAAATCGATCTTTATCTTCCTTCCCACAATCACGTCAGAGAACACATGCAAATCTGGCCACTTTCAGCGTTTCTCGCCACAACATATTACACGCAACATTCAGCTCTTAGTCTATCTGACCTCCGGGGAAATTGAGCATAACACATCTCAAACACGTCATTAATGTTCTTGACATGAAGGGTAAAACCTACATCATTTTCCCTTGCAAAATACAGTAAAATCTGAACACAGCTCACATGACAGACTAATTATCATGATGCCCGAGATCGTGATACTATGAAAAATTAAAAAATTAGAATTACTATTACTATCACAGGTAAGGTTTTACAGTCACTCTTACGACTACTTTGTACTTCAGAAGAATTTCTCCACGTTTTCGAAATTCAAAAAGAAATAAAACTCCGTGGCTGAAAAACACACCAACCAGCATCACTTTATCAGCTCTAATGTGAGCCTGACTACATTATTTTCAGGGGAACCGGCTTATGATGGCATTTGGGATGCTCTCAGATTTCACATTAGCCGTACGCACTATGAAAACCCATCCAGTGAGAGTGGTATGCCAGTAAATGAGTAATAACACAGAGGTCATACTACCGCTCTTAGTTCCACTACGGAAAAAATACTCTTCATACTCGTAAAACTGAGATGCAATTGCATTTCAGCTTTGCATTAGTTGACTTTGTTCAAAAATACATTTCTTTCATAGCTAGGTAATGTTACGCTTTTTCAGATTCTTGTAGTCACGTGATTCCTTTCTATTTCCATTATGCTCACCGCTTTCATACTTAACCTGGAACAAACCATAACAACAAAATTATTGGTGAAGAAATCCGGGGGTGTAAATATAAATATATATTAGATATATATATACAAACAAGAGATTGCGAGAACCTGCTCGATTCTCCTTCTCAATCCGATTGAGAAGGAGAATCGAGCAGGTTCTCCAAAGCTCTCGTTTGAATACATATTTCTAATAAATATCTACATTTACACCAATGTGGATTTCGTCACCATTTTAGTGACTTTTGCTATTATGAGATTTTTATGAAAATTATTATAATACTTTTCTCTTGGCTTATCCTAAAAAAAAAAAGTCTTATACAATTGACAAGTTACAAGTCATTTGACGAATGTCTCCAACAACAGTGGCATTTAAATTACAAATTCTGATCTTCATAAAGGACAAACTTTATTCAGCAATAATGAAACGCCAATGAAAACAACATTTAAAAGTTAATTTTATGAGTCTTAATTAGCCCAGTAGCGTCACAATTTCCTTAGAGAAGGATGTTTAGAAAGTTCTTTAAAATGGGTGAGGTGAAAAAAAAAAACCTTAGGTACCTCAGCCAAATACGTTTCTACGATCCGCACTTTTCAATGACATTCTAGTCACATATTCTTATAGCAAGTTGCCAAGAATATCAGTGAAAGTTTTCTGCAGCTATTTTCCACTTTTTTTTCTTTCCTTTCGTTGTAGAACAAATTAAAACCTGCAATAAAACTAACGTGATGAAAATAAATCTTACAATGACAAATAGAACATGTTCGGAATTTAGCCACGATTCCGGAATGTCTTCCTAACACAAAACATTCACAAGAATCTCAGTCTTTTCTGCGGCAATTTTCCACTTTTTCTCTTTCCTTTCGTTGTAGAACAAATTAAACCCTACAATAAAACTAACGTGATCAAAATAAACCTTACAATAGCAAACAGAACTTCTTAGCAATTTAGCCAAGATTCAGGAATGTCTCTTACTAACACAAAACATTCACAAGAATCTCAGTGTTTTCTGCAGCGATTTTCCACTTTTTCTCTTTCCTTTCGTTGTAGAACGAATTAAAGTCTATAATAAAACTAACGTGATCAAAATAAGCCTTACAATAACAAATAGAACTTCTTAGGAATTTAGCCAAGATTCCGGAAAATCTCTTACTAACACAAAACATTCAAGTATTTTTTCGTGAATAAAAACGATAACTTTCCCGGTGTGTAGTAATATGTTGTCTAATCATCGGGCTCCTATGTAGGCCTAAGGTGACGTTGCGCAAACATTGCTCACACAAAAGCGAATGTTATGGAAATAAACCATACCAAATCAAGTCCAAAGTCATAAATTCACCGGGAAAATACATCAAATGGGAAAATGCCGATTAACTATTCGGGCCTGGTAAGACGACTTGATTACGGAAAGTGAGAAAAAAGAAAAAACAACCGAACTGTTTACATTTCAATACAAGGTTAAAATTACCGACATTAAATATCTAAAAATATTCAATATAACGAACTGGTTTTGATAATATTTTTCCACAGTTAAACAATATTTATCTATTGAACTATCGAGACTGCTGCATCGGCGGAATAAAAAAATAAAACAACAAGCGTTATTACAACACCGGCATTCCTGGTTAAGTCCGCATAGGCCTAGTCTACTTGATGCGACAGACAATGAGTATTTCCCCGATAGTGGAAAGGAATGGAATATAGAGTTTAGGCCAAAGGCCGAGCACTGGAACCTATGAGGTCATTCAGCGCTGAAAATGAAACTGAGAGTAGGCATGTTTGAAAGGTGTAACAGGGGGAAAACCTCGCAGTTGCAATATAAAATAATTGCTAGGAGAGGGTGGATAGGCTTAGCAAGATGGAACAAAGATAATATGAATGGAGGTACAGCAAAAGGAATGAAAGGGGTTGCAGTTGGGGCCGCAGGGAACCTTTAGTAATGCCTACAGTGTACCCGCGAGGTGCACTGACGGTGCTACCCCGCTACGGGGTTCTCTGATAGTGACAGATGTGGCTTTGCCACTTGAAAACATAAATGTTGTCAGATGCTATTAAGAGGACAGAAATAAACAACATTTATAGCAACCAGAGAGACGCATGGGAAAGGTAACATAATCGATAAAAACAGGCTTATGGCTGACGAGAGCTACTATTGCCTGCCTGTATTTTGCTATCAACCTGATACCAAGTTTGTAGAATGGACTAGTACCAAATATCAGACTAAACAATAATAATATTAATAGTAATCATGGAAATTAAGAGGTTCCTTGTAAACACTAAAATCAAATACAGTCCTCGGAAAATGAGCTGGTACTTAGCCTATGCCGCTGTCCCTGACATCTGAAACCCGCTACATTCTGACATAGGCCTAATACTCCCGACTTACCAAATATACTTCTATGGCTATCACTACATTAGGCCTATTCGTAATACAGCAACGGCTGTCCTCGTGGCTGCGTCCTCACACGCTTTCCAATGGGGTGATGTTCAAGAATAAAAATATGAACACGATTAAAATTTCAGCTCTCTCGTCGGGTAGTGGTAAAGAGCGCCCAGTTCACACGAACTGACCTGTGTTCGCTTCTTGAACCGGTCAAGTATGGTAGAATGGGCTCGTTCCCTAGAATCCATAATCATACGCTAATGGCTCGTTCCCTAGAATCCATATAGGCTATCTCTGTTAACATAATGTTGTTAGTCACAGCTACGGTAGAGAGAGAGAGAGAGAGAGAAACTACTAGTGGATTCATTACTCAGTGAAAAGGCATGCCACCAAAACAGGAGGGCCTCGACAGGGTAATCCTCATTCCACCGAGGTAAAACCATAAATGTTCATTAAACATTCCCCCGCCCTGTCTCTACGTATGTAGATATGAACAAATATTTATGTATAAGGATAATACACTACACATAGAAAAAATACCAAATGCAAAACAAACAAACTACCTAAGCTTTAAACTAAACACATACTCGCGGTCCATGAAAAAGTTATAACACATGCGAGCCTTTTCACCGCTAAAAGTAATTCTGAAGCGCTGTAGTTTTCGGGTCATTTCAAGATAAATATCACACTTGGTCTCTCTTCAATCTGTCAACGAAACTAAAAATTATGCTTTAATTTTATCCAACCGCTCAACTGTACATAGTAATAATATTAATTACCATTATTATTATTACGGTTAATATTATCCTTGCCTCCACCTAACACACTGACTTGCTATGAAATTACTGATTATTAAAAAATTTGTTTTGCCCCCTCGAACGTCAACAAAGTATCCAGCCCACAGGTTCCAACGCTGTTCCTGAAAGAACTTAAGAGACATACCGGCTGATGCCATTATCATATTTTTACCATGTTCTCAATAACGGCACCAATTCTGCGTTTTTGAAACATTCTCCGGCTCATCTTACTCAAAACACATGTGACTAACACTTCAAACTATCATCCTTTTGCTTAGTCTTTTATTATTAAGGCAGTGGTCAGCCGAACTGCCAAAACCAATTCTGCGTTTTTGAAATTCTCCGGCTCATCTTACTC
Source organism: Macrobrachium rosenbergii (assembly GCF_040412425.1). Classification (NCBI taxonomy): domain Eukaryota; kingdom Metazoa; phylum Arthropoda; class Malacostraca; order Decapoda; family Palaemonidae; genus Macrobrachium; species Macrobrachium rosenbergii. Next base: position 9,669,436 of record NC_089768.1, on the reverse strand, counting down.
AAAGCACGTGTGACTAACACTTCAAACTATCATCCTTTTGCTTCGTCTTTTATTATTAAGGCAGTGCTCAGCCGAGCTGCCAAAATACTCTCGGTAGGAGGAATACCTAGCCATATCTTTGGACAAAGCAACCCTTGTAATTCACCCATGGATAATTATATCCTATAATAGCGGTATTAACAAGGGGGCACAATTAATGTCGACCACACTGATATTACCACAGGGGCATATGGGCGCTACTGTTAGAATTACAATATAATTATGTTGCGTCTTCCTACAGCGAAAACCAGACAAAATAAGCGTAGAGGAATTTTCCCTGGCAGTTTCAGCTGGATGCAATAAAAGGTTTGATAAAGTTTAAAACTGTAGATAAAGGTAAGCTTACCTAGTGAAAATGCAAAAATAAATATTACATTATGCATGCAGGTGATAGGGAAGTATACTGAAGTATGCTAAGTTATTTGCCCAGAGGTTCAATTAGACTGACCTTGAAAAAGAAAATCTGACAGCTTTAGGTGCATGGCGGAAAAAAATTAATTCATCCAGATGAACGTATTTCTGATTACAAAGTATGAAAAATGACAGGTTATCATATAATGTTGAGGTCGAAACTTGCAGGATTGTTGAATACAATGAAACAAGTATTAGACACTGAATATTTGGATTTGCTACAATTATAGTGATGCCTAGATACATTTTATTTTTTATGTAGGAATATCCAGTGTGGTCAAACCGGCAAGGCGTGAACAGACTAATTAATTTTTCAGCCAACCTCAGCAATATTCCGTCCCAGTCTCAAGCACAGGCTATACCGCTCTCAGCATAAAACCTAAATGTTTTTCTAGAACAGTCTCAAATGCACTTGCACAAGTCATAAACAAACGTCATGACTAAGAATCAACATTCTAACTAATATCGAGGCACGTCTCAACTGCATTCATTGTACAATTTCATAAATTGGTACTTGACCTTTAACTAGACACATGAACACAATTTTTATAATATAATTTAGTGGCAATTTTTTCGTTAAAGAAAAGGAACATCAACAACACTTGTTAGTGTGACTAAATAATTAGCTGGCCAATGCTCGCTCTATAGTCATAATCCTAATCCTATCTCAACGCGGCAACTAATCGCCATAAGCCTATGGCAATACCACCCACCTATGGACACTGAGCTCTCCAAACACTTTTCGAGTAACCTCACTCTTCTTCTTCTTCTTCTTCTTCTTCTTCTTCTTCTTATTATTATTATTATTATTATTATTATTATTATTATTATTATTATTATTATTATTATTATTATTATTATTATTCAGAAGATGAACCCTATTCATATGGAACAAACCAACAAGGGCCACTGAATTGAAGTTCAAGATTCCAAGGAATATGGTGTTCATTCGAAAGAAGTAACAGAAGGTAATCGGAAATGCAGAAAGAGAATAACAGAAGATAATGGGAAACACAGAAAGAGAAGTAACAGAAGGTAATGGGGAAATACAGAAAGACAACAGAAGGTAATGGGAAATACAGAAACAGAAGTAACAGAAGGTAATGAGAATAACGAAAATAAACCAAATATAATCAGCATTAGTTATGAGACCCACAAATATTTAATGGAGAGATTCTGAGTATAACAGACTCAAGTATCAGTCTCATACTCTTGGCTTCTAATCAACAGTCTCATATTCTTAGCTTCTATTGATCAGTCTCATACTCTTAACTTCAATTGATTAAGCCCATACTCTAGATTCTATTGATCAGTCTCATACTCTTAGCTTCTACTGCCCAGTCTCATACTCTTAGCTTCTACTGATCAGTCTCATACCCTTAGCTTCTATTGATCAGTCTCATACTCTTAGCTTCTACTGATCAGTGTCATACTTTTAGCTTCTACTGATCAGTCTCATACTCTTAGCTTCTATTGCTCAGTCTCATACTCTTAGCTTCTACTGATCAGTCGCATACTCTTGGCTTCTGTGGATCAGTCTCACAATCTTAGCTTCTACTGATCAGTCTTCGATCCCTGAATTCCCAGGTCAATAGGAAACTACCCTTTACCTACCAAGGAATAGCTTTTAATTTCCAAGTTACATTTTGGTTTTTCTATTAAAAGAACAATACGCCCAGTTGCATTATTTAACGACTTATTTTACATATATACATATACTTATCATGAACTCAGAATTACCAGCAAAACAAATTTTATATTCTTATATAGCCACCGGAAATTCTATTTCCTCTCTCCGATGAAGCGAGATTTTGTCTGTTCCCAAAAGCTCTGCAACATCTCAGGTTTCATTAAACCAAGTGCTTGTTCCGACACACTTTTCAGTTATATCCGCTTAAGGTACTTAAGTTGCATTCAGAAAGGCAGATAGTGTTATTCTTCCATGAAGCCACTTATTCCATTGTCAAATTCGATGCCACGACACAGGAAATGTCAAACCCTGACGCATGAAAGTGAGTGTGGAATATGAAGCAATAGGATGAAGACTTAGCCTGCTTCAAATAGCGCGATACAAATTATATATTTTGATTCATCTATCACACTGGCATAAAAGCATCAAAGGTCGTCCGACAAACATCTCTGCCTCTGCCGTGATGTCTTGGAATATGAGGATTTTAAACGAATACTATTTGTTCTTAAAAATCAGAGTATTTCTGCGTCTCTCACAGGCATTCACGAGTAACAACGCAAGTAAAATAATCTGTTGCTAACTATAGTAGGGATCTAAATTGCCGATAAAATGGCTGCAGGAATTGAACAGAATATAGAATTTAGGGCAAAGGCCAGGTGCTTGGACCTATAACGTCATTCAGCGCTGAAACGAAAATCCACAGTAAGAAGGTTTGAAAGGTGTAACAGAGGATAACCTGGCAGTTGCACTATGAAATAATTGTCAGAGAGAGTGGAAAGTTAGATGGAAGAAAGAGAATATGAACGGAGTAGAGTGAATGGAATGAAAGAGGTTGCAGCTAGGGGCCGAAGGGAAGCTGTAAAGTAAGTAATGCCTACAGTGCATTAAGTGAGGTGCACTGACGGCACTATCCCCCTACAGCACCCGTAAGGGGGTAGTGCAATGACGACACTACCCCACTATGGGTGCTGTAGGAATATAACTCAGACCTAAACTCATTGTAACATCAATGTAGGCCACTCGTATTTGTACAATAATGACATTCATGAGACGAATACATAATATCGTCATGTAAAGCAAAGCCCTCGGAGAGATTGCACGCACTAATGCAACATTTATTCACGGTAAATTTTATCGATTGCGGAGAGAGCAGCAGCGATTAAAGGTGATGAATACGCAACTATAACTAAACGGGATAAACGTCAGATAATTGTCTTTGCCCAGATAATACCTCAGAAACCTCTCTCGCATTTCCAACCGACATAACTGCTACACTATTCGGAGACCATTTTCAATTAGTTTTGTTACGGCCTAAAAGACGCGAATTCCAACTTATTTCGAAGCCAATAAAACCACCGACATTTAAATTAGCGGTGGCTAGGTGAAGTTATTGTTAACGATTTATAGTGCCAACTGCTCGGGCAGGATTCAATAAGATTTATCTCAATACACATTTCCACGAGTACAACCTTGCGGCAAGCCAGGAACAAGTGTCTGTCCCACGGAAGAAACATTAACCTGAGCTATGTTACCGTAGAGACAGAAGTGATCGGATGATGTTAATAAAATTGAGAGAGAGAGAGAGAGAGAGAGAGAGAGAGAGAGAGAGAGAGAGAGAGAGAGAGAGAGAGGATGTGAGGAAAATCGGGGACAAAGACGTACATGTTGGCAAGGCTTCAGACATTATTATAAGTTTTACCCATTCATGTACCAATTAAGTCCCCATCTCTCACCGCCTCTCTCTCTCTCTCTCTCTCTCTCTCTCTCTCTCTCTCTCTCTCTCTCAACAGACAGACACAAGGGATATTGAGAAAAGTTGCCTTCATTTACCCATTTTTCTCATACCGAAAGAGGAAACAATTCATGTACACAAGAAATCGCATATGCTAAGGCAATTTCTCAATGCACCTTATACAGCTTGAAATAACAGAATAGGATATACAATACAGGCCGAAGGCCAAGCACTGAGACCTATGAGGTCATTCAGCGCGGAAACGGAAACTGACAGTGAAAAGCTCTGAAAGATGTAACAGGAGGAAAACCTCGCAGTTGCACTGTGAATCAACTGTTAGGAGAGGGTGGAGAGTACGATGGAAGAAGAATATAGACGGAGATACAGTAAAAAGGAATGAAAGGGGTAGCTTGAAATGATGATTCTTCAAATACAATATCCAAGTAAAAGGTCTAAGAAAAATTAAACCTATTGATCATTATCAACCTCCAAATACCAAATCATCGGAGTATCTTCCTAGTCAAGTTAGTTCACAATCGCTGGAACTTCTGAAGCTCGTTCTGAGAGTAAACGCTTATTTGTTAGGATGGCTCACAAGAGCCTCATCTCTTAGTCAAAATGTTTTATCTTCTTTGTTTTTGTTTTTTATATATATTTTATTCGCATGCGTTTCCTAAAACTTCCGTACTAGGCTCCAATCCTTTTTGTAACTTTGTTTTTCTGTTTTTCCAATTGTTTTAGCTGCAAGGTTTTATAATAATAATAATAATAATAATAATAATAATAATAATAATAATAATAATAATAATTTATTATTATTATTATTATTATTATTATTATTATTATTATTATTATTATTATTATTATTATTATTATTGTGTAATAAAAATCCACAATTATATAGTATATATATTACTATGTAAAATAAACCAAAGACTTTCGAACACTTTGAAAGGTGTTCCTCATCAGTGCTAACGTTAAATTTAACGTTAGCACTGATGAGGAACACCGTTCAAGTGTTCGAAAGTCTTTGGTTTATTTTACATAGTAATATATTTACAATATAATTGTGGATTTTTATTACAGAGATTGTTTTCACGAAATTGTGAATCTATTATTATTATTATTATTATTATTATTATTATTATTATTATTATTATTATTATTATTATTATTATTATTAAATCTTGTTATATTTTAGTTAGTATACTTGAAGTCCTTAAACTAGACAAGGACAATTTATAGACAGAGTATATCATGTTTCCGCTTGGTCTTCTGCCCATTGGATCATTTGGGTTGTTTTGGTAATGTCTTTTTTTGTTTTTTGAAGGGGGAGGGATGCAAGCAGATCATAGTTGAAGCCATATACACACATACATTTAATTTTTTCTTATGCCATCTATATTTTTTTCAAACGTTAAAAACTTTCATTTGTGAAATAATTCATTTTGAAAGTGATACGTAACTTAAATGATATATCATGTACGGTTAAATGCATTTACATTCACGTGCACCACAGGGGGCAGATATCTGGCATTCCATCAATCCTGCGGAACAGCAAGTTTGGATCATCAGCTTCCCTAATTAACCTGGAGAGTTCAGTTTTTATAAGAACACGGCTGGCGTTTATCTTATCTAAAAGTATTGAAAGATATGTTTCCAGCCGTCGCTGATATCGAGTTAATAAGGAGACCAGACTAGAATGTAGAATTTAGGCCAAAGGCCAAGCGCTGGGGCCTATGAGGTCATTCAGTGCTGAAACGGAAACAGACGGTAAAAAGGTTTGACAGGTGTAACAGGAGGAAAGTCTCACAGTTGCGATATGAATCAAATTTTAGGAGAGGGTGGAAAGTTAGATGGAAGATTATGAAGAGAGGTACAAGTAAAAGGAAATGGAAGGGGTTGCAGCTGGGGGCCGAAGGGACGCTGCAAAGAACATACGTAATGCGTCTACAGTGCACCGCATGAGGTGCGCTGTCAGCACTATTTCCCTCTCCCCCCCAACACCCCAACCTCACACGGGACTAACGCACCAGGGAGTTCGGTTTTTATAAGAACGCAGCTGGCATTTATAATCTTATCTGAAAACAAAAACATTAGAAGACATGTTTCCAGCCGTCGATGGTATCCAGTTAATGAGGATCCCCTCCACAAACCTGCTGCGGCACTTCACGTTATTGCTTCTGTATAAGTCTGCGTTCCATAAATTCATTATATGGTCGAAATCCCCAAACAATGTGTGGCTATTGCACTGTTTCTATTATTAATATTAACGGCTCCAGTGTGCTTCCCGCTGCGTTTATCTAGATTTCTTCCGGTCTGCCCACGTGAGCCATATTGCAATTGTTGTCAATTGACAACGTTCATCCCCGGTTCGTTCTTTTCTTTCGCTTCCCTGATTTCGTTTTTACAAGGGGATTTACGGATGGTTTTGGTAAAATTAAATATTAATGTTTGTTGTTTCTCCCATGATTTTTTAGTGACCTTACCTTTAAGTGTATTTCTAACACCATACAATTATTTAAACACAAATTCTCATCTATACAGAATGTCACTGTTTATCATAGTCTTTATTATTATTATTATTATAATTAACAATAAAAATAATAACGGATAATTAAGAGTGTTAGATCCCTATGAAGGACAATTAGAATAGCATAAGAATCCTAAGGAACCATGGATGTGAAGGGCAGATCCTCAGGGGAAGGTTATAGCCCGGATCAAGGTTGTGAGGAAAAAAATACATAATAACAATAATAATCGCTTAACCAGGCCACTGACTCCCATTTCAAGACTCTCACAGTGCGAATCCGGAAGACCTACTTTTAAATGGGGTTGTAAATGTGTGTGTATATATATATATATATATATATATATATATATATATATATATATATATATATATATATATATATATATATATAGAGAGAGAGAGAGAGAGAGAGAGAGAGAGAGAGAGAGAGAGAGAGAGAGAGGGGAGAAGAAGAAGAAGAAGAAGAAGAAGAAGAAGAAGAAGAAGAAGAAGAAGAAGAAGAAGAAGAAGATGGGAAAAGACCAGAGTTCTTATTGAAAAACGGTTCTTGTTTAAAAAGTCCTAAGTGCATCCCGATATCTTATGTACGTGTTTGTGTGTGTTTGCGTGTGTGTGCGTTGGTTATTCACACACTGAACTTCTCTTCCCTCCAAGATTAATTGTAGTGCCAACTTATTAGCTGTCACTTCTCGGAACTGGAAGCTTGCAATTTACGGACAAGCAAAGAAAAACAAAAAGACTTTCAGACGTAAGCATGAAAATTAATGAGTTTACGCCGAAGGAGTTAAGGGAATCTCAATATAAAAATAAGACCAAAAACCAAGAGATCTACCCTGAATAACTTTACATTATATTATAATACATTATATTATATTATATTATTTATATATATTGTGTGTACACAAATTAGGTAAACTCCTTATCCTTTTTAAAATTTCTGTCTTTACACAGCATTATATTTTTATTATTATTATTGTCCTACACGTACACACACACACACATACACACTGTGTGCGTAAAAGGACAAAAATAATAATAAAATAACAATGCAGTGCAATATAAAAAAAAAGAAATAAAAATGTATTGAGTTTACATAATTTCTGCTTAAAACAACTGTTCTATTAATTATATTTAATTATGATGCCGACTATTATTTCTTCTGTAAACAAAATAAAGCCAAAAATCTGTTTTACAAGATGCAAAAAAAGAGAGAGAGAGAGAGAGAGAGAGAGAGAGAGAGAGAGAGAGAGAGAGAGAGAGAGAGAGAGAGAGAGAGAGAGAGAGAGAGAGAGAGGCTAACAAACGCTGAAAAGTTGCAGATCATGATAAATGAATGGCTCTTCTAACTTTCTTGCATTAGTGGACTGTAAACCTTTGCCCCGCCTCACCTCCTGGTACTTTGGAATGAACGGGCTCTTGCCACTTCATCAACAAGGTCTATCAAAGCACTGTATTTGAAGAATAGCTAAAACTAGAGGGAGAAAAAGCTAAACAATTACAAAAAACCATCGACGCTGCAATACCCATGAAGCTTACGAACTAATAATAATAATAATAATAACAATAATAATAATAATAATAATAATAATAATAATAATGGTGAAGAAATACACAGTGGTGTAGATGTAAATATTTATTTTTTAAATATATATTTACATCTACACCCCTGTGGCTTTCCTCGCCATTTTAGTGACTCATGCTATTATGAGATTTTATTGAATAATAATAATAATAATAATAATAATAATAATAATAATAATAATAATAATAATAATAATAATAATAATAATATATCAGAGCGGATGGAGATTAGGCTAGCAAGCCCAGACCCAGAGAAAAAGAAAACGCGAAATAAACAAGGGATGAGTTAAATAAATCATTAAATACGCTGCGCACGATTGCTGGGCGCTATGATCATGTTGCAAGGTTAAACCATTTCAGTGTCAGGTGACTTAAAAATGTCACATACCCGAAGCACTAATGGTAACCGCAAGTCATAACAAACTAAGTTTTTTTTTCATTTGCATTTTGACATTTCCTTCCTTTTCGAACTACAGTAGGCTACATGTAACATAAGATACGCATCCCTAAACTGGAAAATAAGAAAGAGTCCTACCAAACACGACACCTAATAAATAAATAAATATATATATATATATATATATATATATATATATATATATATATATATATATATACTCATAACTGTGTACAACGGTGTGATTGTCTTTGTCATTACTACAGTAAGTATGTACTGAATATTATTAGACTCACATTTTCCTTTAAACTACTCTAATTATGATAGGTCTATGCAGGTAGATAGATATACAGCCAATATTAGGCTATATAATATCATGGATTATGACATCGTCCATTAAATTATATATATAATATATATATATAAATATATATATTTACTTATTTATTTATATAGTTATATATACTGACTGATGATGAACTTGTGGCACCTATTGGGCCTAAGTGTAAAAAAAAAATTCTAATTTTTTTTATATCTTATCCCCAAATCTAAACCTGAAGTAAAGGAAGAAAACTTTATATTTACATATATATAATTATATATATATATATATATATATATATATATATATATATATATGAATTTTATATGTAACTAAAAACCATTATAATATAAATTGGTATGTATTTTACCATTTACGGATAAATGGAACCTTTTTAATACAGAAGATATGTATTTGCTTGTCATATACATTATATATACACACACACACATATAATGTATATAGGCTATACAGTATAGTAGACTGATATAAATGTAAATTAATAATTGAATAACGAAAAAAATAAATACATGCACATTTATAACCTATATCACAGGAATGAAAATAAATACTTGAATCATATATATATATATATATATATATATATATATATACTTTTGTATGTATGTATGTATATATATATATATATATATATATATATATATATATATATATATATATATATATATATATATATATATATATATATATATATATATATATATAGGTGGTCGTGCCCATGGTGATTTATAGGACGAGGAGGGCACACACCACTGTCAGGGAAGAAAGAAACTACTGAATTTCAATGGAAGAAATCCCTGTTGTATACCAACCTGTTGAAGGAGTGCTGTTATTGTTGTTGTTGACGGTGGTGGTTGCGGTGGGTACCGAGGCAGGCCCAGTGGCGACCGTTGTCATGGTACTCGGAGGGGATTTGCTGATGATAGGGGATTTTGGGGGCGTGGTTTGATCCGTGGAGGTGGTTTTTTTCTCGCTGACTAATGACGATGCAGATGATGATGATGACGTTAATGGCATTGGTGGTGATGCAGGAGACGACGACGACGACGACGATGGCGGTGGTTTTGAAGGCGACTCTGGCAGAGTGGTGGAGGTGGAGGTGGTGGTGGTGGCGGCCAGCATTGTGCAAGGTGTGGTGGTGGTACTAGTGGTTGCGATGGGTAGAGAAGGGTCATTATGGCCTACGACAGCCTTCCTGCCTTCTTGGAGTAGGGGAATAATATTGTTGGCCCTGCTGCCAGGAGTCGTGGAGGAGTGTGAGGTTGCCGCAATCCCGGCCATACTAAATACAGGTAAACTGGGTACTAGATGAGGTTGGCCTAGGAGGGACGTGGATCCCCCTGAAGAGACCCCCCTGTCGGGAGGTGCAGGTGCGCTCACATCCATGACGGTGTTATTGGAGGCGGTGTGGCATCATCCGCTGTGGCATTTGTGGTTATACCCATCATTCTCAACCTCCTCCCCCTGTGCCCTGATGGTCCAAGGCCATTATGATCATCATTACTCCCTCACTTCTATTTTCCTAGGGATAATCTTCACTCCATCTACTCCACACCCCTGACTTCCTTCTTAACCTAATGTTTATGAAGGTCTCACTGCTTATGGCCCCTCTTCACCAACGGGCGGGGTACTGACTGTAGCGTGGAATCATGAACTGTCAGGAAAATCACGCCCATAGTTTTGGAACGCAGTTACCTGCATGCAGCAAGTACTGTAGGTCTAGCCCTACCGTCTTTGGAAGTCGAGATCCAACTTGAGGCCAAAGCCAAGTATTGGCTGAAGAAGTGTTTACAAACTCACCGTGGCACTTTTTATGTAAAATTGTTAACGGCACGTATCTCGACAGCTTATCTCTTACACTGCTTCTGGCCTACATATCTGCAGAACAATTTCAGAAAATTAATTCCAAGATCCTAATAAAGGCAACGGATTGCCGTCTACGCTAGGCTAGGCTAGGCTACGCGACGGTTCATACCTAGGCTAATGGATATACTTTTATTACGCAGCTTGATTTTTACATGTTTTCCTACGGAACATTTGAATTACATACTCTTTTGATAAAATCAAAACAACAATGACCAACGACGCTTTGAACTATTGACAGAAGTAATCAGATTACTTTAAGAATGAGACTTTACATCACTAGACCGACCTGCAGTGGACTGGTATGTGACGTCCTTTTTTTCGTTTTTCTTTCTACCTCGTAAAAGAATATTTTGACGACTTGATTTGCAATGACAACAATTTTCTGCTATTGCGCAAGCACTAAACTCTCACATGCACTAAACACTGGCTTTCTATAAGCATCTGGTGCTTTGGTATGAATTTTTAAAGCATATGAACATATGGTCAGGCGCTGGTCCTGGAAATCAATAGGTCTATCTTATTCACATCAACACCCGCGGTTCGGGGGAGACTGAGGCCTGAATTAGCAAGTCCCGTCTGGCCCGAGGCCCCGCCCCATCCACCCGCTCTTCCTCCGCCTACTCAAATGCGTCCTAGCACAACGCTTGTCCCCCTAGCGACCGGCGTTTCTTATTTCGTCTCTCTTAAACTAACTTCTGTTTCGATTGTACTCGCTGACTCTGACCTCATTGCACCTACTAGCAGAGAAACATTTCCTCAGGTACTGAATAGCTTCTGTCAAGCCATACTTTAACCTCTAGCGGAATGTGTAAACTGTGTCGGCGGACTACCAGCGCTAGTTTGAATCGACGATAGAAAAAAAATCGTTAAAAATTATGTCACTGTTTTAAAGTAAGTTTTCTCTAATTTCGTGTACATTAAATATCCATTCAATAATAAAATATCACCGACTAGCTTCGCTACTGTATATTCGGTTAACAGAACACGAGCCTGTGCTAAAACGCACCCGATCCAAACAAACGTGCGTTCGTGCGTCGGTTTACATGAGACGTTAGAGGAGAAAAAGGACATCCTGGGTTGCTAGCAAGGCACTACTGTTCTTTGCAAGTCTCTCTCTCTCTCTCTCTCTCTCTCTCTCTCTCTCTCTCTCTCTCTCTCTGTTTGAATTATACCGAGTGTATACCTAATTGAGAAAAATTGGCGGAGTGATCTCGCAGCCAAGTAATGTCAGGACGAAGAGTGAGGTCGATGAGGACGACCATACTGGAAAGTTCTCGTTGACGTTTATATTTGCGTGTTTGTGCGTACCGAGGTTCAGTTGTAAGCCACGGACGCAACCAAATGGCAATCGGGCTACGAATTCACGCCGTGTCTGCTTCTGAAAAGGAACTTGACAGTCAAGCAAGCATTATCGGCGTGGGATTAAGCGCTTCTCCTACCCACGTCGCCGCCGCCCCTCCCCCACCAATGATTCATGTGAATAATATTTACCAAAAATCTTTCGGAAATGCGAAGTTGCTGATTACTCAACCCACCATAATGTATCCTTTCTTTCTCTGCCTACTTTTATATTTGTATATATGAAAAAATAAACGTATTAGCGTCAATAATTTTTTTGTCCTTTGCATCAACAAGGGCGTTTCAGAAAAAAAAAAAGTCGTTACCACATCACACATTTATTGATGAATCGTATAGATATGAACACCCTGTTTAGTAAACTCGGAACGATATTTTTTTCATACAGTATGATATATATATATATATATATATATATATATATATATATATATATATATATATATATATATATTCTTACTGAATGAAGATACGAATGTTATATCCACCATTATTAGAAAAAACTTCTCTAATTTCCTGAATCTTTTATCCCCTAAGCTAAAGCTGAGGACAACGAGTTGAAATGCCTGAAACAGCTATCGGGAGAGTAGAATAAAAGGAACAACAAAGTGGCAGTATTCTTCACTTCCTTCTAACCGTGAGGATAAGAAGATTAAGAAAATTAGAGCAGTGTTTTCTTAAGACAGCGAACGCCCTTAATGTGAATTATTTACAAGAATGACAGTGCTCAAAGAGCATAATGTATATAGCCTATATGTATATATATGCATATATGTATGTATATATATACATATATATATATGCATATGATGATATATATATATATATAATGTGTAACAGGCAGCCTTGGAACACTAGATACCGTTGGCATTAGTTGTTCATTTAGGCGCCGTATCTTAGTAGTGTAGCAATCGACTCACATCAGCCAGGTCCGTGGTCGTATTTTAGGCTCCTGCCGCCCAACAGTCGACCAAGCTGTGAATGGGTACCAACGTCAGGTTGGATCTATAAAAGGAAATAGGACTAGCACTAGCAACCTCATCACTAAAGTCTTGCAAACAACCTGATGGCTCTATCCTTCTTTACCAACATTCTGTAAATGGGAATAGCATATATATATATATATATATATATATATATATATATATATATATATATATATATATATATATATGTGTGTGTGTGTGTGTGTGTATACATATATGTGTGAACTTTAGAGATAATAAGAGGTCGTTTTGCGAGAAAATCAGTGCAGAGAGGAATGACAAGGAGCAAATGGAATTCAGAATGATTAATGCAAGTGGAGAAGCACTTGCAAAAGTGAATGCACCCATGGGTGGATGGAATGAGAACTTTTAAGACCTGATGAATGTGGGGGATGAATGATGTAAGGTGGGTACGATCAACCTGTCACTATTATTTCCAGACATTTGGATGGATAAATACCCGGTCCGGAATGTGACCATTGACCATTTTAAACCTAAGTATCTGGTTGGTATTGTTCATTCACTTTATCATAATCATCTCATTAACGGTGTAGCGTGGTCATGGTCACGTCCATTTCCCACTGCTGGTTTTAGCAGCAAAATTCTGTACCTTTCGTAACTGGCTCTTCATGATTAGGTTACATACACCAGGAGAGAAGCTCATTAATAGTGTTTCTATTATAATTTTCCCTCATCAATTATCAAGCACCCCTTTAAAAGAAGTTCATTTGCCTTTGCACACATTAATCTGGCAAAAAAATGGTTAACTATCTAGAACCATTTCCATGTTTTTAGCTGAAACTTGAGGACTTATTTCATAAGAACGTCTACCTTATTATAAAAATACGGTGATTTGCAACCTATGTTTATCATTGCTTCAGTAAAAATGGATTCTCATAGGATTAAAACATTTTTAGAAAAATAACTATTTATGTGTTCCATTGCTGTATCCATCTTTTGTATTAAATCTAAGTTTTTTCACAATAATTAGTTTACCAACCATAAACTGCACGAAGAAACTGGTAATTCACCACTTCTTGCTTCGCTGTTATTATAATTTTTCTTGCTATTTGTTCCTAACTACCGCCTGGTTAGGATTTCTTTCTGTCTATAGTAGGTAAAATTCCTATATGTCAGACATTCCAGTGGCCTCGCTTACAAAACGAAAGTTTTGTAAACGTAGCTGGCTTCGTTCTTTGACTTCACTAAATCCTGATCATTGGTAGGATCTCGCTGGTAATATAAAGACCAGTAGGCGTCTTGCTTTTGGGATTGTATGTCTTTGTGAGGGTGCTGGAAATCTTAGAGCGCATGGTACCCACACCAGCCTCGATACGGTGGAGCCACGGTGCTACCAACAGTCATCAGGGTGGCCAACACTTCGGGTACAGTGTTGCAGCGTTACCAGTGACCATAAGCACTTCTTTTATTCACCCAAGGCTGCCGTCCATCTTAGGCCTACCACAGCACCACCAGGCCTGTGCACGGATAATGAGCCCAGTCAGCTTCTTATTCACTGTGAGTTACAGTCATGCAATGCAACTCATCAACCCTGACCTCAAGATCAATATGTTGTGTCTATGCACTGTCTTTATTCATCCAGCACCTGCACTGATGTGAATATCATTGGGCAGCGGTTAGGAATAAGTTCCGATGCGCCACTAATCTGCGTAGCTAGGTTATCGGGATGTCATTATGCAAGGTAACCTTGGGAGATGTAGACACCTTTGGCTTGTCATCTTCCTTGATTCGCCTTAGAGTAACATACTGTCTGTACGTAAATTTTAGAGAATACGCTATATTTGCACAAATACCATATGTTTCTGTCCCCGTCCTTTTCTTTTGATTAACTTTTCATAAGTCTCAAATTATTTAGAATTATAATGTAAACCGTAACTTACTTATCGCATTGGTATCCAGCACTGTTTGGAAGAAGTGTGATCACAGTTTGGCCTACCAAAATCCGTACGTCTTGAGTTTATGTGACTCTTTCCTTTATATAGTCCTTGTGTGAGAGATCGTTTTGCCACAGGCATTATCACCAGAGACGCTCAGATGGTCAGTTGTGAAAATATGAAAAATGATGGAGACTATATTCAAGAAATTACTATTATTATATTTACGAACTTATTCTTATAAAAGCATTTTTTTAACAATGCGAATAAGTGATTTTACCGTTTCTTCAACAGTAATTATAAAGGAATCTGATTTTTTTACGTAAACGATAAAAATACGCTGCTCTCATCTATTTCAAAATCTCACTTCGTTCCTTACGTCATCTGTCAACTTTTCTAGGTCAAGGTAAAAATTTCCACTTGGATATTCATATATATAGTCCATTTTAAGATTTTCATCTTACGTGTCTAGTGAACTTTTGAAGATGATGCCTTGGCTACGAGTCTTTAAACCACGAGAAGCTCTCTCTCTCTCTCTCTCTCTCTCTCTCTCTCTCTCTCTCTCTCTCTCTCTCTCTCTCTCGTTTAGGTTTAGGTCTGGACAAATCAACACTTTTTGTATTACTTAACGATCCGATAAATGACAGATCTCGACATCTGATGCTAAAACTTCTCTTGACTGTCTTAGTTACAACACCCAAAAGAATTTCAATTGTACTTGTGATAGGCGTTGGTTCATCGATTATTAGACTTCTGTTGAAATTATTGACAATATTCCTGAGCTTCAACTGACGCACTTAGAGACTTGTCATTTTTGTCACCCGGTGAAGAAATATTCTATTTTCGAGAGATGACATTTGAAGAATTTCCTGAAGCAGTTGAAACTTTTGACCAAAGCATATAAGAAAGGCCACACACGACTCCGATTATAAGTTGGCTGGTATAATGGTTAGAGTCGTGGCATGCCACTCAGATGTCGCGGGTTCGCGTCTCCCCAAGGGCGATGAAAAATCATTGGCTCTGTATCGCGATCAGTTACCGCTGCAGTGTGTGAGTGGGTCTGTGGTGGGAGGTTGAAACCAACATTCTTTGGAAGCCTGAATTTCAAGTCAATGGCCCCTTTGGTGTGCTTGTTCCTTGTGAATAGGTTTCATCTACTGAAATGATATTAATAATTATTATTATGCCGCCACGCCTCTTCGGTTTATTGATGGCAGGGGTGATGCGAGGTGAGGGGCAGAAAGTAAAAAAGGTTGAAAATTTAGAATTATACCTTAGCAAGAGTTAGATAAGTGAATGTGTGTGTGTGTAGATGTTTGAATGTACGTTAAGCAACTGCTCGTAGAATGGAGGGGTAAGAGGCTGATATCAGGCAAACAATAGTACAAGAGATCTGTAAATGGAAGGTAGCGAGATGGGTGAAACAGACTGGGATGAGACTTGGAGCGTCAGCAGAAGCCAAGGACGGGCTTTGCGAAAGTGTTGTTGAGCCAACTTTCCTTTTTGGAAGTGAAGTGTGTATGTCGAATGTGAAAGAAAGAGAAAAGTTGAAGCTTTTGAGATGAATTCTTTCAACAGTACATGATTCAAAATTGAAATGTTTTAAAAGTGGAAATACACAGAAGTGTTAACAAATGTTACTGTGCCGATGGATGAAAGGATAGAAAGGAGATTTTGCAGATTGGTCACATGCAGAAAATGGATGTCTACAGGTTGGCGAAAGCATGGTATAATTCAGAAGTGTTTCTAGGAAGGGAAAAGGAAGACAAAGCATGTGCAAGTTAATTAGCTTGAAAGAGGTATTGAAAACGATGGGTCTTAATATCTTCAAGAACATTTTTCTCCTTCCACACTCAATCCTTCCCATGAACTCCTCGAAGTATCATACCTGTACGCTTTTATGGGGTTTGAAGGTCCGACTCCTTACACTGATACTGCGGAAACATAGGGCAAATATAATATAATATAATATAATATAATATAATATAATATAATATAATATAATATAATATAATATAATATAATATAATATAATATAATATATAAGGAACTGAGAAATTAACTCCATCTATATATATATATATATATATATATATATATATATATATATATATAAATAATATATATATATATATATATATATATATATATATATATATATATATATATATATATATATATATATATATATATACACAGTATGTGTGCGTGTGTGTACGTACGTTAAGCAACTGCTGGTAGAGTGGAAAGGTAAAAAGATTGATGTCAGGCGAAGAATACAACAGTAGATCTGTGAAACCAGTGAGGTGGAAGAAGAGCAAATTATTGAACCAGTCCCTCACCCTCCCCATCCCCCCAATATTCTCCTGTCATTCGGAAGGAATCCGAATTTATTGAGATTCAAAAAGAAAATTACTTTTATTTTAACATTCAAATGTTCTGATAGGTCACCAAAAATCACAAAAATTATGAATATCTAAAAAAAAAAATAGTAATTTCCAGAACTTGACACGTAATCATTTTCACTATATAAAGGTACGTTTAAAAATACATTAGTACATAACGTTCCCACCCATAATCTGTAATGCATGTAGCGCACGTAACAGGATGTCATCGAGCCGTTATGATAACAACATTCCATTTTAAAGATTATCAGTTCTTGCTGCGACGGAGCGTTGGCGAAGACGCCATTGATCCCTATTGACGCCGCAAAGCATGAGAACGTCCAAGTCACTCCATGGATTCTAGATAAGGTGGCTAAGGAGGACACCGTCCCTGGGAGGAGGGTGACTAGGTCATTGGGCGTTTCACAATAGATTAGAAATGTCTGATAAAAAGGCTTCTTTTTCTTTTGTCTTCGTAAATAATCCTCTCAACATTTATTGATATATTGTTATTCTTATCATTATCATCATTATTATAATTAAATTCAGTAATTAAAAATACTCATAGTAGCATGAGTCCTGAAGTGGAGAAACAAATCCACAGCTATGCATGGGTACGTGCATTCAAAAATAAATATCTACAGAGAGCTTTCGGGAATCTGTTCTAGTCCCCTTTTCAATCTGTGGCTTTGTTTCTCCGTTCAGTTCAGTACTATTTGCTGTATTAAAAGACCCTTAAGCACTAAAGTATTCAAGTTAACACATAGCAGTGTGTCAGGTACTATTGCATTCATGAGTCAGGTAAGATTACCTTTCGCAGAATTGATAATCATTGAGGGTTTTTCATGAGTTATTCCAATAAACGGTCAGTATTCTGTTTCCAATTTTTTTTACCCTCATATTTTTGAACGGCATTATTATAATTATTATTATTATTTTTATTATTATTGGAACAAGCCCATATGGCATTAATCTACTACGCAAGGTATAAGTATAGAGTGTGCAAAAGGAACAGCTGTTTCACGCAGGTTACTATATAAACTAAAATCAATAAAAAGGATAAACCTATAAAGATGTCAGCAGTTTTGGAGAAAAGTAGAAAAAACCAATTAACATTCCAGTTTCCCTTGACACTTACAAGGTCAACATCTAAGACATTGGCAGAATAGATGGTTCAGTTTCCAACCCAATCATAATAAAACTCTGATAAAGGGCACTGAGACATCATGACACCTCAGCGGAAGGTGATGCTTTGGCCTGTTATCTACGCGTCACCTCCGATGTGCTAGTACTAAACATGGCGGAAGCTGAATGGGACGCCGTGTTTAGTACTAGCCCCTCGGGGATCAAAGCTATCGCTTATTAATATATGTCGACCACACAATATAGAAATGGGTGTATATAATACTTTGATCCCCGAGGGGCTAGTACTAAACACGGCGTCCCATTCAGCTTCCGCCATGATAGTACTAGCACCTCGGAGGTGACGCGTAACAACAAGCCAAAGTAGCGCCCAGTCGAATGTGGACGCTGATGCTAAGCTAAATGAATAGCACACACACTAATTCCAAAGGCTCAGGCCCAGAAGGTGGTCTTGACCATTAATAGCGATGGCACAGAGGCTCCTGCAACATAGAACAATGAACGCATTGCTTCCAACATTAACCGCTATCTCCTGACAGGGGTTGGCTGTGAGTATGGAGAAAAATGTTAATGAACAAGTGGATCTCCGAAAAGGTGAGAGATACTGTCTGAAATAATAGCGGAGTGTTTCGAAAATCTGCTTGATATGGAAGAGCGGAAAGGTTTTTCTAAGAATGGAAAGACAGTAGGTGGAATTACAGACGACAGACTATGGCACAGGGATGACAGTGTGACTGATGGTTGTCAGGTATATCCGGAATAGGGAAAGGTATCAAAGGAACGGGTGTGAAAACTAATTGATCCATTATATGAAGGTGAAAGGTGTTTCGACAAGAGGGTGCGGAGATCACGTGGTTGTTATGAAACAGATTTGTGAGAAGTTTAAAAAGTTTAGAGAAAAAGCTGTATGTGGCTTACATTAGCCATAGACAGAATCAACAGAGAGGAAGTAAGAATGGAAGGTCATTTCTTGAGGGCTATTAAAACTTTTCGTGAAGGAAGTGAGGCTTTATCAACGCTGACCATCTAGTGTGATTAAACTGGGCCTTCCTGTCAGTTGGTGTAAAATTCACCAAATGTCTTACCAGTTATGACGAGGGGGGAAAAATGCCAATCGCCAATACTGCCTAAATGAGGAACATGGCAATGAATAGCCGGAATTTCCAGGATTTTTATTGCCACACATGCAGCCATCCTCACCAGGAGACATAACATGGAAGGGCCTTTAGAGTAAACATTCATGATCTGGGAGTGTCAGTAGGAGTTGTAACTATTTTTTTCCCTTTGGTAACTAACTTTGAACCACCGTCACCTCTCATCTTGTCAACACATTTCCCCAGTCAGATAGCCATCACTTTTACTTTTGACAGGAAGGTTTTTCTTTCTTTTCGGGCTATCAAGGTTTTCTTCTGAGACTCCCATCCCTCTCCATACCCAACAAGCACTCTTTTCGAACTACACTAGGCCTAATAGTCAGCTTCTGTGACTAGTGCGACCTAAGGGAAGACCCTTATCAATTTGCCATTACTAGAGGACTTCTGCATCAGATCACAGGAAGAGGAAGAATTCAATTTCTGCTATCTCAGGCGATAGGGCAGCTTTTTCCCAGATGATTCCTCTTCAGTGACTGACTATGACAAATTTCTACAAATTCAGGTACTAATATCACAGTCAAGCAGAGAACAATACGTATGAAGGTCACCCCTAAATAGGATTTTAAGCTGATTTTTAGTCCAAGGAAAATTCCCACAGAGCTTTCTGTAAGGCGTCTCAGAAAGATCTGTTTTTCAAATGACCTCCCTCTTAGCATTTTCATTAATCAAATTTTCAAGTGGATTGCACTGATTTTGAGCCAAATCTCACATTCCGATGGGCATTCAGTGGTTCTGTCCTTCTCCAACTTTTTCACAAGCCTCATTTATTAATGTGGACCAACTTTGGATATTTTTTACCTCTGTTTTCCCCCTTTAATGAGAATGATGTGAAGGAAGGTTTCTGTGCCTTGTTTAGAGTATGGTAAGAAACTTCGGCATCATCAAGTCCTTAAGACCCAACTCCAGCCAGAGTCTTCTTTGTCATTCATTCAGCCCCCCAACTACCCATTCATAGAATGTTAGAGTACCTTCACTCAAAAATGGTATCAAAAGGAATCTCGCTCCTGCCAAAGAGGAGAACTTCCCTCTCGCCAAAGTAGAGTTCACAAGTTGGGGCTTGGACCATTTATGCTCTCCTCCATTATTCAAGATGGCCTACCTACTCCCCCCCTCTACCTCATATCAAAAACAAGGTCTCTATCAGCTTAGCCTATCCGTCACGATTGCGCCTGATTTGCACATCATAACGCTTATATCATATATTATAAAACAGCATTCATTCAACGACTTCTTTGGCGGGCTTCTACAACCTAGTGTTCTTCTTAATTAACGAGTGATTTTCCATAATCGATTGTTTTGATTACCATGACAGAATCAGTTACTGTATCATTTTGGCTTAAGATGGAGAGATCTCTGTATCGCATTCTCATCCGAATAAGTGGAAGGATTTGTACTGCTTACCAGTGCACATGAAGTTTTTTCATAACATTCATAATTCTGTATACAAACTTTGGCATATATCAAGGTCCCTTCTACTTCTCCGCCGCCCCCCCCCCCCCACCCCCGACTGGGCGCTGATGATGTGTGTGAGGATGTCTGTGTGTTTGAGAGAGAGAGAGAGAGAGAGAGAGAGAATAGATATTCCTCAATTTGTGGAAAATTAACTCTTATCATGGGAAATTCTTAGACGCCTCGAGTACTTAAGTAAAAGACTACGTAACTATTTAAGCCACTAGTTTTCAGTCTGGGAAATTTTAGACTTATCTTTGAAAGTTTTGTTATTCGACATATTTCAGGAAAAAAAAAACATTCGTAATCAGTCAACGACTTCTAGAGGTGAATGAATTGCTGAATAAAAAAAATGCATGGAATAAATGCCATCAATGATAAAAAATAAAGTTGAATATCCACACAAATAGGCAAACCGATCTTACTTAACAATTTTTTTCCACAGTAACAGAATGTCGTTAAATTCTGCTCACAGAATAGAATAGAACAGAATATAGAATTTAGGCCAAAAACCAAGCGCTGGGATCTATGAGGTCATTCAGCGCTGAAAGGGAAATTGGTAGTAAGAAGGCTTGAAAGGTGTAACAGGAGGAAAACCTCGCAGTTGCACTGTGAGACATGTGTTAGAGAGGGTGGAAAGTCAGATGAAAGAAAGAATATGAAGGGAGGTACAGTCAAAGGAATGAAAGGAGTTGCAGCTAGGGGCCGAAGGGACGCTGCAAAGAACCCTAAGTAATGCCTACAGTGCACCGCATGAGGTGCACTGATGGCACTGAACCCCCTACGGAGGCCTCGCAGAATAAAGTAATCAGATTATGTGATTAAAGAATGAGTAAATGAACAAGCACAGGAAAATATCAGCTGTTACCACAGATTTTTCTGGTATCATGTTTAGTCGGAGGAGTTTCTTTAAGGCCTGAACAAAATTACTCTATATAAAACACAAAAGCCTTGGTAGCTGGTAGCGAACAATAAACGGCAGCACCGTTCATGATACAATATGTTTTTATCATAATATTTTTATAATAAAAAGAAAACGCAAAAATGAGATAAAGAGTGACAAGGAAATTATGTTTAACTGCGATAACACTGAATACAAAATGGTAGTTAACCAAGGATGAATAATATAATGAAACAGAGAGAACAAGAGGCAAAAGAAATTGAAAGGTAAAGCAAAAGGATAGACAGCTTTCAAGAGCGAGGGAAGTAAAAAGAAAAGAATAAATGAGATAAATAAATAAATAAAACTCCTGAAAAGATTATTTAGTCAGTCACCATTCCCCCAAAGAATGTAATTATATCAAGTAACCATTAAGAAGAAGAAGCTCAGATAACCTTTGAGGATGCGAAATGCATAATGGATGTTACGCTGTAGAAACCTAACCCGATCAAAAATATCGGGCACGGAGTAACTGCAGAAGCAGTCCAAATACTCGTGCGGGACAACAAAACCCTGGTAACGTGGTATACGTGGAACCAGATCTGCGCGCACTCATATCAGACACGGCCAGCTGAAAACGGGTCCCGGCCCCGCGTGCCTGCAGACTGGTGTTGGGGTAGGGGGAAGGGGAAGGAGGAGGAGAGGGTTTGAACATTCTAGGGCTATAGGCCCACCCATCCACTATCGATCTTTCCCCATGTCTTGTTAGCTCGCCTCGCCCACGCAAGATATCGTTCCAAGATCTTCTTGAAAGGCTAGTACTACTTACACCGTCATTTTATCTGATTTAAGGAGAGACAAACTAATAAAACGCAAGCACACAAACCACTTGAATACGAAAGCATGCTTCTACAATTCAGAGCAATCTCTTTATAAAACTACTATTATGAACAATTAGGACATCCTAGATCATAACAATGGCGTTGTGCGTGAGTTTCACCTTTCATTCCTTAGTCAGCAATTTCACAGGTAATTTTAGTTAGGGCTTCATATTCTTTAGTACCATACTTCAAATATCTTGACTTGAACGAAGCTAATAAATACATGTAAGTGCCAAAAATGTTTGGCTATTCACAATTATTGGTATAAAACAGAATAGACTGTGCCCCCACAGAGGAATAAATATAACCTTTCAGTACATTCAAAGAAATCTTGACCTCAAAACCTTTGTCTCTCGTAAATGAAGCTAAATCTTTCTTTAAATAACAGAGAGTTTTTCTGACTCTTCTTATCTCTCATTAAGGGCCCCGTAGGTGGTAATGCCGTCAGTGCACTTCATGCGGTGCACTATAGGCATTATTTAAGGTTCTTTGCCTAGCTGCAACCCCTTTCGTTCCCTTTACTGTACCTCTTTTCATATTCTCTTTCTTCCTTCTTACTTTCCACCCTCTCTTAACAATTGATTCATAGTGCAACTGCAATGTTTTCCTCCTGTTACACCTTTCAAACCATTTACTGTCAATTTCCGTTTCAGCGCTGAATGGCCTCATAGGTCCTAGTGCTTGTGGCCTTTAGTCTAAATTCTATATTCAATTCAACTCATTAATGGGACCCTTACTGAGCCTCATACATAGTATGAAATGTTTAAACCCCCGTAAAAATCTATGCAATGATGGAAGTTTGACTGCTTTCCAAGTCATCCGCATGTAAAACTTTCTTGAAGTAGTAGAAAACCATTTTTTTTTTTTACTATTCAGTCGTCTTAACATTAAAGACAGCTTATCTATGCCTTCTCAAAAGTAAGCGGGGAAAATCTATTCAACTTACATTATAATTATTGGTAAGTGGCAAAAACACGTGTGTAATTCGAAGCACTAAGATTTACCAAAGGGTGTTTATATATATGTAATGTAATACTCAACACATTTACAACAGGAAAATGAAAAACTGAGTGTAAATCCTGACAGATGTAAAACCGGTCAGGATTTACACCCACGTGGTAAAGCGTGAATCAAATCATGTGTCAGAGTGATTATAGTCATACATATACACATACATATATACACGTGCGCGCGCACACATAGTGATAGTAATGTAAGTTGTCACAAAACAGAAGTAGGCCTAGTGGTAATTACTGAATGTTTCCCGAGAGATACTGGTAAGCAAAACGTTGCAGTTGCACAGATGAAACAAGGATGCACAATAGAGAATGAGTTTAAGGAGAGATGCTGGATATGCACGTGATATACAGTTGCAATGTTAAGGGAGGCCGGGTGTGACGGACTGGCATGGACAAAGAATGGTTTGGTGTGAAAATAGTTCTCGGTCTACGTTACTTAATAATTTCAGGACTGGGTGAATGGGTGTTGAGGAAAAAATCAGAATAAACTGATTTGGGTGCATAGATACATATGGAAAAGGGGATGGGGCTTTTGATGGAATGGGCAGTAAATAATGAACATAGAAGAATGTTAATTGTAATCAGGAATAGCAGCTCCAGAGACTTGTGAAACAGTTGGAGCATGTTCATAAAAAGAGGATGCTGCAGGTGAGTGTTAGTCTAAGAAAGGTTATGAGGATAAACGGACGTCAGGTAGATAGGGCAAAGCAAGGTCTAGACCAAGTTCCAAAGAAAAGGTCTTTGGACCTTGGTCTAGACTTAAGAGCATCGAATGGTGGAAATGGATGTGGTAGGACGAAAGTGGCTGCGTCATGAAGGCACTTTCAAATGAAGGATTAAAGACGAAGTGACGATAGGTAAAGCAAGAAAAGGTTGTAGGAGCTTTGCGAGATTTCAGTAATTTATGCTTGAGCAGTTTACATCAATGCTGAAATGGATTGTGAGGAATAGGGTAGATTGTCTCCAATGGTCGCTATACATTATACGTTGTCCTGAGAGCAAAACATGTTCACTTATCAAATACCACTGGTTGAGTTTTTTTTTAATTCCTTTAGTTGGCATTACGTACTAACGACGAAGTTTATATGTGAATAGGAGAAATGCATCTCCCCAGCGCGGTGAAATAAAATCTTAATCATGGAACGCATGTTCTAAAATCCTGCGGAGCATCATGACATATCTCATTGTCACTCGGATCTTATCCAGTGACAAAGACAACAGTGGAGGAGGACAAGCCTAAGAGGACCACGTGTCACCGAAATCCCCTGCCCTGACACTTCCCCTCCCCCCTTTCTATTCTAACTCTCCTGCTCACAAATCTCCTTGAATTCATTCGCCCGGTGTAGAACTATACTTCTTTTATGCCCCTAAATCACGACCCAAAACAGACCCTCAATGCCATTGCAAGTTCTGTGGTTACCCCCAAGAGACGGCGAAATTCCCAGAAGAAATTTGGAAAGTTTAAAGAGAGGCGGTTGAGAGATAAGGTGTCATTTATACAGGGAAGTGAGATGGAGAGAGGCGGGGAGGGCATGGCTGGTCCCGGGTGGTGGCGGAGGGGAGGATGCGGGAAGGCATCTGCTGCATGTATGCTTCCCGTAAAACCACTTGTTTTTATCGGTCTACGGACGGGCGCGTATGGAAATGGATACCTTTGGGTCAGTCGAGAGGGTTAGTAGGAACGAGAGGAGAGAGGTGTAACAGCGAGGGGCGAGGCAAGAGGAGAGAAAGGAGAGGAAAAGAAGAATGGCTAGGGTTGTATGGGGGAACCATAGGTGGGACGAGTGGAAAAGGGAACAGGGGGCTGGTTAAAGGGACAACCTAAAGAGATAAGTAAAGGACGGTGGGTTGCAATATGAGAAACTCGAATGTTGCTTAGATGGGAGGAATGCAGTGTATGGGAAGGAGGGAGAGGAAAACAGAGGGATAAAGCAGCTGGGGGTGGTGAGAGGAAAGAAGGAAAGAAAGAGGGGCGGTGTAGGCATTTTTCCACTCGAGTCCTTTATGGGCTGAGGACCCGTTTGCTCGCTCTCTAGCACATGTGAACGGAGGCGGGTTCCCAACTGCATCGTCTGCTAAACGTTCTAGATTTGATTCGAACAGGAGCTTGCACTTTGAAAATCATTCGTTTTATCATGTTTTCTTAGAAACAAATTCCTTATGAAGAAACAAAACCTGCAGCGACAAATGAATGGCGTTTAAGTAAACACACAACTGTGGAGAGCTTAAAAAAACCTAATAATGAAAAATTTTAAATTTCAATTTGCTTTTGCATAAATTCGAGAATTAAAAAATCATCATAGTTTCTTTCCCCACACGCCTTTGCTTTTAAATCTGTACCATATAATTTTTCATTCATCAGTTAGAATCAGCATGAATGAACCGTTCTGATTTTAAATTCCATTTAGTGATATTATTATTATTATTATTATTATTATTATTATTATTATTATTATTATTATTATTTCAGTCGATGAAACCTATTCACATGGAACAAGCACACCAAAGGGGCCATTGACATCAAATTCAAACTTCCAAAGAATACGGTGTTCATTAGGAAGAAGTAAGAGGAGGCAAAGTCAAATACAGAAAGACGAGAAAGTGGTCAGTGATTTTTCATCGCCCTGGGGACGACTCGAACCCGCGACATGTCAGTGGCTTCCACGACACTAACCACTATACCAGCGGACTAGCGGATACACATTCATTCTCTGTTTCTGCCTCTTTGTCCGTCTGTGATGGGAGCGGAGTGAAATTTTAGCCTTTCCTGAATCATTCCAGAGTCATTCAGAGGAAGCGAAAAAAGGAATTAGGAATTAATTAGACCTCATTTCGTGAAGGCACCTTTTGTCCTTAGCGCCGGCTTCAAATTTTTGGACTACTTTGCCACCGCAGCAAGTTTTTTTTTTTTTTTTTTTTTTTTACGTTGTGCAAGGTATAAGAAAAATCAAGTACCTAAATAAATACTATGGAATTACAGCCTCCTAGTGTTATATATGCACTCGACTCATTTTAATGCTTGTTATATATATATATATATATATATATATATATATATATATATATATATATATATATATATATATATATATATATGCATGTATAAAATATATTTGTATACACATAGATATCTTATATATATATACATGCATATATATACATACATATATATATATATATATATATATATATATATATATATATATATATATATATAATTGTATATATAATTGTAATATTACAATGTCCTCTTAACTTCTCGATTCTTCATGGTTATTTTGGACAAGTGTATTAAAAAATGAGTAAGAATTCGAGAAGTTAAGGGGTATTCTGGCTATTACAATTACATATGTATCTGGTAAAAAGTGACTAGTAGATTCTACGAACATACACATACACACACACATAAACATACATATATATATATATATATATATATATATATATATATATATAAATATATATATATGTTATATATATATATATATGTATATATATATATATATATATATATATATATATATATATATATATATATATATATATATATATATATATATATATATATATATATATATTTTGAGAAACACAAAGAGAAGAGAACATTGACGTTTCCTGAAAGGCAATCAGGTAAAATAATGAGGAAAACCTTTTATTATTATATATTTATTAGAAAAAATGTGAATGCATGTTACGGTCAAGCCTAGGAGCCCATTAAACACATGCAAAGCAAACTACTGTACCACCGAACGGAATGCCCATATGCGAAAAAAGTGAAAACAGAGAGAAGAATGTCGCAAATAAATAACAAATTATTGAATATAATTAAAAAAGCACATAAATATACACTTCGTAGGAATTCGAAGAACTAAGAATACAGTTATGGCGTTTTAAAATATTATTTCTGCCTCGGAAGAAAAACACATCGCTTTTATAAAAGAGATAAATCCAACCTACAGAAAAATACATACGGAAACTGGGGGACCACTGTAAAATTAATTCAGTTCACTGGCTGCTCTAGGGGCAAGAGCCCGTGCTGGCATACAGCTGGATTAGTCATAAATATCAAACAACAGTGCAGAATGTAATTTGGATAGCATCCACATAAACGACGTATATGCCAGTGCCGGTAGTGTGACCCCCATGAGGTTCCCGGGAATCTGCCGACCATACCTACGAAACATCGCCGTCGCTTTGTAGGAACCCCCACGTATGCATAAAGCTTAGGGAAAGAAGTAAGTTAAAATTCTTTGCAAAAACTTTTTAAGTTTACGGAAATAGCTCCAGTACTTGTGATCAGAAGATTCCGTGCATTTCAGCCAAGGCAGCTAGCTGAGACAACTTCAAGGATCTGACACACCCACCCTGAACTGAGGCCACCGCCAGAACACAGGTCACCTCTGGACAGGTGAAGAACCTGTTTAGTCCCCATGCCAAGGCTGTTTAAAGCTATGGGAGCCTACAAGAAGATGAGACTAACAGAAGACATCCTAGTAAGAATACGGTATCGGTATGGTGTTCCTAGGACATAGCAGTTTTGACACTCAGCAGTAAAGTATTTTTGCTTGTGTAGAATCATAATTGATCATGGTGCACTGGTTAAAATCCTAACTGCACCAAATTAATGAATATTATACATTAAGGTATTCACATTACATTTCAGTAAATCAGGGATACACTGAAGCTGCTTGGAAATAACTGCAGGCCCTGCTCTCGAGCAGAACACAGTGAAGAAAATTTCTACAATTCACCCAGTTGAAAAAATACCATCCATCACCTCCTTAAGGTGAAGATGAAGTCAATTTGGCCTCAGTAAGTTATCGGATCTAGACAGACTCCCGACACAAAGGCTGACAGATATTCACACCTTTCTTGGTGACCAAGTGAATTAGTTTTGGAATTTTGTTTTCTTGAATGCCAGATTCAGACTAAGCAGTGAAAATGGAATTTTACTTAATTTATCATATATTCTTCAGGTTATAAAGTTATCCTATTTAGAGGACATGTAGAAGGAGTGAGTGGAAAGAAGGAAGTTAAAGATTGCATTTTAGTAAATAAAAAGTAATTGTAGCTGATACAAGTTGAAACGAATTCTTGTCCATCTTGGTGACCAAGTAGATGATACTGGACTGTGGTTTTCGTGGACTTCATAGCGAGACAAGGTCTGGAAATGAACTTACTGTTTCTAGACTGGAGATAAAATGCAAAAAGGTTTATGGAGAGCATGAGGCACTTCTTCAAAAATACACACGCGTGCATGCACACACACACACACACTTACACATACGCAAATATGTACATATATATATATATATATTATATATATATATATATATATATATATATATATATATATATATATATATATGTGTGTGTGTGTGTGTGTGTGTGTGTCTCTGTGTGTATGTGTGCATTCATTAGCTAGATGGTAGAGTCTGGGCTCTCAAGTAATAACGAGGTCCTTGGGTCGATACCAGACTGCTGCCCACAAGTCGACCCAGATGAGACTATTTTAGCACTATTTCGGATCAAGAAAAAGCGTGGGGCTGGCAACTCCATCTCTAGAGAATTGCTGAGGATCGGCTAGGGTTCACTCGTCTGAAACTAAACCCCTCTAAAAGAGACAAAGACGTACGGTGTAAGAGGAATGCATTTTTACGTATAAGAAGATTTATACTTTATATCTATACAGTATTA
>NC_089768.1:9585000-9635000 GCF_040412425.1 Macrobrachium rosenbergii | reverse complement strand
ATATAGGTATATATATATTCTTTTATAACGCCTGGAATTAAGTTCATTCACATTATTTGAGCGTTGATGTCCTTTACCGCCGTAGCTGTAATTTGACTTAAAATCAGCCAGTCAGTCGCCTCATTTTATTTACATTCTACTCCAGACCTTGACCTTGAGTGACTTTCTATACCTTTCTACTCCAGACCTTGACCTTGAATGACTTTCTATATTTTTCTACTCCAAACCGTGACCTTGAATGACTTTCTATATTCTTCTACTCCAGACCTTAACCTTCAATGGCTTTCTATACTTTTCTACTTCAGACCTTGACCTTGAATGACTTTCTATACTTTTCTACTCCAGACCTTGACATTGAATGACTTTCTATATTTTTCTGCTCCAGACCTTGACCTTGAATGGCTTTCTACAGGATATTTTTCTACTCCAGACTTCGACCTTGAATGACTTTCTATACTTTTCTACTCCAGACATTGACCTTGAATGACTTTCTATACTTTTCTACTCCAGACCTTGACCTTGAATGACTTTCTAAATTTTTCTACTCCAGACCTTGACCTTGAATGACTTACTATATTTTTATACTCCAGACCTTGACCTTGAATGCCTTTAGATATTTTTTAACAGCAGAACTTCGAAACTGGAAACATGGAAGGGAAATTAAACGGAAACGAAAGATTCAAATCGTATCACTACGCGACCATTCTTGGAATGGAATGGAATGGAATATAGAGTTTAGGCCAAAGGCCAAGCACTGGGACCCATGAGGTCATTAAGCGCTGGAAAGGAAATTGAGAGTAGGTAGGTTTGAAAGGTGTGACGGGAGGAAAACCTCGCAGTTGCACTGTGAAATAATTGTTAGGAGAGGGTGGAAGAAAGATAATGTGAACGGAGGCACAGTAAAAGGAATGAAAGGGGCTGTTGCTAGGGGAAGAAGGGACTCTGCAAAGAACCTTGAGTAATGTCTACAGTGAACCACGTGAGGTGCACTGACGGCACTAACCCCCCTACAGGGGCGACCGTCCTCCTTACAAAAGGATAGAACTAACAAAAACCATTACACTCTGGGCTAGTTTTAGCGGATTGATTTCAAACCCTTAACAATATAACTCCGGGTTCAGTCATAAGTCACCTGACCAGGAAGTGTCCATCTATTCGATACTCTGATTATTTTATATACGAGCAGGAAGCAAAAATATTTGTAATTTGCCGACACCTGGGTTGATTTTCCCTTAGAGTACATTTTCGTAGAATTATCGGCTTTGTTTCAGCATTTCTTAAATTGTGTTCTTCTCCTTGTTGTTGTTGTTGTTGTTCTTCTTCTTCTTCTTCTTCTTCGTCTTCTTCTTCGTCTTCTTCTTCTTCTTCTTCTTAATATTATTATTATTATTATTATTATTATTATCAAACGTGCGAACCCTACACGGATATTCCAACTGGCACCCAGTTCGTTTTACAAGTGATAAACACCTTAATGGGCAAAAATAAAGAAGAAAACATGAAATCGGGAAATCAGCCACACATGAAGAGCTTTGTGTAACTGAATGACAAATGAGGCTCCTTTATTTCCAAAACAACTCAGAATGGGAATTCGTCGACTGCGTAAGAGAATCAGGTGACAGAATTCTTCAGAAATATACAGACAGAGAGTCAGTGGCTGAAAATATAACAAGTCACCAAAGCGAAGCAAATAATCAATACAAAGGTATTTGAAATCGTCAGTAAAATAGTTGCAATTTTTTTTTTTTTACCCCGGCAGTGTAGCAAATTGCCAAAGGTGAAACTAGACTAATTTCCATTAAAGAATGAAATTACCTTTAGTGAGGCAATATGTTTGCAAATGCTGAATTTGATCACGGACAGTTTATTCAAGCTGTTGACAACTAGAATGCTTCTTGAAAACAGTTACTATCAGTGGGTTTGTTTATTCAAGCTGTTGACAACGGCAATGTTCCTTGAAAACAGTTACAAACAGTGGACCTGTTTATTCAAGCTGTTGACAACGGCAATGTTCCTTGAAAACAGTTACAAACAGTGGACCTGTTTATTCAAGCTGTTGACAACGGCAATGTTCCTTAAAAACATTTACTGACAGTGGAGCTGTTTATACAAGAAAACATTTACTGACAGAGGAGCTGTTTATTAAAGCTGTTGACAACGAGAATGCTTCTTGAAAACAGTTACTGACAGTGGGGTTGTTTATTCAAGCTGTTGACAACGGCAATGTTCCTTGAAAACAGTTACAAACAGTGGAGCTGTTTATTTAAACTGTTGACAACGAGAATGTTCCTTGGAAACAATTCGCAATAGAGGAACTGTTGAGCAACCCTTGAATGAAATAACAGCTTAGTAATTACAGGCGACTGATCTGATATAATGCATAAAACTATTTTTTTTAAGTGAAAATTGGATCGACAAGAAAATACTCTCTCTCTCTCTCTCTCTCTCTCTCTCTCTCTCTCTCTCTCTCTCTCTCTCTCAAACCTGTTTTTTTTTCAGACATGTTTTTTTCCGGCATGAACCTTCAATAAGCCTCCCAAAGTCTCGGGACTGAATAGAAACCAACTGGAAAAGGGACTCCTATAATTTTACCCTCAACGCTAATTCGTTACCTTCATCAATGTGTGGTTTCTTTGTTCTGAACCTGAGTAATATATAAATTTCAAAATCTTTCACCTACTTATCCGGCGAGGGATGACGCTTATTAATTACATATCAGTAACCAGATGACCTAAACCAAATTACAAGAATCGTATGTATTTAAAATATAATTAAAGAAATTCCAACGATAGCAAAGAGTCCATTACACATCATTTACTGTCCTTGGCGATTCTATTACTGCTTCTTTATAAATCCCCACAAGCAAAGCAAGTATATTTTAATATATTCACGAACAAACAATTAAACTGTGATTTCACTACATTTTTTGCTATTAATTAAATAAACCTCAGTATGCACCCAGACTGACGCTGACACACGTCAGTCCTTGTTGCTACTCATTCATTTCAAAATACAAACAACAAAATTGCGCCGAAGTTTCTTCGGCGCAATCGAGTTTTCTGTACAGCGTATAATAAAGGCCAAGATGACCTCAGTATAATGCTGTATGATCCGCGGCCCATGAAACCTCAACAACGACCAGGTGGTGGCCTGTCCTACATCGTTGCCAGACGCACGACTATGGCTAACTTTAACCTTAAATACAATAAAAACTACTGAGGCTAGAGGGCTGTAATTTGATATGTTTGATGATTGAAGGGTGGATGATAAACATACCAATCTGCAGCCCTCTAGCCTTAGTAGTTGGTAAGATCTGAGGGCGGACAGAAAAAGTGCGGACAGACAGACAAATCCGGCACAATAGTTTTCTTTTACTGAAAACTAAAACTGCCTTCTTTATACTCGCGGGGTCCCTGGAGATGATGTCTCGGCTGAAGAAGGAAAATCTAAAAACACCGATGGATATGAACCCTTCGATACGCCCCTTATACCGAAAAAAGTCGGATGCCATATTCCCAGATGCCTAAGGTTAGAGTAAACCGGATTCTTGGTTACGTTTGTGGTTAATGCACATGTACTTTAGCATGCCAATAATGGTTCTTATCATATATGTATTATATATATATGTGATAAGAACCATTATATGATAAGAACCATATATATATATATATATATATATATATATATATATATATATATATATATATATATATATATATATATATATATATATATATATATATATATATACATATATTTATATATGAAGTATACGTTCAAGACTCAAATTAGGGTTATATTCGTGAATTTATGTTGAATTACATAAATAAATAAATAGGGCAAGACTTGTAAATCTTGAATTTTCTGACAAAATTCTACCATCAGAGAGAGAGAGAGAGAGAGGCATACAATAAGACAGACAGACAGACAGACCGACGAAAAGATATAATTTGGAGTCACTGATAAAAAAAACAGAAACTTATCGGTTAAAATACCTGACTCTTGCTCTGACATCCTGAAAGAGTCTTATACTTTTGTGCAAGCGTTCATTGACGCGTGGTCAGTATTTGCCGTTGGTAAAAAGCAAGACAATTTCCAGTAAAGACCTTTTGTCCGCGTGAAATTTGGGCTACACCCGGCTATTTAGTCACATGGCTTTGGCAGTGTTTCAGAGCAGACCTTCTGAGTCGAACTTCAGCCAAAGTTATCTTGAAACATTGACTCCTTGAAACCTGTCCCCCATTTAATGGACTATTCAGACTAAAAAATAATTATGGATTTTTCTTTTAGCTCTGTCTTGAAAAGAAGGGAAATCTTAATAACAGCACAAAGTAAAAGAAGAGACAAAAGGGTAGAAACGAAGTAAATGGAAGTAAGATTTTCCAATAATGGGCTGCCTGGACGTTATAGCGGCGACGTTGAGACAGGACAGCGGAACCAAAGTATGGCATTCCTTCATGAAGGAGATCTCTTAATACCCTCAGTATCCATTCCCTGCCCGAGGGAACTTGCAATCTCGCGGATTGGGGACACGACCCGATGGTATCCGAAGTTACCTCCAATATTGTGCGAAACGGGGATCGGCGATAGGAATGATTCTGTCGAGGAAACGATGCTTTACATGAGGGGCGTCTCCGAGGTGAGATAAAGATTTATGATCGCCATTTTGCTTCGTTTCACCATTTTTATCTCCTCTCTCTCTCTCTCTCTCTCTCTCTCTCTCTCTCTGCGTGCACGTGCGCGTGGGCACAAATACACACACACACATGTATATGTATATAAATGAATAAATATATATATGTATATACTGTATACGTATATATACATATATATGTGTGTGTATATATATATATATATATATATATATGCGTGTGTGAGATCGTATTTCTGCCCGAAACTCTAGTAGAATATTTCGAATTCTTCTTCGTAAGTTGTACTATTTGGCTTCAAATGCCAAAAAGTTACACTCGTAAGGAAACTTTTTGATCTGGGTCTACAAAAGAGCATCGATACTTTTAATATGAAGGATAAACTTAAGGCCATGATAATAGTCGAAAGGAAATTAGGAATCATAAACTGCACTTGTCTTAAAATTCAGTCACAAAAAAAGTTCTTTAAATCACTGGTTTTCATGTATATA
Organism: Macrobrachium rosenbergii; assembly: GCF_040412425.1. Classification (NCBI taxonomy): domain Eukaryota; kingdom Metazoa; phylum Arthropoda; class Malacostraca; order Decapoda; family Palaemonidae; genus Macrobrachium; species Macrobrachium rosenbergii. The sequence goes on along the minus strand of NC_089768.1, from coordinate 9,629,860 downwards.
TTACAGGTAGATACGAATTTATTATTATGGCCTAGTAATCAAATGCAATGATATAATGTTATATGCTGAAAGAAATTGTTTGGACCTTTCGATCGCCTTTCCATCAAGTCAGATCACTTATGTCAGAAAAGCAAAGTTTAGATAATGAGAATTAATTCCATTGCTCACGAAAATGGGTGATCTAATTACCATTAGATCATTTCAGTATTGCTATTTATTATTCTTAGGTTTCTTCTTTCCTCTCTTCGTCCAAATTTGTGTAAACCAGGCATCTTAGATAAGTAATTATCTTACGAGATCGTGACCATTCTCACCAAATATCACTGACCTTGACTTATTTTCAAGGTTCGTCTAAAGGTTGAACTCTTACAATATTTCTTTTTATTATATCTGAGAAAACCTCATAATCAGAGAGACTCTAGTTTTTAGAATTTGACGTTTGCTGTCAGAAGTGTTGTTCTAGTATTGTTGTCCTTATACCACCTTTGAAGGTCACGGGTATTTTAAAAATTGACATTAAATTTTACTCCGATTCTGAAGCACCATGATACGTAGCTACCCCTAAGTCTAGTAAATATTTTCCAAATATCTTTTTCACCTTGACATGCTTTTTAAAGTTACAGGCCTGTTTACGTTTATGCCAACATTTTGCATTTTATTTTCGTTGGATTTTATGAGGCTTGTTGGGGAGGTTCGCGAAACGTTGGTGATTGTAATTTTTTCCAAAATGTTTCAACCTGATAGATATTTTCAGCGGATGGTGTTCCTAAGGGAGAGCGATTTTATGACGCAAAAATTCTTTACCTTGACTTTTTTTCTAAGTCGTCGGTCCTTTTAAAGGTCAACGTTGCATTTTTTCTTAAGCTGATTATTCCCGAGTAACTCTGACCATTTTTTTCAAGGTCTCACGGCAATTTAAGGCCAAGATTGTTTTCTCTCTGAATTTAAAGAAACGGTGCAAATCATGTGCTGTAACAATTACATCAAATGCAATTGAATATATACTGTAATATCGACGTCGAATTGTAGTTAACAACTGATTTACAATCGCAGTACGACAAAAATTGATAAGAAAAGACTCTCAGGAAAGCAAGGAAGTCATTTGAATACATAATAAAAAATAAAAAATGAGTCGACGTTTCTTCGACGCAATGTAGTTTTCTGAACCGCGTATAATGTTGCATGAAATTCTCGATGTGCTGCAGTATGAAACTCTCAAACACGACCGGGCAGCGATCAGTTGATCCCTAGATGCAGTCAAGTGAATATCCTGGCACGTATAGCGGTGCCAGACGCACACTCATGGCTAACCTTAACCTTAAATAAAATAAAAACTGCTCAGGCTAGATGGCTGCAATTTGATATGTTTGATGATTGGAGGGTGGATGATCGACATACCAATTTGCATCCCTCTAGCCTCATCAGTTTTTAAGTATCTGAGGGAGGACAGAAACAGCACGGACGGAGAGACAAATAGCCATCTCAATAGTTTTCTTTTACAGAAAACTAAAAACGATATCATCTGAATACAGAAGCATTACTTATCGAGGTTCGGATCCTGCAGATCCTTAACAGTACCATTTCTCTTGTTTATCGAAGAGGACTTAATCGAAAATAATGAACAGGAGCGCCTCCTGTGAAACACCAGTGAAAGCTACCGACGAAGTGTCTTTTCCTTTCGGGGACAAACATAAGGTAATTAAGAGCCAGACATCAGTCGCCAAAGAGCAACTAATCAAGGGCGTCCTTAACAAATCAATCCCGACTCCGCCACTCTAATAGCTTCGGGCTCCTCCTCACCTTTCACTGCGTTAGAATTTATTGATTCCGGGAAAGACCACAGTATATGGTCTGTTTCTGGAAAATCAATCGCTGGCTTAATTTGCGGGTGATTAGATTAACAAGTGATTCTGAATTATTAAGGTCCGGTCGCTGCACTTGAATGATTAAATAATAAAGGCTTGTTTAATTCGGAATAGAGAAACTACTCTTAACTGCTATTAAGACAATATTTTTGTTGAGTCAGTTCAGTGTTGATTTATTTCTCCTACTTATTTAGATTTATAAATTGCATGCAGAATAAGGGAAAAGAGAGAATTTGCCATTATTGTCGAATAGTCATGTATGAGCGTGGAGGCGGCGGGAAGGGGAAGAAGTGGAAGGCCAAAGTTCAGAAGGAAGGATAAAATAGCAAAGGAAGTGCGGGAGAAAGGTTATAAGAAGTTAGGATGCACTGGGCAGAGGAAGGTGGAGAAGGCTGATAGGAAACAGCGACCCCGTGCAGAAACGGGCAGAGCAGAAGAAGAAGAAGAAGAAGAAGAAGAAGAAGAAGAAGAAGAAGAAGAAAAAGAAGAAGAGTCATGTACAAAATACTAAACTCACAGGAAGTTCCTTAATTAAATGAAATGGGCTTGAAACTTCAGTTCACTCTGCAAGCCTAATACATTAAGCAGATCACGTCCCAACAAGAGCGTTTTAGGTATGATAAACTTCACTGGCTAGTTCCTTTGCTTATAACTTATGTACCTCAGTATTTAGTAGTTTCCTTCGTCGACAGATCACGAGCCACGATCACTTTAACTATGATTACAATGGTTTTTGATACCTGAAAAATGGATTATGAGCATGACTCAGAGAGCAATTTATATATATATATATACACACATATACATATATATATATATATATATATATATATATATATATATATGCAGTATATATATATATATAAATATAGATATATACATTCGTACTGTGTATATATATGTATATATATATACACACATACATATAATATAAATATATATATATATATATATATATATATATATATATATATATATATATATATATATATATTTATATATATATATATATATATATATATATATATATATATATATATATGCAGTATATATATATAAATATAGATATATACATTCATACTGTGTATATATATGTATATATATACACATATAATATAATATATAGTATATATATATATACACACATTATATATATATATATATATATATATATATATATATATATATATATATATATATATATATATATATATTTATGTGTGTATATATATGAATATATATATATATATATATATATATATATATATATATATATATATATATATATATATATATATATATATATATATATGCGCACGAGTATGCGTATAACTACAATCAGGTAGAAACAATAACCTTTCAGAAGGAATGACATGACAAGATAGTAACCGCCATCTCAGTCAGGTAGTGGAATAGGATAGTTATTCACTTCCTTTTCATCATTCGCCCGTTCCCTTATCATTACCATGCAATCGGCTCTCAACTGCCCAGTCATACATTTATGACCTACACAGGTCTCATCAGCGGTACGTTGAATACCCCCATGCAAACTGCCCCGTTCACCTTCATCTCACACACACTATCTCGCAGTGGTCCGGTCGTCATTGTTATGGTTGTTGGGTCTGGCCAGTATCTGTGTGGTGACCGGGTATGGGCATGATGATGCTGGTGAAGGCAAGAAAGGTGACGATCAGCGGAGAGAAAAGCGGTGCATAGTTGAGACACACACACACATATATATATATATATATATATATATATATATATATATATATATATATATATATATATATATATATATATATATACGAATATATATATATATATATATATATATATATATATATATATATATATATATATATATATATATATATATATATATATATATATATATATATATATATATATATGATTTTGCCCAAATGTCAACATGGTGGCAGCGAATTTTTCACTAGAAATCAGCTGACTTACTTGTAGATTCCTATTGTCTTGAAAACCATTTATCTTCCTGTACGATAATATTCTGTAAGAGAAGTCCCAGGCGCGGAGAAAAAAAAAAAATCAGTATGGTGATTCTTAATGTCTTGGAAAACCATGAATTTGGTGTACTGTAAGTGACTGTAGACGAGCCCAAATGGTCAATAGGGTAAAGGTTATGACCATTAAGAATTTGATGACTTCGATAATATTATGCCGTTTGGTCATAACGCCAACTAAATGGTGTGTAGCCTGATTTTCTGAGGAGCCGAGTTATCGGTAAACTGAAAAGAATGATTTCGGGAACCAACTAATCGTTGCGGACTTGGTAACCGTTTGTGAAATAATTTGTTGTTGCTAATCTCAGCTGATCGTTTTGGAAAATTATATTCTTTTTAGCTTAAATGGTTATTGTGCTGAATCTGATTAATTTGACGCCAAAATATTTAGTACCTGTATACTGAATGTCTTAGTTTTTCATCAAGCATTTCTACGAGTGTCTGACATTGAAAGCAAAATGGTTTGGGTGTGAACTGGAATCTCGTATATATATATAAAACTTATTTTTATGAAATATTGCGTATTACGTTAAAAAGATAATTGTAAGAAAAAAGTTCTTAAGCATATTTACCTACGCAATTGGAAAGTGGTTGATTTAGAAGAGAAGATTATTATAGAAACAAGATCAATAGCATATTGATCTAAACGATTGGTCTAGTGAAAAGTGATTGCTTACGGAGCAGTCACGACACTGTAGTGAAAATACCCGATCTACATTAAAGCTGACCAGTTCTCCCTTATGTTTTAAATACTAATTGATGAATAAGTTAACTCCATTTGTTACGAAAGTTGGCTATATCCCGCGTTAAATCTGAATATCTTGGGAAAATAACAAGATATATTTGCTGTTGATTATGAGGACCAGCTGATCAATACGGTGGACCCAACTGGCTTAGGAACCAGTTGTTTATAGGAAGTTGATGGCTCAAGAAACCGTCAATGACCTAGTTAGTAAATTACAAATATAAATATAGAAAATCAATAATGTCGCTGCGATAACCAGTTGATATGGTCACAAAGTGAAAACCAAGGAATGGATGGGCTACATTTTCAAGTTTTTATTGAATACACTGACTCCCACTGCCTGTTATGAAGAATAGATTACAGTAGATGAGTGGCACTATATTCTCTACACCTGAGGGCACTATAAAAAGCTTGTTATTCATGCACGTTTGAGTACCTGCTCTCACTATTGTATATCGATATCAAACTAGGCTAATGCCAAGCGCTGGGAGCTATGAGATCATTCAGCGCTGAAAGGGAAATTGAGAGTAAAAAAGTCTGAAAGGCGTAACAGGAGGAAAACCTTGCAGTTGCACTATGAAACAATTGTTAAGAGAGGGTGGAATGTAAGATACAAGAAAGATAATATGAACAGAGGCAGAGGAAAAGAAATGAAAGGGGTTGCAGCTAGGTGCCGGAGGGACGCTGCAAAGAACCTTAAGTAATGTCTACAGTCCACGGCATGATGTGCACTGATGTCACTACCCCCCTACGGATTCACTCACTATTGTACGCATGTGTCTCCGAGCGGCCAATGAAGAATTAGAGGAATTTATCTCTGGTGATAGAAATTCATTTCTCGTCATAATGTGATTCGGATTCCACAATAGGCTGTAGGTCCCGTTGCTAGGTAACCAGCTGGTTTTTAGCCACGTAAAATAAATCTAATCCTTCGGGCCAGCCCTAGGAGAGCTGTTAACCAGCTCAGTGGTCTGGATAAACTAAGATACACTTAATTATACAGAACACAATGGCACGTGAAAGTGGCGGTCTAAAATAGCAAGAAAAGGGAAGTGAATGAGGGTTATATTTAACCGGCTCTTACTGCTGTAATCCGAAAGCGAACGAATGCAGGCATCACAAACTTCGAAAATTCGATGAATGGACATTATGAGATCATAGAGAATTCCCTGATGGTGTTCAGGTTGAAGCTAATTGCTAGACCGTTGCTCAACATCATTTTCTTACGGTATATGTTTTTTTCTTTCAGTGATGTATTGGACGTAGTTTCTTACTAAACTAATGATATAAAATTAAGGACACTTTACAGTGGCTGTGAAACGTTTGCTTTGATTCAGCGGTCAGGAATCACATATCAATAAATTAAGCAATGAATATAATTTATTCAATAAACTGAATTTCAAACTTTTTCAGGAAACAATATGGAAGACCTTATACTCCTTACAGCAATGGTCAAAATCAATTTGTCAAAAGCACTAAAAACCTAGTTTTAGCTGCCTATTGCAGAAATGATAGACGATGCTTAAAAAATGAGTGAAAACACATTCTCCTTTTTACGGCTCATAGCTAAACCAGTAAACTTATGCCAATAGCGACTGAGTTTACCTTGGAATCCGTAACTGTTCTCTACGACAAACTCTGAAAACATTTACATTATTTTCAGGTAGTGGAATAGGATAATTCGTCACTTCCTTTTCATCATTTGCTGCCTCCTAGTCTCGTTCTTAATCGGCTCTTAAGATTCAGCGCTTAGTCTACTAGATGATACACATTCGCACATTTGCTCGTGATATGTGGGTCAATACCGACATGAATTCCGGCCTTAAGAACCTCTGGCAGGTGGAGGTAGGCCTATTACTCAATAATAATTTTTAGATCAGATTAAAATTCAACACTGAAATTTTTATTTATTTTACTGAAGACTAGCGTGAAAATACCATTTATCTTTGTTAAGCACCAATTATTCTTATTGATACAAATATTCACTGTGCCGACGTAGTAATGATGAAGAGCTAAATGTTACATACGCAAACCCATTGAACACGGGCACATACAAACAAACAAACAAACACACACACACACACACACACACACACACACACACACACACACACACACATATATATATACATATATATATATATATATATATATATATATATATATATATTCATTTATGTGTAAATTATCCTCGAGGTAAAAGAAATTTAATAATAATGATGTATTCATAGCTTAATATTCAACTGTAGAAAAATGCTACTTGCGAAACATACCATCATTTATACACACACACACACACACACACATACAGCAAATACACCCTCACACACATACACACACATATATATAAATGTATATATATATATATATATATATATATATATATATATATATATATATATATATATATATATACATATACACAGCATTAAATGTTCATATATATATATATATATATATATATATATATATATATATATATATATGTGTGTGTGTGTGTGTGTGTGTGTGTGTATATATGTATATATTTGTGTGTATTTGTTTTTAATTTTTCACCTGCATAAGGTGAAGAGGGTGTTATAATTTGGGTTTACTTTTTAAAAATTTTAATTTTCACTATTTGAGTCTTCATTGTCGTTAAACCAATTGTCAAACCATCGTAATAAAAGTCAACTTCCCTACAAGGCAGGAATTAAGTATCCCTTGAATCGGGTGGCAAAGAAATGAATGGCTGACCCAAAAGTTTTTTCTGCGGTATCGCGGAAAAATCATTTTCTGAAGGAAAAAATGTTTAGAATTTTATCGCCTAGTTCAGCGCCTTGAAATAGTCCCTTATTTTACGTACAGAATCTGTCATAAGCAAGTTTTACGTTATTCCGAGAATACTGTCATTTCTCGTTTATAATATACAACAGAAAAAGTTCCCCTGTGGAAGTATTTTATACTATGTTCGAAGCTTAAAATCATTATTAGATGACGGTGATACAATCGCTACGTCACTGTGCGAGCGCGGGAGTTGTAGTTCGGGAGACGGCCGAGAGACGGCAGCACAACCCACGTCAGCAGAGCTATCCCTCATGGGCCTACGGCCACCAGCTATCATTATGTTGTTTGCCGAATGAAAGGAAAGATTTATTCCATGCAAAACATTCTCAATTTTCCTTGACATTTGACCGCTGCAGGTGACAACCATCTACTAAATTAAAGCTTTAAATACCTCACTTGCAAGATCGTAAAGATCAATAGAAATCGTTATGGAATAAACAAACGTTATGTTGTCGACGAATTTCCATGTAAGTAGTTGGCAACTCTCTCACTCTCCGTCTTTCTCCCTCTATCTTTCTTTTCCTAAAAAAAAAAAAAATTGCCGGTATTTCGTTTCTCCTATTGGTCTGTTGCTGATAGGTTCTCTCACTTTTTTTGACAGATGAGTTTGGAGAATACTAAACTTTAGGCAGAATAATACGTCTGTAAAGTTAAATGTAGTTTAAATATGAAAAGAACGCAAGAGACTTTATGAATAATTAACGCATTTCTGATAATTAAATCCAAAATGCTGAATTCTCCCTGCTATGCAGCGTGAAATATTCAGTCGTTGAGAAGCCGAGTGTAATGACCGCCGAATGCAAAATTATATGAAACCGAAAATTCGATTAGAAGAATTCTTCCTCTTTCCTTCTGTGAAGAAAGGAAGAGAGATTAGGAAGAGGAGACATTAAAAGCTCGTTATGGACAGGCTTATTTTCGAAGTCACGTCGTAAGCTGACAGCGCTGGCAGGTTTGCATCGGCCTAAAGCCATGCCAAGACGATCCGAGCCAGCTTCGGCCTACGCAACCCAGACACCCTCCGCGACCAGAGGATCGGGGTAGATGAAATACTACCGACGTTATTTGGGCAAAGTTATCATTGCTCTCTCTCTCTCTCTCTCTCTCTCTCTCTCTCTCTCTCTCTCTCTCTCTCTCTCCATCAGCAATTGACATCAAATCTATAGGTATAATTACGTGAATGACTTGCCAATAAAGTCTAAATATTGTCATTTCATGCTGTATTCATAAATGATGACGTTGGTAACATTAATAACTAAATCTAATTTCCGCATCAATAATCTCCGCTACAAAAAGCTAATGAATATGAAAGTACAGAGTGCTTTCATTAATATCTTCGGTCTCCATATGAAAGAGAGATTTATTTCCGTAAAAGTTTTGAAGTCTGTCAACAAAAAAACCTATTTCATTCTCAAGAGTGTTCATTATTTCTTTGATTTGGTTGCGTGTTTTTGTTCTGTTATTCTCCTCGTAATATATTATCATCATACATCTGCTCAAAGCTTCCTTTTGCTTGCTGTATAGGTATTACGGCGGAGATATTTGAACTTACAGATATTTTGTGGATGTATAATGAATACTTACGTACTCAGTAGAAGGAAAAATACTAATATTATCCTTCAGCTTTTGTGAAAATAATCTGAGCTGCATGACAATACTCTAAATTACGCTATACGCTAAGGATGCAATTAACAAGAATTTTCATGGCGGTAATAATATCATTCTATCATTATTATAAATCTACTTTTATTAATAAAGTTACTGTATAAATGAAAGTCAACAACAACAATAATAATAATAATAATAATAATAATAATAATAATAATAATAATAATAATAATAATAATAATAATAATAATAATAATAATAATAATAATAATAATAATAATAATAATAATAATAATAATAATAATGATAATAATAATAATAATAATAGAGTTAGTGGCAAGTTATCTACTTTTATTAATAATCTCAATGCATAATAATAATAATAATAATAATAATAATAATAATAATAATAATAATAATAATAATAATAATAATAAAGAGTGGTAAGAGTAGCAGTCGTATTTCCTTATTTAGTGTCTTAGCTACTGTAATGTTCCTAATCGATTCTATCATTACCATTATCGTCACATTATTATTATTATTATTATTATTACTATTATTATTATTATTATTGAAACGGCTGTTCTACCGAAAAACCCCATAAAAATAGTATTTAATGGTGATACTTTCAAAATCTGGGCTACTAGATGTTTCACACCTGTTCAAATTTAGGCATGATTTTGTATGCATACATGCATACATACACACACACACACTCTCTATCTATCTATATATATCATAGATATATATATGTATATATATATGTGTGTGTGTCTGTGTATGAGTGGGATATGTTTTTTACCCTTTTAACGAAAAGGAAGAAGCAGCACAAATATTCAACACAGGGATAAACACAATATATGTATATATATATATTTATACACATGCATATATATATATATATATATATATATATATATATATATAGATATATATATATATATATATATATATATATATATATATATATATATATATATATATATATAGATATATATATATATATATATATATATATATATATATATATATATATATATATATATATATGTATAAACGGCAGAGAAACAGAAAAAAAAATTTCGTCGATCCTAAGTTTAGGGTGAAGGCGATGCAGATAATTTTATCCCCAAGAAGTGTTTTGTACGAACTGAATTTTCCAACAGCATTAAATTCAAAATGCAACAACCTCGTGACACATGAATTCCATACCCTAAAATCTGGAATAGGCTACAAAGAAGGACTTCTGATTAAAACATTATAAAGGTAAAAAGATTGGCAACGCTGTTATTGAAGGCCGTTCACTTTCTTCCTTTCGGTAAAATAAAAAAAAAATAAATAAATAAAGTCCTCATATAAGGAGGACACTAGGGTAACTTAATGCCCTTCAGTGCCCGTCGACGGAAGGTCGGGCATACAGACCTTCACTGGAGGACTGAGGAGAATCTCCTCATGCTTAGGATCTTTCTGTATTTCCCTTTACCTTCTTCTACTTCTTTCGAATGAATACCATAATATTCTTTGGAGGCTTGAATTTCAAGTCAGTGGCCCCTGTCGTGGGCTTGTTCCATATGAAGAAGGTTCACCTTCTGAATAATAATAATAATAATAATAATAATAATAATAATAATAATAATAATAATAATAATAATAATAATAATAATAATAATAGCGAGCCGTTTGTCAATCACGCATGTCACTGGAAACCGATAAGCGGTAAGTTATTTTGATCACTTACCTTGTTATGCGCAGGTGCTGTCAGGTCATACACAACACAGAAGCAATTTTGAAATTCTTCCTGAAGAGCATTTGCAAACAAGAAATTACACATGCGCGAATAGACAGTTTTGCAATATATGTATCATACCCTAATGAAAATAATATGTACCGTACCCTAATGAAAATATGTATCATACCCTAATGAAAATAATATGTACCGTACCCTAATGAAAATATGTATCATACCCTCATGAAAATAATATGTATCATACATACCCTAACGAAAATAATATGTATCATACACTAATGAAAATAATCTGTATCATACCCAAATGAAAATAATGTGTACCATACCCCAATGCAAATGATATGTATCATACCCTAATGAAAATAATATGTACCATACCCTAAAGAAAATAATATGTATCGTACCCTAATGAAAATAATGTGCATCGTACCCTAGTGAAAATAAAATGTATCATACCTTAATGAAAATATGTATCATACCCTAATGAAAATAATATGTATCATACCCTAAAGAAAATAATATGTATCGTACCCTAATGAACAAAATATGTATTGTACCCTAACGAAAATAATAATCATGCATCATACCCCAATGGAAATAATATGTATCATACCCTCATGAAAATAATATGTATCATGCCATAATGAAAATACGTATCACACCCTAATGAAAATAATATGTATCATACCCTAATGAAAATAATATGTATCATACCCTAATGAAAATAATATGTATCGTACCCTAATGAAAATAATATGTATCATACCCTAATGAAAATAATATGTATCGTACCCTAATGAAAATAATATGTATCATGCCCTAATGAAAATATTATGTATCATACCCTAATGAAAATAATATGTATTGTACCCTAATGAAGATAATATGTATCATACCCTAATGAAAATAATATATATCATACCCTAATGACAATAATATGTATCATATCCTAATGAAAATAGTATGTATCATACCCTAATGAATATAATATGTATCGTACCCTAATGAAAATAATATGTATCATACCATAAAAATAATACCCATGGGGTATGAGAAACGAACATTAAGAAAAATCAGGTTATTTAAATCCGCTATGTATTTGAAGGCCTTTTTTAAATGCTAATTTCGCTCATGAAAGTGAAGTTAATGATCTCAAAATATTACTTTTAAGTTAAATAAATGATTATGAGATCACCAATGCAACGCAGATGAACAAATGTTGAAGATGACAAGCAAATGATAAAGTCTTTAAGAAGCGCTGCTGAAGAATTAATATGCGAACAGCTTCATTGCATAGTCTACTAAATTCAGCAGTTAAAAAAGAGTGACAATTGAAACAAAAAATCTAAACCACAAACAATTATTAAAACTGATAAAGCCTTGAAACAATAAGGAAGACATGAGCCGTATAGCATGGTTTTCTTGAAGTAATATGGTGATGAAGTTTTATTTTAGTTCTGTTGAGCTGCATGTAAAGGAAGTCCATTAATAAGTAGCAGCGTGCGAAATTTTATGTAACTTATCCAGGCACCACGGTCGCATACAATTTTAATTAGTCTACTGCAAATTGGTTAAAGTATAGGAATTCCAAAACAAACGCAGAGGTACAGACTCATAAATGATAAGTAGCCAAAAAATCACTCCGGCATCTGGTGAAAAATATCTCATTCTGACTTTGCATATCATCAAAATGTGGTGCCTTTAGATGACCTCTTCGCTTAAAAATACTCGGAATGTATAATTATCTTCCAGTACCTTGTGCAACTTTCATAGCAAGAGACAGTTTCATGTCAGCAGAAGATAACAACTAGTACGCTCATATAGGAGTTAATTAACCCCTCTGATTATTGGCTGAAGACGTAGAATGAAACAAACAAGCATTTATTGCCCTTGTACGGTCAGTTGGGAACTCCATTCTTTCTATCGAAGTTCGTAACCTTGTAACGTTTGTGAATACAAATAACACGTGTGTGTTTACCCAATCTTTTTAGTGTTTATTTCTCCCCCACATATCACACACACACAATTACACACACACACACACACACACACACACACACACACATATATATATATATATATATATATATATATATATATATATATATATATATATATATATATATATATATTCAACAGGCAGTGGTATTGTGTGTATATATATTATATTATATTATATTATATATATATATATATACATATATATATATATATATATATATATATATATATATATATATATATATATATATATATATATATATATATATATACATACATATATATATACATATATATATTTATATATATATATATATATATATATATATATATATATATATATATATATATATATATATATATATATATATATATATATATATATATATTATGTATAACTGAATCACGAATGTATAAATAAAGACAAATGCCACGAAGGAAAAAATGAAACAACGGAGGTGGTTGTTAGCCTTTCTACTACAATGGTCTATTAGTGAAGGACCATTGTAGTCAAAAGGCCTAGCAACCACTCCATTGTTTCACTTTTTTCCTTCGTGACACTTGCCTCTATATATATATATATATATATATATATATATATATATATATATTGCATGTACTTTCTTCAAGGATATCAAGGCCTTTCTATTGCAATCCAATTGTCACTGTCTAAACCAGCACTTCCTAGGTCTACCAAATCCTCTTTCCTCCCAGAGCCTTAATACCATCTGTGTTCCTTTATTCTCTTTGTGTCACCAAACCTTTCTCAAGGACGCTCATTGAGCTTTTCATCCGATAACCTTTTTAACCACTCTTCCTCCTCCTTCCCCTCCTGTCTGTGTGATATTCACGTAAGTCCCACTTTTTCGTTCTATTGATTCATTTATTTATCCTCCTAGACGACATGGCGTTTCTAACACGTATCTGTTAGAACTTCACTTTTGTTTGATTATAACACTAGTCTAATCTCCCTTTTCCGGCTTGCTTTCCAACCTACCGTTGCTCCTTCCCTGATACTAAAGCCACGACGCTCATTTATTATTGATTATATCCCCGTGGAATCCGTTAAGCATTAAACAAAAGCGCTGGTTAAGTCCTCTTCGAACTCATCTCTTTATTCTGTATTTTATCGAAGGTATCTTGATTGGCGGAGGCAGGAGACAGGAGGCAATAAGGCAACACCCGTACGGTCATCCTACGACTTGGCCGTCTTGACAGGTTGCCTCTGTATTGTGCTAACATGTGGGTATCGACCCACGAATTCTTTTAAGCCCAGACATCCTCCTGGGCCTTAACTCACTTGTGCGCATTGCGGCCATCATCTGTTGCGAGAGAAGACAAAAACCTTGGGCTGAACTTTAACCTGGCTTCGATTTTTTTTATTTTGAATACAACTGATTAAAAGTATCTCCTTGAATAAAATCCTTGATGTTGAGTTTAATATGCTCTTTAAAATTTTTGACCGCTTTTAATATTTTATCCTCAATATTTTATCTCTTTAGATAAAAAGTAAGATTAATTTCAAGTTGCTTTAGGTCATCTGCATAGCCGAGGGACCTTCTCCTGGCGTCCCGCCCTCGTTCACACCAGTCGTTTGTCAACAAACTTCCCTTGTAAAGTACCATTGCTGAGTTAGTTTACTTTTCCAAGCAACCTGAGCTCTTCCTTAAAGTTAATCCTCGCTTTTGAAAGTGATGGAGCACTTATCTATCCAATACTAAGAGGATTTGATGTTAATCTAAAACTGAAAGAGTATAAAAAAGATAAGATAAGATTACTGAATCTCTTCACTGTGCTTGGTATGTTGCAAGATTCCTGAAAATTTTGAGGAAGTTCCCAGGCTTTTAGAGGACAGGGAGACATGATATGCAGTCCTTATCAATATTATGACAAGGAGCTAACTGGAAAATGATAATAATATATTCACTTGATTCCCATAGTTAAGGAAACAATAGTAACAATAATGATGTAACAAGGAAATATGCAGGAAGACATTGTGCTGGTCAAGTCCTCTGCGTCTAGCAACTTCCTAGAAATTTCGGGGGCTTTAAATTCCCGTATCACCTGAACCGCAGAAATACTAAGTAGTTTAAGACGTATAACACACTCTTAACACAGACCCACTTTTGACAATAACCAGTCACTCTCTCATCTACATAATCTAATACAATCTTTACTTCTGTCATGAAAGTTCTGAATCTCATTTTAATAACTTATTCATTGCCAGCGCTCTCTACATCTTGTCTTTAACAGTTCCGCCATCAGTTTTTCATAGGTTCATGTATACCACATTCATTTGATTTTTCTTCCTCTAAGTTTTCACTAAACCATTTCATAACAACCATTTTATATATAAAAAAAAAACACTTGATCTTCACTTCCTCTTCCCTGTCTAAAGACAGACAGCTCTTCTCTTGTCAGTTCTGCTGTTCTCTGTCTTTCTTCCTTAACCTAAGCTCTACCGAGCATCTCCTCAGGAATACCAAGTAATGTTCTGTTCCTACAATCCGTACATCTTCTCTAGCACCTCTCCTTTTAAAAAAGGAAAATTATTCCTTTTAACCATTCTTTGGGAATCTTTTCCCTACACAGACTATACCTTCCACACTCTGGCCAACCGCTCAAATACACTCACTGCCATACCCATGAAGTCTTGGCAAATGCATTTCTTCAATATTTTATTTAATTGCCCTTCTTGCATCCTAGGCAGTGACTTCCACAAATACTCTTGGTATTGCATTATCTGTCCTAACCTTCTTTCTTTCACTTTGAACAACGTTTCATGATGCTCCCGCCATCAGCAAAATACTATAGATTCTTCAGTCAACATCATCCCATATCCAATTTGTATTCTGCTTTTGTTTCCATCCAGTATACTGAACCATTCAGCGGTACTCTCTTTTCCTCTAAACTTTCCCTTGGCTTCCTCATTCTACTTCTGCTATGCCTCAATAAAATTCTAATTTCTCTCCCACAATTGTACTGCAACAAATCTTTTTTATTTCACTAGATCTTTCGTTACAGTCTCAAATACATAAACAGTCTACAATTCTACATCTTCTATTCTTTCACAGTCTATACAAGCATTCATTGCTTGAACTTTCTAGTTTCTATTTATCAGTATGCGCTCCTTTTATTCCTCCTTCCTTTTGACACCATACCTGAACTTTCCAATCACCCTATCTTCTCCTAACATTTTTTAATAATTACTGACAGCCATTTTTCATCCACCTTATGATGTTGCTATCATTTTCTTCATATAAATATCATGGTCTTAGTTTAAGTTCTGAACCCCCTTCCTCGTCTAAACTACACTTTATTTCCAATTTTGTATCAATCAAATGATAATCAGATAAACCTTCTGCTAACTCCTTTTCTTACTACTGCATGTATCAGCTTCTTTTTAATGTACGGTTGTAAAAATTGAACTACTTTTTGCCATCTCTTTCTCTTTCCTGTACTTCTAAAACTTCAGCTCCTTTCAATAACATTTCCAAAAGACTCTCTCCAAACTATGCTATCCCTTTCACTGTGACCTACTTTTACATTCAGGACCTTCATCACGACCACCCTCGCTTCTTCAAATCCAGCTGTAGGAATATATTCACTCTCCCAGAAGTTTTCAAATGTATTCTCATTCTTCCTCATTCGTGGACTAAACACATTATCGTCGATTTTTCTCTTTTTACACTTGTTTCAGATACACTGCCTGCGTACTCAAACATTTGTACTCTTCCCAGTCTTCCCGACACAAGAAGATCCACTGTACTCTTGACCTACCTCCCACCCATACTATAGACACAACCATTCTTTGCCTCTGCTTTGCATCATATCCATACACAGTCATAACCCCAAGGACCAAAATATCTGATATGACCCAAATTTGTTCATAACAAAAGTATGGGGTATCATGCTACAACCCTGTACTTTGACTGTTTGGGTTATTTTCTCAGCATACAGTTGGGAGAATCTTATCATTTCTCTGGCACATTACAACGGAAACAATGATCGTTGTAGGCCTCAGTGGAATAGGCTCTTGTGCCATAGGTGGGAAAATGCCTTTCCAAGCGTTCTAAAATCGTGTACTGCTCCAGATCTTGACGCTTTAGAGTTCCAGGGCATTAGCACTTCCAAGGGCAGCAAAGTTTATTGAGAACTGCACTTGGTAGTAGTCAAGCACGTCTGACTTGCATTCTATCTTTCCGTCCATATTATATATATATAGTATATGTTGTGTGGGCAAGTTTGTGTGCACATATATACGATATGTGAAACTAAGGAAACGTGTTTTGTGCTATTGTTTTTGAAAGAGGTTGTTACGTGTCGCACAATGCGAACTAGAAGTTTTCACAGAGACAGCTTAAATTTCCTTGCCAGTCCATCTTATACCGGCATAAAATTCCTCAGTGTTTCCTTGAATTTCAAGAAAGATCAAGATCCCCGGAAATGGTAGGCATTAAACTACGAGATTCCGTATACATTTTTTAGTTTTCTGTAAAAGACAACTATTGTCTGTCCGTCCATACTTTTTCTGTCCTCCCTCAGATCTTGAAAACTACTAAGGCTAGAGGGCTGCAAATTGGTATATGTTCATCATCCACCCTCCAATCAAATACAACAAATTGCAGCCCCCTAGCCTCAGAAGTTTTGTTTTATTTAAGGTTAAAGTTAGCCATAATCATCCTTCTGCCAACCATATAGGATAGGCCACCACTGGGCCGTGGTTAAAGTTTCATGGGCCGCGGCTCATACAGCATTGTAACGAGACCACCGAAAGACAGCTCCATTTTCGGTGGCCTTGTCTATACGCTGTAGCGGCTGTACAGAAAACTCGATTGAGCCGAAGAAACTTCGGCGCACTTTTTACTTGTTTTATTTCGTAATGTATTGTGGTTATCGATGAAGAAAGCGATTAAAACTAACTTGATTGTACCTCTGGCGTTTGAACAGAACCCGACTCCTAGCAGAGTGCTTTTACATCTTCCAGGTACCATCGATTTCACGTCACCTGCGTTTGGTGAAGTCTTTCACCCACAAATTTTCCTAATCACCCGGTCTATATATAGTGACCGCAACTAAAACCAAGTTCACGGAAAACTTATTTAGTCCTCTGACAAGTTTTCGAGTTATCCGCATAACAGCCATCGCCAGATGACAAACAAGGAAAAACTTGAAAGCCTGAAGCTAAGTAATATAAATGAATGAGCTTCATTTTACCTCGGTGCCACGCATGTGAAAATGAAGCATTGGGGCGTTATTGGGAGATAATCGGTAATAAGTCAGCCAAATAGGTTTTGTGGCCTCTTTTCTGATTTTCCTCTAGATAAAACGAAAATTTAATTTAGTGTTACTCTTCGTACGAAATTTTCATTGTTAGATTATATGTAAAAATGTTAAATAAGCAAGCCGAAGCGAGAAAGAATTTGATTTTTCTGAAGGAAAATACACCAAGGTAATCTTCTGAAAAGAAACTACAGAGCTCAGAGAAAAAAGTTAAGAAAATAAAAACCTTCGAAAGACAGAGAACAGGTGGATCTTTGAGAAAGGAAAGACACTAAATAAGACTCTAGCAAGTAATCTGTTAAATCTGTATTTATTATCAGTGTCCTAAAGAAAGTAAGTTCTAGAAAATTCCGAAATAACCTAGATTTTATGGAAAGCAAGGTTAAAAAAAATAGCCTATAGGTTTTTTCAGAAGTGTGCGTTTAAAGAATCGTGGCGAAATTCATAAATCCAAACTCTTATATGAAGTATAAATTATTATTATTATTATTATTATTATTATTATTATTATTATTATTATTATTATTATTCAGAAGATGAGCCCTATTCATATGAAACAAGAAGCCCAACACATGCAGGGGCCATCGTCTTGAAATTCAAGCTTCCAAAGAATATGGGGTTCATCAGAAAGGAAGTAACAGAAGGTAGTGGGAAATACAGAAAGAGGAGATCAGTTATTAAAAAAAAAACAGCAAAATTAACAAACTAATAAAGAGGTAAGTGAAATATTAAATCGGTGATCTCCGCTCAACAAAATGGTGTCGGGACTGGTGCGCAAGGGGGGGAAAAAAGTCGCGTTGCTTTTACTTCTTTAAACTGCTTTTGCCAAATGTGCTCTGGAATCGTTGTGCTTTTTCCTCGATCGGTGTTTCAGTTACTTCATAAATCTGATATTTTCATATTTAATGAATGAACATTTTTTTAATCATCAAAGAGTAAAGGACAAACCAGGCCGTCACGTATTCAGTAACTGTTGCTGTTAAGTCTTGATAAATTTAATACAAGGGACACGGTTTCTGAATTATCGGAGTCAAAAGGAAAAAAGTGATATTTCCGAGTTCCGCTTCGCTGAAAATAATTCCCTCCCCGTCAAAGGGATAGCGAAGGCATATCGCTATAATCAAGATCCACATCGAAACGAAAGAGAAAAACAGCGAGTGGTGATGAACGCAGTGAACTCTTTCCCTTCCTCGCCTCTCTCTCTCTCTCTCTCTCTCTCTCTCTCTCTCTCTCTCTCCCTCTCTCTGGTGCACTCGCAAAAGACAGGAGAGTGTTCAACAAAATGGCGTGCTGCTCTCTGAACCCGGCCGCCATGAATGGAAGCACAGCTTTCACTGTGGAAAAGTAGCTTTTGCTACATGCTGTTCTTTATGTATGAAGGAAGTGTCTGTTAAACTGCCCAGTTCGGAAAAAGTTTTGAAATGCAATATTCCGACCGGAGTTTACGATGATTAATAAGTCCGAAAGCGATCTCAGTTTAGGAAATCCTGTATTTGATGCCTTTCAGCTGCCTCTCTCTCTCTCTCTCTCTCTTTCTCTTTGTGACGGTTCAATTGTATCTTCTATATTCAGTGTGTGCTTTAGTTATGTGATACTTTTTTTATCAGGCTTTCTTTTAACTTCATTTGCACCTTTGCCAGTTGACCCACAGATTTTGGAGTTATATAAACGAGAACACATCATTACTTATAAATAAATATCTCAAATAACGATAAAATGGTAACTTTCCTAAGCATATGGTTTTTACCTTTTTAGTAAACAATTTTACTTTTTCAGTAAATTTTTTTGAGGTAAGTTAAAATTTCAGGTTGTCTTCGCCTAAAAATTTGCAGCAGAAAAAAAAGAGGGTCAGAGATTATCTTCACAGATAAAGATGAATCCTCCACGGGAGGAAGACAACGAAAGCTGAAACGCTAATGAAAGCTAATCCTACAAGTGAAAGTCGGGGAAAGCTAAATTATCCCAGCTTGGAAAGAAAGAAGGAAAAACAAATAGTCATTTCAACAACATTTCAACGATCCTTCCAATCAATTGTATCTCTAAACTTAATGATCGGTTCTTTGTTTCAAAACAAGAATGTCCTTAAAGTTTCTTGAAAATCTGCTGAGACGATCATGGATAATACAACATCACAACTGCCGTTGGACGTAACCTGAAACAAGCGTTACAGGCATCTAGGTGAAGGTAGGTATTACGATCCAAAAATGATTGTACAAGAGCTGTTACCAGAAGAAAGGTTTTATATCTTCTTGTATAAGAAGCAGAAGACTGACGGTTAAGCTGTAATACAGCTATACAAGTCCTTTACACTGACAGCTCTTGTAGTGAATAAAGTGAGGCAAGCCTTCCGCCAAGACTTCTATTATTATTATTATTATTATTATTATTATTATTATTATTATTATTCAAAAGATGAACCCTATTCATATGGAACAAACCCACCACAGGGGTCGTCACTGACTTGAAAGTCAAGCTTCCAAAGAATATGGTGTTCATTAGGAAGGAGTAAGAGGAGGTAAAGTAAAGGGAAATACAAAAAGAAGAGAACTCACTTATTAAAAAAGAAAATATAAATTAATAAATTGACAGATATAAATTTATTAAAATGCAAGGAGAAGAGAAACATTTGTGTGTGATTTCTCTTCATAAATGAAAATAAGTTTTGGATTACTTGATGTAGCATGGTAAGAAAAAATTTCCAGTGGTCAATCAATATTGATGACCCGTTTCTCCAATAAGTTTTTTTTTATGTGAGAGGGTGGCTCGAGAGAAATACGAGCCCAAAGTCACTGCCATATTACCCCTTTAACTGATAAATGGAGGATGGGCGACCTTTGTCAAAATAATTATCTGAATCTTTCAACTTTCATAACAGCTTCATCAGCGCTCGCTTAACACCTACAGCCCGGAAACTGGTAGTAAGACGTTTTCTTGTATTATTATTATTATTATTATTATTATTATTATTATTATTATTATTATTATTATTATTATTATTATTCAGAAGGTAATATTAGGAATTTTAAATGCTGAGGAACGGGTTTTGGCTGCAAAAACATTCACCACCAATTTTGAAGATTTCGGTCCTCAATTATTGTAAGACTATTTTAGTTCTTCCTCTGAAATTTCGATATTTACTCTTGACAGCCGTCCATATGAATAGATGTAGTATGCAGCTGAGGACACAGGATAAAGAAAAAGAAAAGAGGATCTGAGCCCTTTCGTGTTATTTCAACTTATTGTCAAGGTGCGATCACAGTACCTTGAAAATGTGTTGAAACAACGCGAAAGAGCTTGGTACATCTTTCTTTTATTTCTCCTTTGGCTTCAGCTGTAGTATATATTATCACATGCTGTTAAGTGACATAGAAGCATAAAGCAATGTATAAATATATATATATATATATATATATATATATATATATATATATATATATATATATAATTATATATATATATATCTACATACACACACACACATATATATATACATATATATACATATATACTGTATATATAATATATATATATATATATGTATATATATATATATATATATATATATATATATATATATATATATATATATATATATATATATATAAAGCATCACATGTAAAAAAGAAACGTAAAAAGTTGCTCTTTTTTTCGGCTTCCCGCTTCTTCAGCTTTCCACTGAAATAATTTGCCAAACAAAGAGAAAAAGCTTCTCCGTACAGTTTTCAAGTTAAACTTCCTGCACAAGCTATCCCTGAGACCAGGAGACACGCGCTTCTACTCGATGTTCCCGTCCCGTGATCTACCCGACGGGAACAGCAAACAAAATGGCTGACACAACAGAATACACAACTGGCTGGATCCATATCACTACCACTACTATTATTCCCGATCTCTCTCTCTCTCTCTCTCTCTGCTGTTACGCTACCGAGCAAAGTCTGGAATGGTGGGTATTCTTAACCTTGTTCAAGAAATCAAATCTTACAGTCATTTTCACTTTATATTTAGGGTCCATAACAACTTAGGTTATATTCTGCATATTATTTTAACACAAGCGTTCTCGACGGTAGTTTTATCGTAGTTCCAGTCAGCCAAACTATAAATGAGGATTTTGCCAGATGAATTTTTTTCCACCTTAAAATTTTCGATTAGTACAAGGAAAGAGGAGATAATCGAGACAGTTTTCCCAAGCATATATGAACGATCCATGATTGAGAGAGAGAGAGAGAGAGAGAGAGAGAGAGAGAGAGAGAGAGAGAGAGAGACTTACGTGCTGGGGGTTGGAAGAAGACTAAAAAGTGCAGTCCTGGTATTTATGCTGAGCAAATTATTAGCCTACGTGATAAGAAGAAAATGCAATCCATCATTTCAGTCTTAAATCGTACAGTCAGAATTGGTTTTGCCTTTTCAGTGCTCTGTGGCTAATGAGAGTTCTTTCCCCCTAAATAAAACATTACCTTACTATAATGCCCGAGGAGGGAAATTGACAGTAAAAGGCTTGAACGGTGTAACAGGAGGTAAACCTCGCAGCTATGAAATAATTGTTAGGAGAGGGTTAAGGAAAGTAAGATGGAAGAAACAGAATATGAATGGAGGTACGATAAAAGGAATGATAAAGGTTGCAGCTATAGGGGCCGAAGGGACGCTGCAAAGAACCTTGAGTAATGCCTGCAGTGCACCGCATGAGGTGCTCTGACGGCACTGCTCCCCTACTGGAACTGCAAAAGGGATGCAAGAGGTGTCTGGGTATTTCGCTAAATCCTGCAGTAAAGTACATCACGGGGACTTAAACTTCAACTGAAGATTTCTGGCCTTCCTGATCTTGCACTGATTTTTAGGAGTTTTCTGGGCGCCAGGAGACCCGTGTAGTGAATTCTCTCACCTCAAACGTACCTCAGAACAAGAGTTCCACTCTAGAGACCCAAGTTACCTGGAGAATGATTTGCCATTCCAAGTCAAGTTAATTGGTAATAACCACGGCATATACTAATGACCTTATACCTTCAAGCCGGGTCAGACAATTAATTATGTCGGGACCAGCATCAATGAGCACAGGTTTGTAGTAATTTTTCCCTTGCCTGCAACCGATTTACTTGTGATAACCGTGAATAGAATTAAGAGATTCAATACTGCAAGAACAAATACATTACTGTTACTATACAGGACACACCCAAGACTACGACTTTAGGGTATCCCGATGCAATTATGACTTCTGTATAGAAGTTCATGAATATGAAAATGCAGCACCGTGAAGGAAGTGCGCAAAAAAGGTTTCTCTTGTATCAACAGCAGACTCCACAGAGGAGCAAACAAGACATGGAATTTATAGGCCATGGTAGGTAAAGAAATCTTTAAAAAAAAAAAGCAGAGGGAGGTATCACAGACAGCAGCCAAGGTTAATCATTGCAATAGAAATGGACAACTCGTGTGTAGGAGCTGAAAAAAAAATCAACACTACAAAAATCATTCACAGTTTATATGTTAAGATTTTTCTTCACCCATTCAAACTTTCTTCATCATCTAAGCTCTACATATAAAAAACTTCTAGGCATAACATCTTGCAAGCTGAAATGAAGTGCACTTTGACTCTATCCTGCTCCTACAACAAACACACGATACACACACACACGCACGCACACACACACACACACACATATATATATATATATATATATATATATATATATATATATATATATATATATATATATATATATATATATATATATATATATATATATATATATATATATATATATGGGAACTATGAGTAGAACCTATTGTGCTCAGAGTATGACTCTGGGTAGGTTAAACAGGCAAAAGTTTGACTATAAATATCATTCTCATTTACGATCGGGTTGCTGAGTTCATCTCTAAGATTATGAAATCGGATTGACGTGAAAACAGCGACCGAACAGTTCCAACGTTCTTGATTCTCTTACGTCTTTCCCCGGTATATTTCGCTATCTCATTTTACAAGGTAGGCGGAATATTCAGCCCAGATCACATTTTCGCCTAATTGTCTGATGAATTTTGGGACACCGGTGCCTTGTTGATTTTATGCGCGAGTTTTAAATCCATTACGCATCTTTCATCGTAGAAACATGCAGTAATTCAGCCAAGCTTAGAGATGTGAGATCGCTCTAATCTTTCCAGGTCCTACCCTGTATTGCTTTCATCTCTCCTAATCTTTTAATATTTAGAAATTTTGCTCAGCTGTCACTTAAAACTACCCATCTACTGTTGGTAGATAAGGTAGAGAAAGATCCACCAGCAACCTTCTTTTCTATATTTCGCTATTTTCGTCGCCTTCTCTGACGCTTTAGTCTCTGTCAGCCAAACTTCATGCATGTGGCTTCGTACCTTTCCTCTGTAAATTTTTATTTTTCTTTATTTAACAAGTTCAATATCTGTTACTGCTGACTGCGCAACATCTGATCCCTCCTCCTTACTGAATGGCGTTCCTCAGGGCTCCGTTCTGTCCCCTACTCCTCCTCTTCATCATTTTTCCCAAGTTTGCTTATTCTCATGTCCATGCTTTTGTTGGCAATTCAGCCACTCATGAACTCAGTTTCAATCTTCATGTTCTCGAACTATTAACTGAGATCTTGGCGGCTTATCTGGCTGGGGATAGTTTGGGAGCGGATGCCATGTCCTGACCTAACCAGACCTTACCTTCCTAACCTAACTTAGGACGCCGTGCTCATACCTGCACGTAAGGATCCCCCCCCCCAACTAAGTAACAGTGACTATCCCTGTCTCCCCTACTCTGCCTACTACCAATAGTTTGCAGCTACTTATCAGCCTCATCTTCCATCCGATCCCTTAATGACATGTTTTCGAGCAGTGGTTCTTGATCTTTTTCAGTGCCCGTACCCCTTGATGCCTCAGAAAAATTCCTCGTTCCCTCATCCGATATAAATACGATACAAACATATGAAAAGGATTAGTGATGCAAACCTTACTGGCTATCATGTCTCGTATACCCTCTGGGGGTATACAGGTACCCCAGGTTAAGAACCGCTGCCTTAGAGAAATCACATAGTTCAGTTTGCTGTATCTGCCTCTGAAGCATCGGGTGTTTTTTTCAGACCATGCAAGATCTTTTCTTCGTCTCGGTTAATAAGGCTTTTGTTGTCCCTATTCAGCCATGCTTCTTGGAATGCCGCTCTCATACTTGGGGTGCTGAACTCATCCATGCTTGTAATACTGCTCCCATGATGTGTTGTTTCGCGGTTGGGTTGCCATCTCTTTTTCTCCAAGCCAGACTTTGGAACTCTCTTCCTGATTCTGGTTTCTTACATTTTATAGGCCTTCTGTCTTTAAGAGGCAGGTAGATTTTTGTTCTTTGTTTAATCCCATCTTACATGGAAATATCAAAGTTCTCTCTCTCATTTTATGACCATTCTTTTCAGTATCAAAGAATGTGACACATAAATATGGAAATCGCATTCCCTGAGACTCGGACTTACACATACTCTGCTTATTTCTGCAGTTAACCGAAATCTAAACGCTTCAACGGACTAGAGACCAAAAAGTGTGCGCTTGACATTCTTGAGAATGACCGTCGTAAATTGTGGCCACCGTTTACTAGAGGAGTAAAAATGGGACCTATGAGGTCATTCAGTGCTGAAAAGGAAATTGACAGTAAAAGGTTTGAAAGGTGTAACAGGAGGAAAACTCGGGGTTGCACTATGAATCAATTGTTAGGAGAGGGTGGAAATTAAAATGGAAGAAAGAGAATATGAAAGGAGGTACAGTAAAAGGAACGAAAGGGGTTGCTGCTAGGGGCCTAAGGCACGCTGCAAAGAACCTTAAGTAATGCCTACAATGCACCGTATGAGGTGCACTGACGGCGCTACCCCCCCACGGGATCCAGAACAATGACATCAGGTTTGTGTTGGTAATGAATGTAAATTTCCACATGCATTAAACACTCACATGCCCTGTTGCGAGGAATGTGAAGCGCAAGGGTCGTGGGACTAGGCTATTCAAACCTATTAGGTAAGGCAATCAGCTTAGCTCCGTTATATCCCTGTTCAGGTCATCCTTGTAGAAGGTATATATAACTGAGTTTTATTTTTTTTATGAAATCGCGGCTTCTTACGTTTCTGGGTGATATTCCCGGAAATTTCCATCTTTTCTCGCCAGACGCCAGGTAAGCTATCAAGCTTGTCAGTCGTTCTGCCTCAGGAATTCCCTCCATTTCTTCAAATAATAAGCCCGACCTGATGTAGGTCGTGAATTTCTTGAGGAGTTTATTAAAAGCTCTCCGGCTTGATAGGCCTGTCGAGAGCTTTCGGGGCTGCTAATTTGTGCCATCCAAAAAGCTATCTATAGCTCCCTTCCGGTTAAAGAGGTCTCAACATTACCTTCGAGCAGAGAATGTTAACTGGATTGGTAGCAAGGTATATAGATCAGACGCCAAGCGCTCCGTAAGACGGTCGCTGCCTGTATAACTGAGATGTTCATTTGGTCCGATAGAGAAGAAATCTAACAAGTGGATATAAAGTTAAGGGTTCTCCCTACAGTGTTGTGACTCCCTACAGTGTTGTGATTACCAATAAGTACATGGCAGTGGAGAAAGAGCAAATATTCAGCAACGTTGCCAAACCACGTATGCAGATGTAGTCTTTGATAACTTCGGGAACTAGTAGGAACGACAGGATTTTGCATACGAATTTCAACAGAAAGCGAGTCTTACTTTTACCACAGGATCGAGACCCTATAGGCACTTCCCTTTCCGGCTTTGTATTTCTGAATAGAATAGAATAAAACAGAATGTAGAATTTAGGCCAAAGGCCAAGCGCTGGGACCTATGAGGTCATTCGGCAGTAAGAAGATGTGAAAGGTGTAACAGGAGGAAAACGTCGCAGTTGAACTATGAAACAATTGTTAGAGAGGGTGGAAAGTCAGATGGAAGAAAGAAACTATGAACGGTGGTATAGTAAAGGGAATGAAAGGGGTTGCAGCTAGGGGTCAAAGGGACACTGCAAAACCCTTAAGAAATGCCTACAGTGCACCGCATGAGGTGCTCTGACGGCACTAAACCCCTACGAGGATATTTCTGAATGCCGAAAGTGGGTGCAGCAATGATAACGCTCATTTACATCTACCCAGGTCAAATGAGCCACTCATTATAGCTCTTGAAGTACAGTCATGTACTCTTATGCATCCTGGATATTAAAGTCCTTTATCTTAAACACTTTTTTCACTGCCTCTAGAAATAGCTTTTTCGGTCTCCCACTCCTCTTCCATCCAATTTAACCAGCCTAGTTTCCTCCATTCTTCTCACATGAACAAGCCATCTGAAAACTGATCTATCTTTTAACCCAAGCCAGCATGTCAGTTACACATAATTAGCATTCTGAACATATTTCACAAATAACATGTATAAACACATTCATATATCAGTGCCTTTTAATTGCAATTTAACATTGTTCTGTCAAATTTTAAAGGCACATAAAAACAGCAATACAATGGAACACTCATTTCAACTGAGTACTTCAATCCTGATCACTGGTGAATGTGGACATTTGGTAAGTGACAAGAGAATTTATATGAAATATGCATGTGTGGAACAACGACATTGATGGGATTTGCAATGGCAGTTTTATACACACACACACACACACATATGTATATATATATATATATATATATATATATATATATATATATATATACAGTATATATATAGTATATATATGTACTGTATATTTATATCAATATATATATATATATATATATATATATATATATATATATATATAAATATATATATATATAGTATATATGTATATTATGTCTAATAAACTTCTAACAATAACGAGAGACGAAGGAAAACTGTAATGATATTTTTAAACGAGTCAAGAGCCTTCTCATTCTTTTTCGCTTCTCTCTCTCTCTCTCTCTCACACCTGTCCTCAAGTGGTGGTGGTAACTTTAGGGGACAAGGTCACGCTGCCTTCCGTTGCATAATGCCGCATCTCGGTCACACCAACAAAAATATTGTCTCCTCTATCTGTTTTCACTTCGTCCTCAAACACCTTTCAACGTCTCAAAGTTTTAGCATAAGTTCATTTGCTTCTTATCATTCGAATATACGTTGGTTCGCGCCGTTGATTCTCCTCATAAATACATTCCGCTGTTTAAATTTGTCCTCACTGTCTTCTTAGGAAACTTCCTGACCGCCGAAGTCAATAGAAGAACCTGCTTTTCGCATCCAGTTAATGATGATTGTACTTGGCGGTCACTGGCAACTTCTATCCAGACGCCAGTCATCGATCGTAGCTCGGGCAGCCAGTGTCCGTTTATTTTCCCGTGTGCATCGTCCGCTCCCAAATCCCGCCTGTAAATTACGGCATGAGCGAATGGATGAGCGAAACGTGAATATTCATTGTTAAGGTTTGACAGAAAGCCCAGGCGATGATGTTTAATTATCGACTTTTTTATATTCCAGACTGGCAGAAATTTCGGAGGCTAGAAGAGGTATTTTGAATTCATTTACTAAATGCTCCTGTATTTCTACCTGTTTAATTCAGCCTATTATAACTCCTTTCTTTTTTTTTTCTTTCATCGACCGAGCTGAGGGATCGTAATTAAAGAGGAGATAGTGAAATAAACGACTTTGGTCGCCATAGTTGAGTGATAATGATACCAGAGAGAGAGAGAGAGAGAGAGAGAGAGAGAGAGAGAGAGAGAGAGAGACCTAATAAGGTATTTGATGGAGATAGTTTCCCTTGAGTATTTAATCTCTAATCTTTACTTTAATCTCCAAAAAAAAATCGTGTTTTTGACTGACATCTGGTTTACCAGTATCTTTGACCTCTAGTCAAGTCAGCGGCCCCTTTAGTGGGCTTGTTCCATATGAATAGGGCTCATCTTCTTTTAGCCAACACTTTCTCCTTATTCCTCTCCGAGTTATGCATAGTTTCCTCAAGCTAAGCTCATCGCTCTTTATTCCTCCTACATGACCAAACCACCTCAAAAACAAGTGATCCCATCACACCTTTATATTTCTACATTTTCTTTCTTTCGACCATTTCTACTTTGCATAAGCTTTGAGAAGAATTCAGTTCAACAGTTCCTACTTTCCTATCACTTTTAGGTTCAACATCCACTCTTGGATTTCATCAAAGGGAGTTTTGTCTCGGCAGACCTGTCTTTCACGCATTTTATCTTTAATTCCTAAAGACAACCTCAACTTTTTCGATTTTTTCTCTTTTAATAGAGATTCTGCAACTTTCCTTTTTTCACTCATTCATTGACTCACCATTTCTCTCATCCTACCATCAGACATTTCCTAAAAGCTCAAATACCTAAAAGACTCTTCAAATAAAAAATTTCGGCCAAAGGCCAAGCGCTGGGGCCTATGAGGTCACTCAGCGCTGATAGGGAAATTGAAAGCAAAAGGCCTGAAAGGTGTAACAGGAGGAAAACCTCGCAGTTGCACTATGAAACAACTGTTAGGAAACGGTGGATAGCAAAATGGAAGAGAATATGAACTGAGGTACAGTAAAAGGAGTAAAAGAGGTTGCAGCTGGGGACCGAAGGGACGCTGCAAAGAACATTCAGTAATGCCTACAGTGCACCGCGTGAAGTGCACTGACGGAACTAGCCCCTACGGTGCCTAAAAGGCTTAACCACTTCCATTCTTCCCTACCTGTACAAACATTCTTGTCTCCGTCCACCTGGCTTCTAGTTACATAACCCCTGCAAAGATTCGCCTTGAAACTTGATTTCCAAAAAACAACCCCCTCCCAAAACATATTGCAATAAGAAACTTCATAAACTCTAACTTACTCCAGGAACTCTATCTGCCAGCAACGCCACCTCTTTCTCAGTCACCCTACTTTGTATTAAAATGCTTAAGCATAACTCCCCCCCACCCCCTTCCCCATTCTCCAAACCCGGCCAGGCACAGATTCCGAGAAGTTCTCTCGAGTGTGAGATAGATCCTGCTAAATATATACACTTGTCCCTCAGTGATGACGACCGTCATAAGTTCATAACTGATCATTACCGCTGAGAAACTCCGAAAGGATGAGAGCCCTTTAGTACTGCTGAGTGGTCATCCGTAGAGTAAAGTCCAAATTAGATCGCCACTAGAGTGTATTGAACCTCAGTACCTGGCTAATGTAAGTTCCACGTGCGTAAGGACCAGCTTGTCAGGAGATTGGACTTAGAGTGAGTTATCAGAAGATTGGACTTAGTGAGTTATCAGAAGATTGGACTTAGAGTGAGTTATGAGAAGATTGGGCTTAAAGTAAGTGATCAGCAGATTGGACTTAGTGAGTTATCAGATGATTGGACTCAGTGAGTTTTCAGAAGATTGGACTTCGTGAGTTATCAGAAAATTGGACTTAGGGTGAATTATCAGAAGATTGGACTTCGTGAGTGATCAGAATTGGACTTAGTGAGTTATCTGAAGATTGGACTTAGAGTGAGTTATCAGAAGATTGGACTTAGTGAGTTATCAGAAAATTGGACTTAGTGAGTTATCCGAAGATTGGACTTAGTGATCAGAAATTGGACTTAGTGAGTTATCAGAAGATTGGACTTAGAGTGAGTGATCAGGAGATTGGACTTAGTGAGTTATCAGAAGGTTGGACTTAAAGTGAGTGATCAGAAAATTGGACTTGGAGTTATTAGAAATTGGACTCGTTGAGTTTTCCGAAGATTGGGCTTAGTGATCAGAAATTGGACTTATTGAGTTATCAGAAGATTGGACCTAGGGTGAGTTAACTTTAGTGTCATCCACACTTCAGCTCTAAGTTCTGATAAATTCAGTGCTTAGTGCTAACAGTGAATGTTGCTCGAGCAAATTATAGCCTTGCTTAATGTACTTAACAGATTAGTTTATGTTGAGTTGTCAACCAGACTGATAACGAATAACAAGCTGATAACCTTTGAGTTATCAGAAGTTGATTTTTGAACAAACATACTTATGTTCAAAGTAGAATTGTTGATATACAGGTAGAGTAACAATTTTTGTGTGGATGAAAGTCTACCTCTAAGATGAAAGCTTTGAAATTATATAAAAATTTACAACAGTTTTTATTACTTTTTATTTGACGAGAAAAAAATATTCAGCTCCTTTTAGCAGAAAGCTGCCGAAACATACCATGAACTGAAAATAATAACGCCTAACTCTGCTCACCAAATTTGTGTTGTTTCTATTAATTTTCCAAGAAAAATTCGCTACAATCTTCTTTACTTTCGCGTTCAAAGAGCAAATAACTTACTGGTTTCTCTTTGTAGTGCATTTGTCTAGCTAAGGCTTAGTTAATTTGTGTGTGTGTGTGTGTGTGTGTGTGTGTGTGTGTACACGAGAGAGAGAGAGAGAGAGAGAGAGAGAGAGAAAGAGAGAGAGAGAGAGAGAGAGAGAGAGAGAGAGAGAGAGAGAGAGAGAGTCCATAAAATAATCCACAATGCTTATAATAAAAAGAACCCAACAAGAAAACTTATGCCGTTTTTAGGCTTAATAGCTCAGTGGCAAAACGACACGCTACGAGCTTGGAGGATGAAATATGGCAGTCGTATCACAAAGCACAGCTTTCCTTTGTGCCAAAGAAACATAGATAATAGGATTATCATGTTGCATTTTGCTTTATGCCATTGCTTGGTCCAGAAACGGGAAATAGAGACTTGTTCACTGTGTATACCTTTACACACACGTAAACAGTTTTATCATTGTAAATTTAACTTTCGAGCAAGACAACACAGAAATTAACAATAACTGAGGGGTGGCGGTCAATGCGTAACACTCACCAGTTAATTGATGACAGAAACAAACTTTCCGTTATAATATCATTCCATACATGCAATAGTGATTGAGCAACACTAGTCATTAATAAGTAAGTAAAAAAATTAGTATAATAATGCCAATAAAGTAAGTCTATAAAAAAACCCGTCAGTTAGTTACTCTGTAACCAGTACATGCCTGAACTCGAAAACCCCATCACCGAACCGTAAGGATAAAAGTTTAGGCGCTTGATACACTACTCTAACCCTTACCACCTTTATCTCAGTCCTTTTAAAACATTTTGCAAATTTGTTACCCTAAAAATTTTTCGATTTCGTGATTTGGAGGACTCCACACTGTCATTGCTTTGCAGGAGTAGTCTGCAAATTTTGCCTCTTAGAATTATATTTTCATTAGTTAGTTTTGGTTCTTTTTACCTTTATTTCCTGTCATCAGAAGTACAGCACTAGTACTGCTTGTTTATTTATTTATTTTTACCTCATTTAAAAAGTAGATGTGCATTTGCTGGTTAGGGGCTAGTTTGGGTGGAGGAATAACTAGGAAGTTGTAGGTGAGGAGGAGGTTTTCAAATTGAGTATCTGTGGACGCTACTTGGAACTGTGAGCTAAGCTCTTCATGCTATAGGTGATGCTTGTTTGTAGGAAGGTTTGCCATTGGACTCTTAACTTGGAATGGGATTTATCGTGGAGGTTAATATTAGGTAAGTTTCGTTGACGCTCAACGAGGATTTATTTGGGTGTACTATTATAAAATCTAGAGTACCGTTTACATGGGCCCGATGGGGGAACACGGGACTTGGGTAAAATGTCGCCGATGACACTCATCGTTGTGTCTATTTGGAACTTTTTACTGGATATTTAATAGGTGAAACAACAAAAGAATTAAACTTGTAAGAATACCGTTCAAAAGACTGAAGTTTCTTTAACAACTTGAGCAATAGGATACTGCCATACGTACTAAAATAAACGTGAAGTCTTCGTACTGTGTACTTCGTGTAGGAATGGGTGACTCGCAGCCAACAACTTTGTCTTATATGAAAAAGAAGTGATTGTTCATATATTTTCTTGGCTGGCAAAACTACAAGGTAATTCGGCACGGACTATTACCTTGGAAATTGACTTTTCCTATACTTATAGTGTTGCTGATGAAGGTGGTGTTGTTTATTGTCAGTTAGTTATTATTAACCTCATATCTATCCAACATGGTTGGGGACCCTTTGGGAACACGGGGTTTTGTGTAAGGAAAATCGTTGGGAGAAAAAGAGCGGACTGTTATGTTGCTGGTATGGAATGGTTCCGCGCATGCGCAGGTCATTAGGGAGCCATATGTTCAAGAGGGGAGTGGCTAAGGAAACCTATTATAAAAGGAACGATACAAACCTAACGTACCCTAACCTAACCTAGCAGGCCGTGTTACTTAGTCGTAGGGGGGGGAGGCTGTACGCCCTGGTGAAGGAAACTCCACTTTTTACCAAAAGCCCCCCTATAACACTGCGCAAGTGCGCATGCGCTATAGCATTCCAGGTGACCACACATAATAACATATAAATATTATTCTGATGTTAATTACAGTCGAATGACAAAAAAACGGTAAATTGTTAATAAGCAACCAGAATACTATAGTAAAAGTCAATTTCCAAGGTAATACTTGATGCATAGCAAACCCATAGTTCCTTCACCTGGATGTAATGGAGTAGTTTCTGTGATTCTAATGTTATATCCAAAGATTGACGATAGTATTTTTCTAAAAAGGCTGTGTGAGAACAACAGTGGGCCATTGTGGGATCCATGCTACAGGTCTCTAGTGCAGAAGGCGACACTGAAAGTTTATGAGTTATGCTGGTGTTTCATCGGGGAAGATATAGCGTGGTGAGTTTAATACATTAATGTCAGTGTTTATGTAGTGTAGAATTTGCAGTGTTATTTGGCTTATTTTAATGAGGAAAGTATGCATTTTAAACTGAAGTGCATGTAGCCTAGCCTAGGGTTTGAATCTGGCAATTATTAGGTTAGTTAAGGATGTTCATTAGTGTTTTCTTATTACAATGTAAAAACGTTTATGTAAAAAAATTTTGTGCCTACTGTTGATACTGAGTATTTGTAATTTTTCAGTAACCACATGTGTTTGTAGTAAATAACTGAAGCTCATCATGTGAGTGTGTATCCTTCAACTCCCCTTTAGCTGAGACATGCATGCACAGTTACACACTTTGTTGGAGGAACAAGGTAACATTCTGAATTTGAGGTCTCCAGGACTAGTCATTGAGACGAAGATTGAACCGGCCCACAAGTGATGAGTAAAAAGTGTTTGTTGAAGATTTGTCAGTAGATCTAAGCTGGCTGTCCGCGGTGTGCTAGGCTATGGCAGTTGATGTTTTTCTATAGAACTTTACCTGCTGAACAAGAATTTAAAGTAATATTTTGGCAGTCAAATGTAATTAAGCTGTAAATTACCTTAGAACTGTAGCCAACGGTAAAGGGGACCCATTGGGAATTGGGGTTTTGGGTGAAGTAAAACCCTTTCGAGAATAGCTAACAGTAAGGGGGACCCATTGGGAATTCAGGGTTTTGGGTGGGGTAAATAACTTGGGAAAAGGTTTGGGTATGGTATTGTTGTATTTCCTGTTATATATGTCATATGGAACACGAAAATCAGGCGTAAAAAGAAGGGCAAATAAATGGATAGCGGGAGCCGTTCCAAAGGAACTTTTCATTCATTACTAGTGCTGCTGATTCTAAGCCTTAACACTCATGTGCTAGCTTTCAGTTCACCAATCAACAGCTGCCGGGTTTCTGCGCTTAGCAAGAGCTGCAAGACTCTGGCAATTGACGAATTTGACGTTTTCCTGTTATTTTACTTGCTGAACAAGAATATTACCTCTTGCCAGAACAAACGAGCTTGCCAGGAATCTTAAAAAGTGCAGATAAGCTGCGCAGCGCCATTCTGCCACGGCAACCTATAGAGGCCACCCAAGTTGAAAGCAGAAATAGTAATGTTTTGTTTCCCGTTTACGAAAGCTTCGAATAGTGTGCAGTGGAGCTAGACCATGGCAATTGACATTTTTCTATGTTATTTTACTTGCTTTACAAGAGATTAAGGTAATATTTTGCCTGTCGGCTGCTGCTAAACTGTAACATATCCTTGAGCTGTGTGCGACCCACTGGTACAGCCGTGCAGTTTTCAAGGGTCAATTACATTTTAGTTACAGCCGACCGCCAAATTATTATTTTAAATTCTTGTTCAGCAGGTAAAATAACATAGGAAAATGTCAATTGCCATAGGCTAGCCCACCGCGGACAGCCAGCTTAGAATTACCGATTTGGCACTGATTTTATACTGATGTGTTTTAAATGTGGTATATTTTAGGGGTGGGGGAGGGCAAGTATAGAACGATAGGAACAGCAAGATTTGTCGTTTGCAGATTAAATGGGACGAAGAGCTGGATTCTGTTACTGTAAACCAAATTAAGGACTGGGTAAACAGAATTGATCAGTCAAGAAGTATAAGAATATCAAGGAGTTTAAAGGCAGTACGTTGGGAGAAAGTGCATTTAACGTAGTTGCATATATTTTCAGATGTAAGTGTCGGGGCCTATGGAGCTGCGGCAGACTTCAGAGTTATGGATAAAGAGGGTAATGTCACTGGCAGGTTCATAATGGGTAAGGCAGAAGTTGCACCATTGGAAAGTGTCTCAGTTCCTTGTCTGGAACTTTGGCATTCTGGAGGTTATGGATTTTAAAGACTGTTTATTATCGGACTGATTCAACAACTATCTTGAGTTATATTGTAACGATCAAGCTAGCTGTAAGACATTTGTTGCAAATCGAGTTTCTGTGATAAGAGAAGGTAGTGATTAGACAGAGCCAGTGGCACTACTGTATGTTGATTCAGAGTTAAATCCAGCAGATGATGCTTCTCATTCTAGGCAGTCGGAGAGGTGGAGTACTGGTCCAGAATTTTTAGTAAGGGAAGAGTGTTGCTGACCAAGAGAACCTCTTGGAATGTCATGTGGAGTAGAGAATTTAAAGGTTAGACATGAAGTAGGGTATAGGACTGAGGTAAAAGTTGGTAGATTAGTGACTTAAAAGTTATGGAGGGGCATAGGTAAGGTCATTCACCACTACCCTTAGTGGCTCAAACTTCTTAGGGCTGTAAGTTGGATTATATTATTTGTTGTCTGGCTATCTGGTAAGCATAGTAAAGCGTTCAATGATTTTTGTCTGCAGCTGTTCACCAGTGTTTTGGGCTTGGCAGAAAGCGTGCTATGGTAAGATTTACTCAACATTTGATATGTGGAACAGAAGTATCTTGTCTAGAGAAGGAAGATACAAAGTTTTTTTTTTATAATATAAAAAAATAAATACACTAAAGGCAGCTCAGGAACTGCCTAGCAAATGGACTTAAACATCACAGGCAAAAAAGTTATGAAATCACAAAAGGGGTAGTATACAAACCCCAGCAACAAGAGGCAGATATGGAGGCCAGGGGATACAAAGGAAATGGTTGGGCGTAAGGCTTTACTCCTTAACCTGAGAAATTATGATGAAATCGAAAAGTAGAAGTACGAGTCATTTGTCAATCAGTATAGAAAGCAAGTGCCATTATAATACGCATATTGAATAGGCTTTGGTTTGGACGAACCACCTCTGATGAGGTGAAAAATATGCAAGAGCACCTGATTTCAGTGCCACCCAACACTGATCTGGCCCAGGTTTTTGTTGAACATTAGTCTCCACATCAGCAACAGTAACAGTGGGAATGAGTTCGCCCATATTATTCTCGACGACAAAGAAGAGAAACCAAAAAAATGTTACCGACAGGGAAACATTGTTTATATGATCGCACACTTCTGAGTGGATGAATTGCTATATGTCTTCAAATTGTATTGCTTGAAGAAGTGCCGTGCCTGTCTCTGTAGATATGGTTAGCATTGTGTGTATTATAATGGCACTTGGTTTCTATACTGATTGAGAAAAGACCCCTACTTCTACTTTTTGCTTTAATTATAATTCATCAGGTTGCGGAGTAAGACCCTACGCCCTACCCCTTCCTTTGTATCCCCAGACCTCCATATCTGTCTCTTGTTCCTGGGCTTTACTACCCCTTTTGCGATTCCATCACATTTTTGCCTGTGATTTCAGTCCTATTTTGAAATGGCAACCCCCTAGATGCTCCATAGATATGTTAGGTCCCCTCACCTACCCATCCCCTACCACATTGCTTGAACATCAAAAATCGATATCTGGATCTATGGAATGGCTGAAATTTAGCACGATTAGAGACCTTAATGGGAAACCTTTAAAGCCAGAGTTTCGATTGGGTGAATACTGTATTTACAAAGTTATACAGGGCCAACGTTTGGGTTTTTGTGTACTCCGGGTGGCTGTTGTGGCAGTTGATGTTGGTGTAATGTTATATATTGTTCTGGTACTTGATCTCCTCCTCCTTAACGGTCATCATTTGGTTTTCTTGACTGAAATGCATGGATGGCCAAGTTTTACCTATACACAAAAATATGAAAAGAGTAAAACATTCAACATTTTGTAAGGTTGCATTTTATGCTCCGTACATGTAATTGTGCTTTTTCCTTGACATCCTGATCTACCTCCTTAAGGCTGCCACCAACGCTGTTATACTTGCGCAGTTATGCTTGCACAGTCGGCCTGTTCAGGCAAAGCTGAACACACTAACGTTCAGTCATACCGGCGCAGGCAAAACTGAACGTTAATGAGTTCAGTTTTGCCTGCACAGGCCGACTGACTGTGCAGGCACAACTGCGCAGGTATAGCAACGTTAAAAGCCGCCACTAACGTTGTTATACCTGCGCAGTTGGCCTGTGCAGGCAAACCTGGACCCACTAACGTTTAGTTTTGCCTGTACAGGCATAACTGCGCAGGTATAACTGCACATTAGTGGGTTCAGTTTTGCCTGAACAGGCCGAATGTGCAGGCGTAACTGCTCAAGTATAACTGAGGATTAGTGGCGGCCGTTACTTTTATCATTATATTGCCTCTTGGTTGGTTAAAAGAATACTTTTAAGGCTATAAGTCGTACGAGAAATTTTGAAAGATCATTGGATAAAAAAGAAAACTCTTGCTAGACGCTTATAGGCCTAAGATTACCGAGCCATAGAAACTTGATACTACTACGATACATTTCCTTAAAGATTCGGGTGTTAGACTTATAAGGAAAAGAAAGAAGGAAATAGAACAAAATACCACGGTATCTGAGACAGGCGACCTCAGATCGAGGTGGAATTAAAATAAACTTCGTTTTATGCTTCCAAGATCGAAAGGTGGAAGGACTCAACTTTCCAAGCAGTGAGACCTGTCGTAGCCTTGCAAAGCATGCCACAGGTATTTTGCAACAGGCATAATAACGGGATGTCTGCAGTAAAAATTTATCGCGTACAAATACTCTTGCACTCGCCAAGAGCCACAGTAAAGAACGTAAAATGTTATTGACAGACAGATGTAAAAACACCAATCATAACAGATGCAAGTGGTACTAGATGCCTGAACTTGGGGATACTAAACCACTGGGCTACTCCAGGGAGACGGTTCTTTCACGTCAAAATGCATGAAATTCACTGCTTAAAAAAAAACCGCCATTAACGCTTATCGAGAAATATATTAAATTAGATTTGAAACTGAACTGGACAAACCTTTGGTTCACGTTAATGAAGAGGATAACTTGACACTTGTCGAAGAGTGTGTGCTAATCGTCAGTCTCGCTCCCGCTTCCGCTCACTACTGCAAGCTTCTCATTAAGATTGATGACCATTCATGACAGCTCAAGAGTAAAATGACGTACATATATAATTACATTGTTAAGAAAAGGGGCTTGTTAATTACATTAGACTTCCAAAATATTGTGGAAAATGGAAATATAGTAATGGAAAAAGGAGAGACATTTGATTCTCAACTTGATAAAAAAAAAAGTTACGAAAGGTAACGGACGAATGTTGGCATAACTTATTTAGTTCAGCAACGAATCTTATGAATATTGAAAAGGTCGGTAAACGCTAGGTTTACTTTTTATATATGTTTTTCATTATTTACGGGAGTGAGTGTTATTCATACTCAATTTAATAATCCGGGTCTTATTTTTAAAGCATAAATTCAAAGGTAAACAAGTAGTTGTAGATGTAGTTTTCTTAGACCTATGTGGTTTCTCCATAATTATGGTCAGCTTAGCTAATTTGCTGCATAATTATACAATTTATGTAATATATATATATATATATATATATATATATATATATATATATATATATACTACATGTAGCCTATGTGTGAAAACATTTTAACTATTGAGGCTCTTTACTTAAGGTAGGTCAACGATCGCGAGAAGCAAAACCGGGTATCAACATGTGATAATTTTTAAGTTAATTGACAGTAAGTCATCCAGCTTCTCCTAACACCACTTACTATTCACACCTTAAGAAAACGGCGTCTCTTCTAATGTGAGCAGTCCGTACCTGAGCATCAGGAAATTTGAAATTTGGGGGCTAATTTGAATAGCATAGGCCTACTGTAGCTTTAAAAAAAAAAAAAAAAAAAAAAAAAAAAAAAACTGAAAAACACCTTTCCAGAATACGAGCTTTTAGAAAAACTAAGTATCACGACTGTATCTTTTACCATAACTGCTCCACAGATGGGTCCCTCGCCCATCCCCTACCACATCCCCTGAACGGCAAAAATCGATATCTGGATCTCCGGAACGGCTGAACGGATTTCGACGAAATTTGGCATGATTGGAGGCCTTAGTGGGAAACCTCTAAAGCCAGTGTTCCATTCCGGTCGGTTGAATGTTACCAGAGTTATAAAGGGTCAAAGTTCGGGTTTTTGTGTCTGGGCTTGACTAACCTCCAACTACCGTGGCGGTTGATACAAGCAAAATAGAGCAGAAGGATGCAGAAATATGTCAAGCAAACTTAGTGACACCCGGGACTAAAGGTCATGCAGGCATAATAGAACAGAATAAAAGAGTCAAGTCATGTGTGCAAAAATAAAACGGAATCCGAACATGAAAATGGGCAAATGTCATCTCCACGTGTAAGACGAAAATACCGTAGCGGCCACAAGGACAACCCTGAAAGTATTACAGTCCTTCTCGTTGATAGCCTTCAAAGCCTTATGAATTGTGAATACGAGTTCATTTCTCACATCAAATAGGTTTTAAAATTCCATATTTCATGGTTAGGACACCAAATACTGTTCAGATTTCTTATTTAGTTTTGAGTTCAGTTTCCACAGTTTCTGGTACTGTACACTTCGCTTTTAAAAATATCAACTATAGTGACAGATTAGCTCCTCGGCAAAAGCTTTAATATACACGAGTGAGGAGAAGTGTAAATGATTAACATTTCAAGGTTGAGATTCTCTTGAGTGGCAGCAGGAATGAGTTTATTAATTCAATAATTTGTTTCCGTGGCTCACGGTTACCTTGATCAAACTGTCAAAAAAAAAAAAAAAAAATCAAAATGATGACGACAAGAAATTTACAGTGGCAACGTAAATGTCTTTATGCAATTTGTCGAGACCTCTAGAACTTCGACCAATGATCTCTCTGTGACAAATATCGTATGATGAGGCACGGTACCATCAAGACGATGCAGACGGGTTACAGTATGAGGGAGCAGTGAAAGTAGAAACAGCTTCTGTAAGACCTTGAGGTGACACTGGCAAGCTAGTCCTTGCCTCAATTTGGTTTGGGGTCACTGGCCATTGGCCCTGATTGGAGGGTCACCCTATGGTTCATGTGGTATCACCATGAGCAGGGAGAGTGTCTTCCATGTCGCTGAGGCCGAAGGAATTATGAACCTGCTTAGAGAAACGAACAGAATGAATGCTAGACAAAGACAAAATTTACCACTATTCGTAGAAGAATTTACACACACCCAGTGCTTGGCTATGTGCCTAAATCACATATTCCATTCCATTCCACACACACACACACGCTGTAATTATATATATATATATATATATATATATATATATATATATATATATATATATATATATATCAATTGTCATAACAACTGTATCCTATGTAATAAAAGATAGAATTGGTTTTCATTTGATCAAGATATGAAATTAGCCACTCGGAGCTGAGGTTGTCTGTGATCGAGTGTGCGGACGTTAGTACTTGGATGTAAGTAGATGCGTAACAGCATTAAACAGTTGTAGACGAGAGAAGGGGAAATGACTATTCCTCTTGTTTTGCATTTGAAATGCAATATTTCTCCCTTATAAAAGGTATGCACTTGTCTTAATTAGTACTGTACACGTTGCCATAACACTTAATAGATGTCTTTTGCATTTGTACCATGATGGAACAGCAAATAACCAAACATTGGTATGACAGTTTTTATGAAAGTTGCGCCATATTGCGCATGCATGTTGTTGCAATGGTTTCGTCATAAGCAACCTTGCAATATTCTTACGCAAGTTATTATGAAAACTTCAAATCTTTAGTTGAATACCACATGTCAAGAATGTAAAGCCAGCCATCAGTGCTGTGACAGTTAGGTTAGGCAAGAGTATAGTATAACCTAGGCTAAGGGCGGCATGCTATTAGGCACAAGGATGCTGTCCTAATTAAACTTTTGTATTACAGGGATCTAATTATAGAAACGAGTTGTAGACAGGAGTGAGTCTTAGATAAGAGCCAGTTCTAGGAGGAGACAATTATGGAGGGAACTCGATCAGGAGCAAAATGCTTGTCCTGACAATGCATCCAGCAGAATGTAAACTAGTGTAAAACACTAGGAAGCATTCAAGTTCCCATTCCTCAGCCTTAACCTAAACATAAAGATTCGTCAGTCTTCCACCTCTAGGGCAACTTGCAGATACGGATAAGTTTATCTTTTATAGTTGTATTAGCCTAAGCCAAGGCTAGAATTGGTATGTATAGTCCGAAGTAATTGTCCTAAATGACTTTTAGCCTCCGAATGTAAAAACAGAAAGGAAAACGAAGTATGTTTATACACATTCACGGAAATAGTGGTGTTATATAGCCCCTCTTAATATTTATTCTTCATCGATTTTGAAGATGATCGGGATGGCAATGATTGTTATTGGTTATTATTTCATATTAAGCAATTAGTGCTGTGTAAACCATCGCAACACAAAAGATAATATCCATTGATCTTTATAGCATATAATGTGTTAAGTAAATGGTGATGTTTGTGAAAAACTGATGATCCTCGTTTAACGGGACGCGGATATTTTTATGGCCCCTCCAGTATCAAGAAAACGCTTGTGAAGTGTAACACTAATTATGGCTGCAAGGTAGATGATATCCAAACTGCAGTAAGATTTAAGGGGTCCAGGTCGTTTAGGCCGTAACATCCAAGCTGGCAAACGGCCGAAATGGTTGTATATAATACTTTGATCCATGAGGGGCTAGTACTAAACACGGCATGCCAAGGAGCTTCCACCATGTCTTACGATCTATACTTCATATGGTCTAAAGTTGTGATGGCCTAACAGGTTCACGGCCAAAAATAATACAGCCTAATCGTCCCGAACTCGATTTCAGCACGTAAATTGGCAAGTTATGGTGTGTAATTACAAGTTACAAAATGGGTGGTGCAAGTTATCGGTCTTTCATCATCCAAAGAAATCTCGTCCCTTATTCCACTCTCACTCTTTGTTTCGTAAATCAACTCATCAATTTGTATATTTTATCAAGGCTCATCTCGAACATGTTCTGCGTAGTTATTTACGCATGCAGTAGATTTTAGGCTATCTCTTGGGATCGATTAGAAAGTGAAAAGGGTCTGCCTAACTGAAGTAGTTTGGAGAATGGCGCAATACTAACAAAGTATAGTTCTGCTTGAGGTAGACTCCTCAGAGAGCTGCACTTTATGTATCATAAAATATTTATAAGTTTTAGGGTATTATTTTGCAATAGGAAACCCGTACTTTGACAATATGTGAGCGAGATTGTGATAAATTTTTCGTGCGCAAATCGTGTAGGCTTGGGTTCCCCAACCATTGAAAAGAACTTTAGATGATTTTTATTTTTAAAAATGTTTGTACACTTTTTTATTCGTAGTTATATATATGCATACAGTTGCTCTGCTTATACTAAATGGCATAATGGCCTAGATCTATTTTTTATAGTTACGACAATTTAACTATGCCCGTTTTCTGCAAAGAGAGGATTACACATAGAAAACGAGAAATTTCATGAATTATTTCCACGGTTACTATGGAAACATCCGGAGTACAAACACAACATCACTGGAGTCGGGAGCTCGGTAGATGAAGCAGGATATCAGTTATCCAGGATGCACGACTGCAAGAAAAGACATTGTATCTGAAGGGGCTACGTCGTCATCTCCACAAAGCCGAGATTATGCAAGTGAAGTGAGGTGCAAATTATCAGTTCGTCTTAAACTGGATGCTGAGGAGATACGAGGCCGCTATCAGGATAGATTATTCTTCTGATTACATAATTCGGATGAATGCATCCTCTGAGGTGACAACAAACGTACAAAATCTGGATCCTAATTAATTTGAAGGTAAGAGGGGGTGAAAGTGTAGCCGTTAACCATTGATAATGGAGGAAAAACACGAACTTGGTAATGAAATGCAGAGTAATCAATATGAAAAGAACGTGTCTGTGTGTGATCTACCTGTGGCGCCCCGTGTATGCCTCTATCGATCGCCGCGTCTCCAAGCATCATTTAATAAATTAAAAGATGATGATGTCACGGAGATATGCCAAACTAACTCTGCACATTTAACTGCGGCAGTAGAGTTGATTCGTGGCTAGAGTGCTTGTAACAAAAATATAATTGTTGAAAAAAAAATAAATTCTTGCAATAAAATTTTGTAAGCAAATTTATCAATCAAAATAAAAAAAATATAAGGATATACTCATATTATAT
This sequence comes from Macrobrachium rosenbergii, assembly GCF_040412425.1. NCBI lineage: Eukaryota > Metazoa > Arthropoda > Malacostraca > Decapoda > Palaemonidae > Macrobrachium > Macrobrachium rosenbergii. The sequence goes on along the minus strand of NC_089768.1, from coordinate 9,586,079 downwards.
CCTCAAGGGTTCACAGAGTCTGTGATGACGCTACATTTTTCTTTGCTCGATAAATCGATTAATTAAGGAGACTCTCAGGGGTCATCATCTCTTGGCTGTAGGCATCGTTCGCCTCAATTTTTGTTACCGAACATGCGTTGTAGTACCCTGTAGATTTGTGTGAATTCGGATCTACGTACATTTCCATGTATTGTTTTTGAAGTTACTGTGTGTGTGTGTATATATATATTATATATATATATATATATATATATATATATATATATATATATATATATATATATATATATATATATATATATATATAGATACGCACACATGTATGTATATGTATGCATATATATTATATATATATATATATATATATATATATATATATATATATATATATATATATATATATATATACACGTCCTTGTAGCTTACTGGTGAGTGCTTCCTTCACCACGCCACTTGAACTGGGTTCAATTCTGAACATAAATTGGACTTGGCATAATGTCAAAATCTGTTGTGACAGTTGAACTAAACAATGACTTTGGTAACTGTTAGTTAAATAGTTATATGATACGGTGTGTTACAATTAAGGTGAAGAGAGGTACGGGGGGGCAGCAAACCTAATCCCAAAAGTCTTGCTGAAAACTGAAAGGCTAACACATTCCTGAGGATTCCCACTGTTAAGAGAAAGAAGGATACACACACATGTATATATATATATATATATATATATATATATATTTTACATATATGTATGTATATATATATATATATATATATATATATATATATATATATATATGTATTTTTATATATACATACAGTATATATATATATATTTATATATATATATATATTATATATACTGTATGTATCTATATACATACATACATGTATGTAAATATATATATATATATATATATATATATATATATATATATATATATACATATACACACACACATGAGAAGTGCAGTAAAGTATAAGTGGTCTGGGTATTAAACTATGAAACCATCTATTTGATAGTGTTGCCACTAATGGTCATATGGAGTCCTACCAGTAACTTTGAAAGCCTTGTATTTACT
>NC_089768.1:9557500-9580000 GCF_040412425.1 Macrobrachium rosenbergii | reverse complement strand
ATCCCTTTCATTCCTTTTACTTTACCTCCGCTCATATTGTCTTTTTTCCATCTTACTACCCACCGTCTCCTGACAATTATTTCATAGTGCAACTGCGAGGTTTTTCTCCTCTTACACCTTCCAAACCTACCTACTCTCAGTTTCCTTTTCAGCGCTGAATGACTTCATAGGTCTTAGTGATTGGCCGTTGGCCTAAACTCTACTGTATATTCCATATTCCATCCTCATCTGAATAATGACAAGACAGAAAACTGACATTCTTCTTTCCTTGAGCACATTTTCGTCAGTGAAACAAACAACTGTACTAGAGATCTTTGGTGGTATACAGTTCTAATCACCTAAAGACTACTTTCTGACTTGAAACAGCTGCTTCGGACCACGATCAGAATTTCCTCTGGTTTGTCTTCGGCAGCTCTATGCTTGTGAAAGTAACTTTCTACATTAATGTCACTATTCTTCCGTTGGTAAATATTTAAAAGGAACTAAATTATTCCTCTCTATTTGATTTATTTACATGATTTTTCATTCTGGAAGACGGCCTGTATAACATGTGAGGGTAGTTGAGGACAAGGTATCCATTGCTTAAGGGCCAATCAGAAGTATTTTCTGATGTCAGTAGCAATGAAAGCGGACAAATAATAATCCCGGTCAGGTGTTTTGAGGTATTTAGGTTTTAAGTGAATTTAGTACTTTACTTTCACTATTTGCTTTCTCTCTTTACTTTACTGCGTAGGTAATTATACTGCCCTAAAATGGAAAACTGCAGTATCTGCAAAATTTTCGAAATTGGGATATGCAACTTATTGCGCTCGTGAAATACTAATACATAAGTTACTGCAGTTTCAGAATGACTCTTCAGTGCTTTCCAGTAGTATTTAGGGGGTGCCATTTGCAGTATCTGCAAAATCATTAGTAAGGCAAGGGAAAACTGCATTATCTACCATTTTTCTCAGTTTTGTATTTTTGCAGATATTGCAGTCTTCCATTTTAGGGCAGTATGGGTACATACATATCCTCACAGCTACCAATGACCAACCCAGAACTAGAACATAACCCCCCAAGTAACAGAGATCTCACTAGAACTTACCTAACTAACCTAGCTTAGGGCGCCCTGCCCTGACTTGGCCGGGGGAAGCTTCGCCTCCCCAGGAACCCCCTGGCAACACTAACATTGGGCACTTGGTGGTTTAGAAAAGGGCGAGTGACTTTTATGTTACGGCAGTTTTCGCTACGAGGCAAAATTACCAACACCTACCCATGTCTCCTTACTTTGCATACTTCCCAGTTTAGAAAGTGTTTATTTTTTAGCTATTTTAGATTTTTTTTGCTTTTATGATGCATTTCTAAGCCAAAATTACTCTATAAAAATTTTGTTAAGCAAAAATTTTAGAGCTCGCAAAATGTAGTGATTTTTAAATATTCCTTATTAGTGATTTTTTAAATGATTAAATTACCTTAATAAAAATTTCCATATTAAATTTCCTTGTTAGTGATTTTTTAAGTTTCCCTGTTAAATTTCCTTATTAGTGATTTTTTAAATTTCGTTATTAAATTTCCTGATTAGTGATTTCTTAAAATTCCTTATTAAATTTCCTTATTAGAAATTTCTTAAAATTTCCTTGTTAGTGATTTTTTAAATTTCCTTATCGAATTACCTTATTAATGATTTTTTAAATTTCCTTATTAGTGATATTTTAAAATTTCCTTATATTAAATATCCTTATTAGTGTTTTCTTAAAATTTCCTTTTTAAATTTCCTTATTGGTGATTTCTTAAAATTTGCTAATTAAATTTTCGTAGTGATTTTTAAAATGTCCTTATTAGTGATTTTTTAAATTTCCTTATTAAATTTCCTTGTTAGTGATATTTAAATTTCTTATTAAATTCCATTATTAGTGATTTCTTAAAATTTATTATTAAATTTCCCTACCAGCGAATTCTTAAAATCTCCTTATTAAATTTCCTTATTAGTGATTTCTTAAAATTTCTGTACTAAATTTCCTTATTAGTAATTTCTTAAAATTTCCTTTATTAAATTTCCTTATTAGTGATTTTTAAAATTTTCCTTATTAGTGATTTTTAAAATTTTCCTTATTAAATTTCCTCATTAGTGTTTTCTTAAAATTTCCTTATTAAATTTCCTTATTAGTGATTTTTTAAATTTCCTTATTAAATTTCCTTATCATTGATTTTTAAAATTTTCATATTAAATTTCCTTATTAGTGATTTATTTAAAATTTCCCTATTAAATTTCCTTATCAATGATTTTTTAAATTTCCGTATTAAATTTCCTCATGAATCTAGGAGAAACTACAAGAAGCTGCGCAGAGAAAACAGAGCGAAGTGAAAGCCGCTCTGAACAGACTCGAAGGGGCTCTGAGCGAGGGCGGGGAGCTTCTGACGGAGGAGAGGCTGGCCATCTTAGCCCTTTCGCCTGACGTCCTCCTTCAGCAGCTCAAGGCAGGGCAGCTGATGCCCTCTGCTGTCCTACGCGCTTTCCAAGCAAAGGTAAGGAATAGAACCTCTTCCCCTTTCCTTCATTCCTGTGATAAAAGTAAACAGTCATCAGACATTTGTTGTCTTCTGTCATAAGAATTTTTTTTTTTTATTTTCACAAAAGTAATCATTCATCACATTTTTTTCTGACGTTACGTGAAAACTTTTTTTTTCACCTAATAATCATTCATTATATATTTTTCTTCTGATGTTACGTGAAAACTTTTTTTTAAGTTTCACAAAAGTAATCATTCATTATACATTTTTTTCTTCGGACGTTACGTGAAACTTTTTATTCCTGTTTTCACTAAAGTAATCATTCATCAGATATTTTTTTCTGACGTTACGTGAAAACTGTTTTTTTTTTATTATTTTCACATAAGTAATCATTCATTGTATATTTTTTCTTCTGACGTTACGTGAATTTTTTTTTTATTTTCACAAGAGTAATCATTCATCAGATTTTTTTTCCTTCTGACGTTACGTGAAAACTTTGTTCTTTATTTACACAAAAGTAATAATTCATTGTTTTTTTTTTTTTTGACGTTATGTGAAAAAATTTTTATTTTATTTCCACAAAAGTAATCATTCATCATTTATATTTTTTCTTCTGACGTTACGTGAAAATTTTTTTTCACGAAAGTGATTATTCATCAGATTTTTTTTCTTCTGACGTTATGTGAAAACTTTTTTTTTTATTTTCCTTTTCACAAGAAGTTTGTTTGGATTTCAGGCCATCGTCGTAACCTACCGCATTAACTGTGTCACAGAATTCATACCGCAGGCAGAGGTAAATATGGAATCTCTTTTTATTCTTATTCGTCTTGTTAAAAGATATATATATATATATATATATATATATATATATATATATATATATATATATATATATATATATATATATATGAGTCTTTACCTGTTTTAGTAATATTCTTTCATTGGCTAGTACTGTTCCACAAGAATCTCTCTCTCTCTCTCTCTCTCTCTCTCTCTCTCTCTCTCTCTCTCTCTCTCTCTCTCTCTCTCTCTCTCAATGCTGATATGACTAAAAGTCCCTGACACTGCATCTGCTAATAGCATCAGTGTCTCACTGCTTGTAATACTGAAAGCTGTAATGTATATCATTTGTGATTTCCTGCACAGCAAAACCACACCTTCCGTAGTTTAAGATACGAATATTGTAGAGGAGACTAATCAGGCAATTCCTGACAGCTGCAACTTTTTCATGTGTTGTACCTTGTCTTTATCAGCAGCAATGACGTGGGTCACAAAAAAAAATGAATTAGGGAGCTTCTGGTTGATTTTTGAACGCAACGTTTGCATTCTGGTTGATTTTTGAACACAAAAATCAACTATAACAACTTCTCCAGACTAATGACAAAATTTTTCTCCCCCCCTTAGCACAATGTCTTCAAAATCCGATTTTATATTCCTTTGTTGATAGCGTTCTTTTGTTGATATCATCTGAAAACGCCGTAGGAATAATGAGTTTCCTTCACTGTTGTATGACAAAGCAGTACAGCTGATTCATTTAGACTAGTATTCTATAAGCTGATGTAGGTCACGAGTTTGAACAGAAGGCAAGTCAGAATTAAATAGGGAAGAAAATGAGTGGAATTAATAATCCAGAAGCACTTTCTTCAACTGAGTTACTTTTTGCTTTAGTAAGAGCTGTTTTGAAACTTGTAGACGTTTGATATTGAAAAAAAGATATATATAAAAGATTTCATCTTCATTTGAAACGTCGCAAACCTTTCATGCAGTGCCCTCCTGGGAGACCGTAAGTCTTGTTATGATGCTTTTTATTCCCTTTAATCTTCTCATTAAAGCAGTCAAGTTAAGATGGTGGTGAGATGCCATGCATGAAGATAAGACCGTTATCATCACCATCATCACTTGCATGAAAAGACTAATTATGATACTTAAAATGTTATCAGTGGCTGGAAGTGCATGGCAGACATTGCTTATCGCTGTTCATGAATATCGTAAACATTGGACATTTTTAATTTCCGTGTATGAATCGTATGCTTTACTGTATGTCTGTAGTTAGTTGATATTCACATTGTCTTTAAATCAAGTTATGGTGACTTAAACTTTTTATTGCATGCATGCAAGCGCAAGAACTCATTTCGTAAACTGAGTGCTAAATAAGTTTAAGAATGGGGGCATTAGTGTCTAATGGTGAAAAACCTTTGCTTAAGTATGGCATTGGCAGGCAGGGCCGTAATCGTGCTGCTTTTCACAAGCACTTGTATGCACGTGCATGCATATACAACAAAGTATGGATTTAATTTCCTTGTACAGGTTATATTTCCGCTCACTCACCATGAGTTTATTCTGATATGACGAAAAAAAGTGCTATTTGACCTAAAGATGCGAAGGACGGGTACGTGAATTTATGTGGGTACGTGAATTTATATGGGTACGTGAATTTATACTGATAAGTTATCTTGTAAGAAAAGAGGAAAATCTTGCTTGAGGGAACTGTACCTGTATGTGTCGCTTTCAAAACAAAACGTGCAATTCGACGGGTTTCAGTAGGAGATGATATAATATTATATATAAAAACGAAAAGTTAATGACAATGAAAAACAAAAATTACAATAAAAAAAGGAAATAGATAAAAATATTATTAAATGCCTAGGCGAGTACAGGGACTACCAACCTCAGTAGGATGTAAAATATTCTCCACACCTAAATTCTGACATATAAACCTCACGGAACCAATATGAACTTTGCATCAAATCTGCAACAATTAAGACACGCTGACAGACCCAGTGACAATGATTTTTGTTCATAGAGCCAAATTAGCCTTGTCTGGCGAGTGGAAATGAGAAACGGATGTCATAGAATGAACAAGAACTTCAGTTATGTTTAAGAATGACTTAAGTAGGAAAGTACATCAGCCTTTCGTTTTTTCACCAAGATTAAATGAACCGTTTGCCTGTTAGAAAAGTCGATGAGTGCCAAGAAAAATGCTCCGCAGGGGGGTTAGTGCCGTCAGTGCACCTCACGCGCGCTGAGCTAGGCATTACTTCAGGTTTTTTGCAGCGTCCCTCCGGCCCCTAGCTGCAACCCCTTTCATTCCTTTTACTGTACCTCCATTCATATTGTCTCTCTTCCACCTTGCTATCCACCCTCTCCTAACAATTGTTTCGCAGTGCAACTGCGAGGTTTTCCTCCTGGTACACCTTTCAAACCTACTATTCTCAATTTCCCTTTCAGCGCTGAATGACCTCATAGGTTCCAGTGCTTGGTCTTTGGCCTAAATTCTATAATCCAATCCAGTCTACTTCAGTAGGAATGTGGGTACAAAAAGGAAACATAGGACACCCCAGAAGGATCTCGAGGGAAACTTTATGAAGTAACAGCTACATGCTGCTGAGCCTATGTTATCACGTCAAACTTTTGTTCCCCCGTAGGGGGTTAGTACCGTCAGTGTACCTCACGTGGTGCACTGTAGGCATTACTAAAGGTTCTTTGCAGCTGCAACCCTTTTCAGTCCTTTTACTCTACCTCCATTCATATTATCTCTCTTCCACCTTGCTATCCACCCTCTCCTAACACTTGCTTCATAGTGCGTCTGCGAGGTTTTCCTCCTGTTACCCCTTTCAAACCTACCTACTCTCAATTTCCCTTTCAGTGCTAAATGACCTCATAGGTCCCAGTGCTTGGCCTTTGGCCTAAACTCTGTATATTCCAACGTTTGTTCCTTTCGACAGTCTCGCTTAATAGGAATATTGTATCGTATCCTGACAGATTCTGGTGTATGTATCCAGTTCATACTGCGAATGTGAATTTTTCTGTATGAAATTATCTTTATGACCATAAAACTTTTTACTCTTTTCGAAGACATTTACGTTTCAAAGGCAGGTGATTTATATGTTTTTGTTAAATTCCATTCATCCATAAATCCCATCTTGAAAATACGAAAATAAAATAACGATGAATTCTCGTGTTTATTTTTTTTTTTTATAAAACACTGAAACTCATGACAGTCGGTGTTGTTTTCTTGTACAGGACACATCAGATAAATCACCGGTCAAGTAAAGCATGCAGATTTAGCCTTTTCCAAAGAGAAAAGTAAACTTTACAAACTAAAGCCCTAAGATCACTCTCCGTCCCTCCTGTGAATTATATGAGCGTAAAAGTGGATAAGTTATAACCATATCTTGGCCTGATACTGTCTGATGGATGTATGAATCTGGAAAATATTACTTAACTCTCCTTTTAATATTCGTAGAAGCCATGTAACACAATCCACACTTGCTGAAAATAGAAGAGAGGCAAAAAAAAAAGTAAAAAAAAAATGCTCCGAAGTTTCTTCGGCGCAACCGAGTTTTCTGTACAGCCGCTACAGCATATAATCAAGGCCACCGAAAATAGATCTATCTTTCGGTGGTCTCGATTTAATGCTGTATGAGCCGAGCCCATGAAACTTTAACCAATTTGGTATGTTTAATGATTGGAGGGTGGTTGATCAACATACCAATTTGCAGCCCTCTAGCCTCAGTAGTTTTTAAGATCTGAAGGCTGACAGAATAAAGGCGGACGGACAGACAATAGTTTTCTTTGACAGAAAATTAAAAACGCCAAAAATTTTTGCTTATTGACAGAAGTACACGAAGCAAAGGAATTTATAAATGAGTGACTCCTTTATATAAGTTTTATGTATATATGTAATGAATGTATGATATTAATTATATGGCTGCGCCTGCTCTTTTTTTTTAAAGAGTTATTATTAGAACTGGCAGACATTAAATCTAAATAAGGTATGTAGAACAGAAAACTCTGACCGCATGACTTTGCATTGCTTCGAAAGCTACATTTTCTGCTATTGCTCAATTTTTTTAATTTTTTTATGTTGGGGACATGACTCTGAAATTAATACACATCTGATCTGTTTTCCAAGAACGATGATGCATGATGACCTGAAATCTTCCTTTTATTTCTCCTGTGATTTTATGATCTGATAATTTTTTCATGAACGCTATGCACTTTTGATAATGTTTTCATGAACATTATCTACTTTTTTCTTTGACACAGTTAATAGATTTTAATGCAACAGTAGCTTTTATAACCTTATGGATGAGATGTGAAACGCTGTACATGTTTCTTTCGTTCAAGAGTTAATATTTGGGAAAGGGCAGCTGAGTGTTATTCGAAATGATTTTCCTTGTTAGGTGATGCTGAAAGATGGCCCAAGGGTTAACTTAGTAGTGTCACTTTTGTGCAGAAAATTAAGGGCTTTGCAAGTCCCTTTACCTTATGGGCCAAATTCTATATATTTTAAACCTAACCTGAAGTCATCCCAGGTCACACAGACCAGTACAGTCTCATCTGAGAAAAAAAAAAGCTTGTACTCTTTCAATTTACCTGTTTTATAAATTGAAACTCCTCAATAAATAATACCTTTGGCCATACAGCGATAACCATTCGCCTTTGCTTTCGGTACAATAATACCAGATTTACAAGCGATCACCATTAGGCAAAAATACATGACGAAAAACTCGACATATAGCCCTATTTCTGCCACCATGAGAGCCCCTTCCCGAGTTCAGTAGCATCCAAAGTCGTGTCCATTACAACATAAAAGCCAGTTTGTTTTAGTTTTTGAAAATTATCCGGATTACAGTCATGTCGCTATGTCCCTGATACCGGCAGATTCCGCAGGAGAACTTCTGAGTGTGGAAACTGAAAGGACTTTTAAGTTGTAAATGCAGTCCTGACTTTTAAGTTGCCAATGCAGCCCGGAATTTTAAGTTGCAAATGCAGTCCGGACTTTTAAGTTGTAAATACAGAGTCGTCGCATCAGAGGCTGCCATTTCAGAGGATAAGTAGTGGCTGCTTGCCGCACATTTTGTTCAGGTTACTGGGGCCCCGTTCCCAGCGCCCCCAATCTGCTAATATCATTCTTATTGCTAATTTCACTGTCTTTATTACATGCAGTATTATTACTATTATTAATAACAGTTGTCAAGTTTCTTTACGTCAACATTCCACTTAAGTTCTGCAGATCATTCTGCTGTAACTTAAAGGTTATAGATGCCACTCTTGCGTTGTAATGATAAGATATGAGATATACATAAACATAAAAACACAAACCACAGACACATGTATAGATACATACATACATACATACATATATATATATATATATATATATATATATATATATATATATATATATATATATATATATATATATATATATATATATATATATATATATATATATGTATGTATATTATACTTAGATATACTAGAAAATTTAATTTTACCAGATTGAAATATAAATGCTATGGGATATATAGAAAGTAACCAAAGTTTTGAGAGGTTTTGTGCCATTTTTATGTGCTGCAGTTCATAAATGACTAAGAAAAATGTGAAATCACTCGTGATCTTTAGTAATGTAATACTTTTGATGCAAGAAAACTAGATTGGCGTTGAGACTTGCCATTAAATTATTATTATTATTATTATTATTATTATTATTATTATTATTATTATTATTATTATTATTATTATTATTATTATTATTATTATTATTATTTTAGCACTCACGAAATCTCCAACGAATTTTGACAGACTTGGGCGTCTGCACTTGAGGTGAAGGGTCCAAATTCAGGGTCACTTCCCCTGTACGGGCTGCCAGTAAGCATCAAAGACAACTTCCAGGTTCAAGGCCTTGACACCAGCCATGGCCTGGCTAAATATCTGTACCAGTCTGCTCCCTGCCATTCTACACTTGTCCAGTCGCTGTTGGCTTTGGGGGCCATCCCTTTCTGCAAGACCAATATTCCCCAAACTCTTCTGAGGTAAGTTAATGGGCAGGTGATGGAAGAAAGATGCACCAGTTCCTTTATTCGCTTGTAAAGTATTGTGGTGCTCTGTGGCCAGTTTGATGGAAAAATTTTAGTTTCTCCCCACGTTGCAGAATCTAGTATATCTACAACGATCTGTTGTCCCCTGAGTTTTATGTAAAAGCAGTCAGAACAGGTCAGCTGTTGTGGTCTAGAAATTTGCCAGATAGGTACTTGTGAGTAAAGAAGAAATTACTAGCTTTATAATTTTTTTTTATTCTCTTTCAGTTAACAGACCACCTCCTGAATGGACATTTTCTCAAGATTAAACTAATTTTCTTCTTTGAAATAGTTTTTTTTTATGAAGCTCCCAGCTTAACGGAGAGTTAGGAAACTTCAAAAGTTGGTTTTGGTGTTCATATGGGATAGTCTTCAACTTGTTTATCTCACGGAGCTAATTACAGGTCATAAAAAAGAAATGTCAGACCCTTGGAGCCAAAGTATAAAAGGATGCCACAATATAGAGCGGAAACTAGCAATAAGCTGGCGTTGCAGCTTGAACAGTTATCTTTAACAATTGTCAGGTTGCACCCACTGTCAGTGGATAACATGACTTCATCTGCAGTGTCTTAAAGGGCCTTTCTGATTCATCAGACGTTAAAGGAAAGTACCCAGACTCTTTGACCCCGTAGGGGGGTAATGCCGTCAGTGCACCTCATGCGGTGCACTGTAGGCACTACTTAAGGTTCTTTGCAGAGTGCCTTCGGCCCCTAGCTGCAACCCTTTTCGTTCCTTTTACTGTACCTCCTTTCATGTTCTCATCTTCCATCTTACTTTCCACCCTCTCCTAACAGTTGATTCATAGTGCAACTGCGAGGTTCTTTTCCTGTTACACCTTTCAAACCTTTTACTGTCAATTTCCGTTTCAGCGCTGAATGGCCTGACAGGTCCCAGTGCTTGGCCTTTGTCCTAAATTCTACATTCAATTCAATTCAGACCTTATGAATTAAGTGCACTAAAAATTATTTTTTTTAGCGTGTGAGCAATTAAAACACAGTGAATTAAATTACCATTAGTTTTCTACAAATTGTCTGTCTGTATGTCGATTTTGTACACATTGGCTCAGTTTGCCCCCTGTATGTAATGCTAAATTTTGTGCATCTCCAAAAATGATAGAAGTAAAGGAAGTCTCTGTCTGTATATGTACTTACATTACATTATATATCTGTTACAGGCAGATAGCGAAACCAGGCATTTCGCGAACTGCCTGAAATTTCAGGCAGATAGCGAAATGCACTTAGGGACATTTGAACCCCCAGGGGCTAGTACTAAACACGGCGTAATACCTTTGACCCCCAGGGGCTAGCACTAAACACGGCGACACTGTTTTGCCGTTTTTAGTACTAGCCCCTGGGGGTGGGATCAAATGTCCCCAAGTGCATTCGCTATCTTTCTGAAATTTCAGGCAGATAGCAAAATGCACTTAAGGACATTTGATCCCTCAGGGGCTAGTACTAAACACAGAGAAATATATTTGATCCCCAGGAGCTAGTACTAAACATGGCAAAACAGTGTAGGGAAGTTACTGTTTTGCCGTGTTTAGTACTAACCCCTTGGGGGATCAAATGTCCCTAAGTGCATTTCGCTATCTGCCTGAAATTTCAGGAAGATAGCGAAATGCATTTAGGGACATTTGATCCCCAGGGGCTAGTACTAAACACAGCGAGATACATTTGACTCCCAGGGGCTAGTACTAAACACGGTGAAACAGTGTAGGAAAGTCACTGTTTTGCCGTGTTTAGTAATACTGTAGTCCGGGGTGGGGAGGCGATCAAATGTCCCTAAGTGCATTTCGCAGACTGCCTGAAATTTCAGGCAGTCCGCGAAATGCCTGATTTCGCTATCTGCCCATTATGTAAAGTGAGAAAGTCCTTGTGAGTGTGAATTCAACGTATTTTTGCACTGACACCCACCTACAGAGACCACAAAGGTAACACGCATTAAATTTCCAGCTACCGGTGCAGCAATCCCGTGTGGGGTGAAACGGTCAACCCCTTTAATCCACAGCGGACTTGTGGGGGGTCGTCGGGTAAGTATATCCATTGATCCTTGCTTATGGTCCAAACTAAAGATAACACGTCACATGTCTTTCAGACGAAGGCAAATTCATCTTCAGTCATGATTTAGAAGATAGTTTTACTGATTAAACGTATATCAACACTGTGAATTCCATTTCTGTGCATTCCCGCAGGGAAGTAGTGCCGTCAGTGCACCTCGTGCGGTGCACTGTAGGCATTACTGAAGGTTCCTTGCAGCGTGCCTTCGGCCCCTAGCTGCAACCTCTTTCATTCCTTTTACGGTACCTCCTCCATTCATATTCTCGTTCTTCCATCTTGCTATCCACCCTCTCCTAGCAATTGTTTCATAGTGCAACCGCGAGGTTTTCTTCCTGTTACACCTTTCAAACCTTTCTACTTTCAATTTCCCTTTCAGCACTGAATGACCTCATAGGCCGGAGCGCTTGGTCTTTGGCCGAAATTCAATATTCCATTCCTATACATGGCCGGTAGGGTCTTAGTTGACACACTCCAGGATGGTGCTTAATGTCTAGGTATCCAAATTATACGTAGGAAAATCATAGTGAACCATCCCAGACCTTTTAGTGAATTATGTGTGTGACAAATCTCAAGTCTGCAAATGGCTATGCTGAAAAGGTCTGAAGATCAGAAAGAAGCTAGTTCCTTTACGATTAATTGCCGAAAGAACCTTGAATATCGTAGTGAACCAAACTCCAGATATATGTTCAAAGAAATGTAAAATTTTGAGGGTTAACTTTTCATCTCTCTCTCTCTCTCTCTCTCTCTCTCTCTCTCTCTCTCTCTCTCTCTCTCTCTCTCTCTCAGTGCATGTAAAAATTTTATCTCAATAGGAAAATATGCAGGGCTAATGATATATATAACAGGGATTTTGGAGATAACTGGAAGATGTCACATCTGTGGCTGGAAATTTCTTGGGAAACTTGAACGTATTTTGACTCTTGAAGCAGCTGCATGTCCTCATGCTTATGGATAGCACTGAGAAACCTAAATTCTTATATACGAATTATTCTATAAACACCCATTAAAGATATCCACCGACTTCACAAAAAGCAATTTAGGTAGTCGGTCATACAGTGAATATAGGAAAATTCCTGATATTATTCTACAACTTTGCTACTAATTCTGGTTTTCCCCATCATAATTTTTCATATTATTATTATTATTATTATTATTATTATTTTTATTATTATTATTATTATTATTATTATTATTATTATTATTATTATTATTATTATTATTATTATTATTATTCAAAAGATGAATCCTATTCATATGAAACAAGCCCAGCATGGGGGCCATTGACGTAAAATTCAAGCTTCCAAAGAATATTATGGTGTTCATTCGAAAGATGCAACAAAAGGTAATAGGAATTACAGAAAGAGGAGATCAGCTGTACTATAGTAACATTTCATTTACTAAACACTTCTGAATATAATCCAACGAAGGTGGCGAAGCTGCTCTCATAGGTGCAGGAGGCTCGATGCTCGGCCTGGGATCGGATACAGGAGGCAGCATCAGAATTCCTGCTCACTTCTGCGGTGTCGTGGGCATCAAACCCACCAGTGGAAGACTCAGTTCCAAAGGCCTCAGAAAGGGCGTCAGGGGCATCGTTGGAAGTAAGTGAGACTATTAAAAAAAAAAATCATCATCGAGTTGAAATATGAGTAGATGAAGACACTCAGTGATTTCTCTTTTGACGTGTTTTGCTCAGTTGATGGTGGCTAGAAAGTCATGCAGCTGGATCCTCTGAGGTACCTTAGCTGTCTAATGCCAAATAGTAACCACGCAAGCAGTGCTCTGAACAGTGCCACAACCATTCTCAGATTTGTATTTTGATCTATGTTCCCCACTACTGTATATATAACCGGCTAATGTAGTAATAGTTTTCAGTTTTCAACACCAGAATGTTCTCCTGAATCAGAATCCCTGAATGAATGTGGCAGTGTTTCTGCACTAGAGGTTAATCGTTGTCTCTGAGGTCAGAAGCTGAATGTGGCGGCGACTACTATTTTATTATTGTGTCTATCTACCTCCTCTTCAAGGAAATAGTTCAAATTGGCCTAAAAGAAAATATCAGTATCTTCTTCTGTTTATAAGATACTTCTCATATTATTTCATAAGAGACCACTAAATAGAAATTTCCCCGCAGTTGAGAGTGCTCCAGGCTTCTTAGGGAGCGACGTCTCCATTGTCGTGACTGCCCTCCGCTCTGTGCTAGAAGGAGGTCCTATGATGGAGCTTGACCCTGAATTGCCACCGCTTTCCTGGAGGCATCATATCTTTAATGATATTCGTCCTCTTACTATTGGTAAGCATAGGATGTCGAGTACTCAAAAGGCACTCGATTAGGACTAATGGACTCAGATATTGTAAAGATTAAAATGTTCATAGACTCAAGAAGCAGTGTAGTAATATATATATATATATATATATATATATATATATATATATATATATATATATATATATATATATATATATATATATATATAAATTTCTGACGCACATCGGGATCGAACCCCGGTCCCCCAAATGAAAGGCCAGGGCGCTACCCATTGAACCACACCGATTGTGCCCTGGCCCGTCATTTGAGAGACTGGGTTCGATCCCGATGTGAGTGAGAAATTTATTTCTATGAGACACATGCTCATGTGCTCATTAGTGCCATATATATTTATATATATGTATATATATATATTTATATTTATATATATAATTTCATATTGCAAAAATGCATAAAGTTTTTTGAAGTATAATGATTATATGAGATGTTTTGTCTTTTGTTCACCTTTGCAAACATGACGAGACGTATTTTAGGTGAAACTACTAATATTCTGTCCCAAACCCTCCCCCTCCTCCACCACCACCAGGCTGGTACGAGGACGACAACCTATTCCCAGTAACACCCGGCTGTCGACGAGCCGTGTATGAGGCTCGGCAGGCTCTAGCAGCAGCCGGACACAACATGGTGCCGTTCACCCCTCCAGCGGTAGACCACGCGTGGAAACTGATCACGTCCTGCTTCAGCGCAGATCAGGGCCGCAACGTCATCTCCATGTGGGAGAACGAGGAGACGGAGAGCACCATGGAGGACAACCTGAGGCTGCTGGCAGCTCCTCGCTTCGTCAAGGCGGTTAAGAAGCACATGATTCACAGGAAGTCGCCTCTCCTCGCGGAGCTTCTGTCCAGTTAGTGTCTTTCGATGTCTTTTCAAACTTGTCACTGTAGGATAAACTGGAATGAAAGAGTGATATGTAATCAGAGTGTTGGACTAAAAGAGCGGAGCTTTCCCCAAGAGTACTTGTACCTTTTAAAACTTGTAACTGTAGGATGCAATAAATGAATAATAAAAAATGATGAATAATCGGAAAGCTGTACGAAACGAAGAAACTATGAGCGTAGATGATTTAGACAAATTAACCCCTAGAGTAGAACTTTTTAGAGCAAAGCTCTAAACTTTCGTCCAGTAAGTATCTTTTCAAGTTTGTAACTCTAGGATGAAATAGAATGAAAGAATGATATACCATCGGAGAGCTGGACGAAACATGAAGAAACTATGTGGTAAATGATTTAGACAAATTAACCCCCTAGAGTAGAGCTTTCTACAGCAAGGCCCTATAAGAAATTTGTTGTCTGTCTCCGAGAGTTCTTGTATCTTTTCAAACTTGTCACTGTAGGATGAAGTAGAATGAAGAATGAAAGAGTGATATGTAATTGGAGAGCTGGACGAAACATGAAGAAACTATGGGGGTAGATGATTATGACGAATTAACCCCTAGAGTAGAGCTTTCTACAGCAAAGCTCTATAAGAAATTTGTTGTCTGTCTCCGAGAGTACTTGTATCTTTTCAAATTTGTAACTGTAGGATTAAATAGAATGAAAGAATGATATATAATCGGAGAGCTGGACGAAAAATGAAAGTATGGGGGTAGATGATTATGACGAATTAACCCCTAGAGTGGAACTTTCTACAGCAAAGCTCTGAACTTTTGTCCAGTTAGTAGCTTTTGAAGCTTGTAACTGTAGGATGAAATAGAATGAAGTATAAAAGAAATGGTAAATGATCGGAGAGCTGGACAAAACATGAAGAATCTTTAGGGATTGATGATTTAGACAAATTAACCCATAGAGTAGAGCTTTGTACAGCAAAGCTCTATAAGAAATTTGTTATCTGTCTCTGGGAGTACTTGTTAATTTTGACAGTCGATAGTTTTCAAATTTTACTTACTCGCTGTAGGGAATTCATGCTCAATGCACATTTTAGATTAATTGTCAGTTTATTTTCTTTGGCTCTTTGTGCCGACCAATTTTTGATTTTTTTTTTAAGATCTCAAAGAATTGAATCAAAATGTGAACTGCACTGTAAAGACACCAATCAATATGGTCAAGGTGAATTGGAAATGAAATAAAACATACAGAGTTGAAAAGGGATAAGCTACTATAAGGTGTAAATAACCTTGATATGGTATCCGTTTAGTAGATATTGCTACTTAACAGACATGGTTTCAATTTTGCAAAACCCTTTAAGGTTTTCTACATTTATCATTCAATCTTTGACTTTTAGGAAGAATATGAATAACCCCGAACTTCACCTTTGATAAGATTTAGATAAATATTCTTGGAAGCTGGAATTTCAAGACAGTGGCCCCTTTGGTGGCATGTGCAATATGAATAGGGTTTATCTTCTGAATAATAATAATAATAATAATAATAATAATAATAAAGCTTAAATTTCAAATCAGTGGCCCCTGCGGACCTGTTCCATAAGAATAGGGTTCATCTTCTGAATAATAATAATAATAATAATAATAATAATAATAATAATAATAATAATAAAGAAGCTTAAATTTCAAATCAATGGCCCCTGCTGGCTTCTTCCATAAGAATATAAGGTTCATCTTCTGATTAATAAAATTTCTCCGTTTTTCGCACCATTTGCAAAAGGTGGAACGGCCAGATCACATCAGCTATGGCGAGCCTTGGGAGACAGACAGGACTACATCAACGACGTCCTCAATTCGTGGAAGTCACAGCATCTAGATATTGTCCTTTGTCCCGCATTCTCCATGCCGGCACCTCCTCCGTCATACCCAGCTAAGATTATGGGTAAGTTGCCACCAAGATGAAAGGATTGATGAAGTTGAGTGTAACTGGTTTTTGTGTGTGTATATATATAATATAAATATATATATATATATATATATATATATATATATATATATATATATATATATATATATATATATATATATATATATATATATATATATATATATGTGTGTGTGTATGTATGTATATATAGTTATATATATAGATATATATATGGTTATATAGATAGACAATATTTTATACATACACACATTATATATATATACTCTGTATCTAATGTGTGTATATGTGTTATGCTGATGACCTGATTAACCAAAAATTGCCCATACTGACGATGATAAGGAAAAATGAAAAGGTAAAAAGAGTAGGGATAAAAAAGAAAAAGTATTAGGAGAGGTTATGGGAAGTATCAGAAGCTAGGAATAAAATAGAAAACTCTTCCATTTCTTTATGTTAATGCACAAATTATGTCAATATTTATGTGGTCTATATATAGTATCCATGGAAACAGCGATGCATTCAAATGAAGTCCATCCCCAGTGACTTAATGCTTGTCTCTGTGGACAAGTGTTTTCCTTGATAGGTTTTGTGTGCGTTTCATTTTTGGATTGTGTTATTCGTTGTTGTTGTTTCCATTAATCAGCTGTTATAAATGTATGTTTTCCTTGGCTGGAAGCATTACACTAATCTTGTTCTTGATTAATTACGTTGGATACATTGTTGTGAATTGACAGACCTGCTTTTTCAAGTTTTCACTTTTTGAAACTGGCTATTATACCCCGTAGGGGCGTATTACCATCAGTGCATCTCATGTGGTGCACTGTAGGCATCATTTAAGGTTCTTTGCAGCGTCTCTTCGGCCGCAAGCTGCAAACCTTTTCATTCCTATTACTGTGCCTCCGATCATATTCTCTTCCTTTCTTTTACTTTCCACCCTCTCCTAACAATTATTTCACGGTGCAGCTGCGAGGGTTTCCTCCTGTTACACCTTTCAAATATTTTTACTGTCAGTTTCAGTTTCAGAACTGAATGACCTCAAAGGTGCCGGCGCTTGGCCTTTGGTTTAAATTCTGTATTCTATTCTATTCCTATTTTGGCAATTATTAGGACTGTAGCTGGTATTACTTGTCTTTTAAACTTTTTCATTTTATAGTTTGTTTTTCTTTACAGCGGTTACGGTTTGTTCGGCATGAGAGAATAAAGTGATAAATCGTCCATAAAACTTATGAAGTTTTGTGTGCGCCTTAGGCCACTTTAGAATGTGTAACTTTCCCCAACATTTGGCGTTGTAGTTTTGCCCGGGAGAGCGCTTAAAATGAGTCATTTGGCATTTGGATCCCCGCCCTTATTCATCCATTCTATATCAGCAAAGACTGTTTGCATCAGGCACCAACTTGTGGAAAGCAGGAATCACCTGCTGCCTTTTCAGGGAGTATCGATCCCATTGACTTGGGGGAGATATATACTGCTTGGTAACGTGAGTGTAACATCAGCTAAGGTAATGGTGCACTGGATTCTTTCTTTTATGTAAAGAGAATCCAAGTAGTTTCAGAAAAGGCCCCTTCCTTAACTGTGCACTCAGCAGGTGACATATTCCCCTGTCAGATTTACTCCATCCAAATGTGGAGAGAATAGGTATTTTGTATATGATGTAAGGTTTTTTCTTGCATTATATCACTGATCCCACCTTTAGCATTTCTCCAGAGGCCTTCGCTTCCACAAGATGGTCTCTGTGTCATTTTTCTGTGGATATTTTAGCCACTGTTCTATTAAGGAATGGCTCCTTTCTTAATCCAGGCAGTCTCACAATACCTGTTGGGCTACCACTTCCTATATTTTCCCCTCTACATCAATTACACTGAAGTAGGAAAGGTCAATTACAACTTTTCCCTCTCCCTCTACTCCTTCTCTGGTTAATCCATCTGGTCTTCAAATGCTGTCTTACCTTTAGGTCTGTTGCAAAATTTATTGAAGTCGGATATCTCACTCATTAAAGGCCACCCATCAACAGACTTTCAGATTTGTTTTGACCCAACAGGGACAGTGTCATAATGGATATCTTCCATTCATACTAAAAGACCAATGAGATCCAGATGTGAGCCTTAGAACCTCCTTTACTAAATTCAGCAAACTGCATGTGGTGTTAGTGAAGGTCATGTAGGTTCATGTATAACTGTCTTATGCTGTGCACCGGAGGTCCTGGTGAAGATTCAGACTGCAGGGATAGGACTATACAGTACTATTGAACGTACATTTTGCCGTAAACATAACGGTTTTAGTTAAATTTACAGACAACGTGGAAGACAGCAGCCAACTCAGCATACAGTAAGTTTGCGTGTTAGAATACATTTCAGACTAATGATGGTCATTTTTCGTGAGTTAATGAATAATGTCATTTTACTTTTTATTCTCGCTCACTTCATTTAAGGTGGATGTTGGCGATGTTCACTGCTGACCATTTTGTTTCTTTTTAGTAGGTAGATAGGCGTTTTGATGACCCGACTTCGGATTCACCTTCATTATTCATTTTGTCTACACTAGACTTAGCAACAAAATATTCCTTCGTGACTGATTTGTGTGTGTGTGTGTTTTGTTTCATGACACCCACCCTGTATCTGGGAGTAGCTTGCATTCCCTTAATGCCTTGCAGAAGAGACATCAACGAGACATTGAGGAAACATCTTGAAAGCATGAATAGCTTGGGTAATGAACATTGATATGAATTGAGTTTACATGTGACTATTAACAGCTTGAAACTTTCCATTCTCTAAAAATGACCATAGTTCCTCTGAGGGGAATATTCAACGGAAATGAAATATAGGTCTATTTATTTATGTAGTCTATAATGACTTAGAACATCATTGATGGGTTTTAAATATAAACCATGTTCTAAAAAGGACCTTAGTTCTTCTGAGAGGAATATTCAGCGGAAGTGAAGTACAGTATATAGGTCTACTTATTGTGTAGTATATAATGACTGATCCTAAATATAAACCATGCTCTAAAAATGGCCTGAGTCCCTCAGAGAGGAATATTCAACAGAAGTAAAGTACAGTATAGGCCTACTTATTGTGTAGTATATAATGACTTAGAACATCTTAAATGGGTCTTAGATATAAACCTATTAGTTTGCATGAAATTCAGCGTTCTCGTTCGCACCTTTTGCTGCAGAATGTCGATGCTCCACAGGTGGAATAGAGATGACACATATGACAGGTAGACTCAGTGGCGTAAATAAGGAACTAAGGGGTTCCGTTGTAAAGTCGGCTGTGTTGTTTTTGTTTTAGTTGTATGAAATAAAATAAATGACTGAGACGTAGTACTTTTAGTACTTTTTAGCACGGGGATGGGGTGGCACTTTCAGAGTCCGTCCCGGGCGCCACTGAAGCTATTGTAGTTACACCACTGGGTAGAATGAGGAGTCTTATACCTTGTTTGTTTTTTTGATTTGGAGTTTCATCTCATCCTCAAGATCAGTACAAAGGCATTTGTAAAACAATGGGGGAGGGACAGCCTATGCAAAGTTAGGAAACAACAGAAGGAAAAAAAAAATACCTCTCTTTGCATGAAGTCGTTTCAAAAGGAACTATATACACGTAGTATAGCATTGTTTTGGTATAGTGTTTTGTTCCCCGAAGGGAGATAGTGCCGTCAGTGCAACTCATGCAGTGCACTGTAGGCATTACTTACGGTTCCTTGCTGCGAACATTCGGCCCCTAGCTGCAATCCATTTCATTCCTTTTACTGTACCTCCTTTCATATTTTCTTTCTTCCATCTTACTTTTCTCACCCCTCTCCTAACAATTGATTCGTATTGCAACTGCGAGGTTTTCCTCCTGTTACACCTTTCAGACCTTTTTGCTGTTTATTCCAGTTTCAGCGCTGAATGACCTCATAGGTCCCAGCGCTTGCCCTTTGGCTTAAATTCTATATTCTGTTCTATTCTGTTCTTGCATCAGTTCGTTATAATGAGAACTACATACTCGTAGTATAATAATAGAATATTTTTAAGTTTAATGTTTGGTTAAGTTAATCTTGACGGTAACTGTGAGTGGCATAGCTCATGTTTCCCCCTTTATTTCAACGCTGCAGCGGCTTTTATCACAACCTGTCTGTACAACCTGCTGGACTTCCCCGCCGGCGTGGTTCCTGTGACGCGGGAGAACGAAGAAGACCAGGTCAAGCTGCAACACTATCCTACTAATGACCTGATGTTCCAGTTGGTAAAAGAGGTCAGTCGCTATTTTTGTCGTTTCTTTGACTGAAAAGCGCACATCAGCAGGGCTTTTTTTTCCTGAGATTTTATCGTAATGTAGTAAATGATTTTTCAAGAACATGCCTGAGCATTAGGCAACATGTTGATGTTTTTTCTATTTTGCAACATTTTTCATATTTTTTCTAAGTATTTTGCAACATGTTTCATATTTTTTCTTAAGTATTTGCAACATTTTTCGTATTTCTTTTAATCTCCGACATTGGTCTAATGACAAAATACGTATATATATATATATATATATATATATATATATATATATATATATATATATATATATATATATATATATATATATATATATATATATATATATATATATATATATATATATATATATATATATATATATATATATATATATATATATATATATATACTCTGTATATATGACACTGCGGGCAGGACTTATTATATCACTTGATGTTTTACTGTCTTCAGCATTCTTTTTCAAGGCCATTCATATATGTAGAACCATTCTACGGTGGAATATCATGTAAAAACTTACCTGTTTTAGCTATAATTACAGCCTTTCCTTTTACAATGGTTAATTTTGAGAACAAAGAATGCTTGAAGCTTTCTGAACGTCGTAGGTATATATTAGATTCTAAATCATGAATGCCTAACCAGTTATGAAACATTAGGCTGTAGGCGATTAATTTCTGAAACTCCCTGACAGGCCACCACTGGAGCGGTTGGCATGCCCATCGGCGTCCAAATAGTGGGTCTCCCATGGCAAGAGGAAATGGTCTGCAGGGGCATGATGGAAGTTGAACGCGCCCTGAAGGATGCCAATGCTGAAAAGGAAGCGAAGTGAACGCGTCTGTGATGAGCTGAAAAAAAAGAAAAAAACTATATAATATCTCTGTCAGTGTTTTTACGTTCGTGTAGAGGATTATTTTTGCCATCGCTCGTTTGCAGATCTCCGGAGGCTTTGCGTGTCTTCAAGCGACCGCTTCCTCTTGAATCCATTCATACTTCTCGAAGGTGTAATTTCAGCTCGCTATTGCTTCTGGCGAAGCAATGACGAGCGGAGTTATACGTTGGCGGAGAGGAGACTGAAACGAGCTTAAGCTTTCGGTGACACTAGACGTGTTTTGATGTGCTTACTACGAGCTTCACTGTACTTGTCCAGTGTGAATCCACAAAAAAAAAAGTCCTGTGTTTCTGGATGTCATCTGCCTCTAGTTGAGGAACTCTTGGCCTCAGAGTAGTAGATTCTTCGGGAACCCATATACTCGCATT
Source organism: Macrobrachium rosenbergii (assembly GCF_040412425.1). Classification (NCBI taxonomy): domain Eukaryota; kingdom Metazoa; phylum Arthropoda; class Malacostraca; order Decapoda; family Palaemonidae; genus Macrobrachium; species Macrobrachium rosenbergii. Next base: position 9,557,975 of record NC_089768.1, on the reverse strand, counting down.
GTGGCTTTTTCGCTTTTCAAATTGGTCCTATATATATATAGACATTACTTTGTACTGATTATATAGATCAACGGAAGAAGAACATTTGTAAAGAAAGAGACTAAATATTAGCCTAACGTCAGGACATCAGTGCAATGGTATGTTCATGCACTCACACATAAAAACAACACCCGCTTCCACACACACAAACACTCCCATACACACATATATATATACATACATACACATATTTTATTTATGTATACATCTATAAAATATATATATATATATATATATATATATATATATATATATATATATATATATATATATCTCCATACACATAAATTATATATATATATATGTATATATATACACACACATATACATATACATCTATATACACATAAAATTATATGGTGTTGCACTGATGCCCAGTGCGTATACCGCATTAACAAAACGTAGTGCCTCAAGAGTCTTTCTGAGATGGTTTATT
>NC_089768.1:9515000-9555000 GCF_040412425.1 Macrobrachium rosenbergii | reverse complement strand
TTCTTCGCAGCGTCCCTTTGGCACCTAGCTGCAACCCCTTTCTGTCCTTTTATTGTACCTCCGTTCATATTCTCAGTCTTCCATCTTACTTTCCTCAACCCTCTCGTAACAATTGCCCCATAGTGCAACTGCGAGGTTTTCCTCCCGTTACACCTTCCAAAGCTTTCTACTCGGTTTCCCTTCCAGCGCCGAATGACCTCATAGGTCCCGGCGATAGGCCTTTGGCCTGAATTTCATTATCTTTTCTGTTTTACGCGTGGAATGAAGATTCCTACCGGGAATGGTGGAATAAGTATCAGAGAATTGTGACAGATAATACCGTTAAGAGATTAATTTGATTAATGTAATTGTTTGTAATGAACATAAGTTCTTATGTTCTTAGGTGAAAAGAAATGAGGAAAATGGTAAACATCAGAACTGTACAAAATAACAAGGAAAATCATTTAAGTGGGCATTTGCTCTTGGGGGACCTGGCTGCCGGGCTAACTACAGCCATGTACATGTATAATCAAGGCCACCGAAAATAGATCTGTCTTTCGGTGGTCTCGGTATGATGCTGTATGACCCGCGGCCCATGAAACTTTAAGCACGGGCCGGTGGTGGCCTGTCCTATATTGTTGCTAGATGCACGATTAAATAAAATAAAATAAAAACTGCTGAGGCTAGAGGGCTGCAATTTGGTATAAGTGATGACCGGAGGGTGGATGATCAACTTACCAATTTGCAGCCAACTAGCCTCAGTGGTTTTTAATATCTGAGGTCGGACAGAACAAGGTGCGGACGGACAGACAAAGCCGGCGCAAAGGTTTTCTTTTACAGGGAACTAAAAAACAGGGTGCAGAACCAGGTAGCAGTTAAACCTCCATACACTTGCCCAAGAGTTGTCTTGTAGGGGGATGAGTGTCGATGCTGATGACCAAAATAGGAAAAAAAATGGAAGGCTCATGTTACGTCATAGTTCACGTCTAAACACACAAATGCCTAAGGTGAGGTACACTAGTTGAAATGTAGTATGACAAGCTTCTCTATAGTGGTCTGTTGACTATATATATGCGTGGTTCAGTGGCGTCATTTCAGATTTTTCTTGGAGTTGGGGGGCGGTGGGCAAAGGTTAGAACTTATGGTATGGGCGGGGTGGCGAGTGAAGCGAGCCCTATCAGGTGAGGATAGGGGGCCGCTGTAAGCCCCCCGAGAAATGTTTGGAAATTTGTGCGCATTTTGAAGCCATATAAGAGCTGTATCGAGTTAATAAGGCAGAAAACTGGTGTGCCACACCCACTTAACGAAAAACACAGAAGGAATGAAACGAGGAAAATCTTGTCCAGCACGTGGATTAACGAGAGCTCAAAGCTTTACTCCGACATGTTGACGCGGATAAGGAAAAAATTGGCATTAATCCATAAGAAAGCGTAATGCAATTCACATTATGAAATATATTGTAGATAGGCTCGTTATCACAACCATCAAAGCACTAGACTGGAAACATAAGTAACGCTGTATGACATTTTGTATTAAGATATCGCGCGAATTAGCAATCGTGACGCGCATTTCACCGAATAGGATTTATTTATTTTAAGAACTTCCCTACAAGCGTTGTCAAGGTATACTAATAACCTTAAATGAAACCAAGGTCTCATTATGAAGCCATAGTGTTTCATGCCTCAGAGCTAAAAGAAAACTGACGTGTGTGAGGACGTCAGAGAGGATTACAAGAATCTTAAAACCACTTAAAATTGTGTATGCTGCGCTCACTTTTTGATGAGCTCAAAGTCAGGAACAATTTCCTGGTAAAATCAGGGTCTCTCTCTATGGAGGTAAGGTACTTTGATTTCAGTAGAATTCTAGTTTAGTAAAACTTTTGCCACATAATAATATATCTTCATGTTCGAGGCGTTTTGACGCTAAATGAGAGAGAGAGAGAGAGAGAGAGAGGCATTATTTGTGATATAGTTCTACAGTAATTCTTTCATAGCCTTACAAAATTCGGTCATAGGTGTGAAAAGATGTATCCGAGGATTTTGAAGGAAGTTTTATTCTTACTCATTAAAGAAGTTTCTGCCGAAGTATCTAAATTATTGTTCGAAAAAGAAATAAGGTATATCAAAATAGTGAAAGAACGTGTGAACATTTATTTCCATATGCACAAATTTCATGAGTGGTCAAATTATCTCTTCACATATCTATGTATTTCACTGTTCCAATATGTGTGAAGGAAGGAGGAGCAACAGAGGAGAACAAATTATGAGTATCTTTGTACAGCTTAGAAGTCTAATTGTCAGATCAGTATCTGTACAGGAACAACCTCTGGTAGACGATGCTTACGAAAGTCGGCCATGCCCTCAGAAACATTTATCCTTAGCTGATATTTTAAATGACATCGTAATTAACATCTGCGAGAAGGTCTTGGGTTCCAACGCCATAGATATTCACCACCTGTCATATTATGAAAAAAAAAAAAGAGATAATAACAAATGAAAACAAGGAACAGAAATGCGAGTAGCGAAGTGTCAGGTATGACTCGAAATATCGTAGTCACTTTGTGCATTACCAGGTGTTGTTGAGTACAAAAAAAAAAAAAAAAAAATTCACATCTTTCGACGAAGTATTGCGGACTTATTTGAGAGAGAGAGAGAGAGAGAGAGAGAGAGAGAGAGAGAGAGAGAGAGAGAGAGAGAGAGAGAGAGAGAGAGAGAGAGAATTTTAAGTATTCACGCACCCAAAATTTTCTGAAATTATAATACTGTAAGTGGGTGTTGATCACTAGCAGATCCAGAAAAATTTCATGGGGGAAGGCCACCAATTTTCATATTATATATATATATATATATATATATATATATATATATATATATATATATATATATATATATATATATATATATATATATACACATAGACACACACACACACACACACACATATATATATATATATATATATATATATATATATATATATATATATATATATATATATATATATATATATATATATATATTTATGTATATATATGTATTGTATATATAATATAATTGTTTTATCTTATTTCTCAACATTTTACTATTTCTGTAATAGATTTTATACTTTATCCCATTTTTATATTTCTAATTTATGTTATTATTGTCTAAATCTTCAATATTACTATTTTGTCATTTTTTTTCATGGCGGGGGCCGGGGGGCACGTGCCCAGGTGGCCACCCTTGGATTAGCTAGTGAGTGCTGATAAATTCTCGGTAAATCTTAGTCTTACTATCTTTCTTATTTTGAATTATATGTAATTTTAACGCACAGTTATTTCTATATTGGTTACAATAAAACAGTACACAATTATGTGAAAATATATACATAGATATATCGAATTAACTTCACGTACATGCCAAATCGACGCGATGGAGTCCATGACTACCGTAAACAGGAAAAGTTGGGCATTCAGCTACGTTGCTCTGCTGCAAAGCTCGTTCTGGACGCGTCCGCCTGACTTACGCAATCATGTGTTGGTTCATTTTCGTGCAAGGAAGTTGCGTAAGTTTACCTTAACTCTATGTTGCATTATTTTACTTTTTCTCTATTCAAGTTGCTTCAGTTTACCTTTTCTGTGCTTTTGATGACTACAACTCCATTTACTGCAGTTTCTGTAAGAGCTATTAATAGTAAACAGTTAACATTTGTGTGTATTTCAGTTTACAGTAAAACTGCATCATCTTATTCGTTGCTTTTGTACCACAGCAGTGAATGAAATAAACCTTAGTTTAGCGATTACGTAATGCTACACGAATCTTTCCGGAAATTGGCATTCATGACGGAAACCTACGGAGTTCAAGATCTGCTCCTTGGCACAATTGTTTTGGTGCGGTTGGCAGACTCGTTCTGACACGACCTCTGCAGGTCTTGGTTTCTACATAGTTAGATACAGGGGTCTGACGGTAATTACACTAGAAGATTCTGGTTCCTGAAGAATTTGGAATACATGCAATATTGAACTGCGATACCAGAAGGAGTTACAACACGTTACTAAATAGTGCATTGCTGGAAAGTGTTATATCTCGGGGACTAGTCACCGAGCCTTTCTAGTTCTAGCAAGATGGAGGGGCCACAACAAATGGACATGGAAAACGATTATATTTGTGCCTCTGATGATGATGACGTTGTAATTATTGACGAAGGGCCCACGAAGGCAGAGTAAGTACAGATGCTTATATTTTCGTTGGAGTTTACGTTTTATTTCGTCCTTCTGGGGAATTAGTGAAGGTCAGTCGTGGGCGCAGCCTGTTGAAATTTCGATCGATCCACGTAGCCTAACGTAGGCCTTTGTTTTTAAATTTGCCCAACGCGTGTAAAATTTAATTTTTGCGGGAAATACCGTCAGTTTCAGTCAAGGTAGTGTAGGGTGGTAACCTGTTTTCCAGCCTAGGGAAATATGTTGTCTACGTTAGGCTAGTTAATTTCGTGTACCGTGGTCTAGGCTCTTCGAATTTATTTCGTGTTTCCCCCCCGATTTTTGAGCAGACAACGCTTTTTACGTTTCCCCCCACCAATATGCAAGGCTGGGGGCTACCTCCCTGAAAATCACCACCACCGTAGTATTTTTGGTCTTCCGTACCGTACGTCTCTCATTCGGCACTTCTTTGTCCCCTATGTAGGCTTGTTTAGCCTATCACAGGTTAAGCGAAAGCACTCGGAAGTGGCTCGTTCACCCCACAGTCCGGCATGGGCAAAATCCGTTCAGTTTTGTTGGTTTCTGTTCTTTGAGGAGCATGAGGAGAGGAATTAGGCAAGCTGACAAAGAGGCTATAGGTGCCACAAGAAGCACATTTTTTTTTTTATTAAAAACGTGCGAGGTAATTTTTCGTTCGACTCCAGCCAGCCATTCCAGAAGACTTCAGCTAGCCAATTTCGCATGAAAAACCATTTGGAGTTTTTCATGCAAAAATGGCTAGGAAATGATAGGGAACTAAAAGAACCTAAAAATGCTGACCTAAGGTTGTTTGCTGGTTACAATTTTGCCGTATTAGGTATGAAGGGGGATGGGGGGCCAGTATTGTCTTCGCTTGTAAATCGTAATTTGACTAATTATTTTTCTCTGCTATTAAGCATTTGCAAAGGTCATGTATTGAGAAGAAATTTTTTGTTTTGATGTGTTTTACCCAATAAAAATACAGATGATAGTGTGGGAGGTGCCTGGAGTCTTCTGAAAATAACCATGTTCGATACTGTTAGCCTGTATGCGAAGGTTCATTGAAACATTCTGGATAAGTCTAAATGGCATTGGAGATGGTCATCTTGCGTACTAGCCACCATTAAGAAATATAGCCTAGTCCAAGAAAATTCGAGGAGAGGTAGGCCTAGCCTCTGGAGACCCGGTTCTAACTAAAACATAGGGGTTAAGATTAATCTGACACGCCTTTGGATTTTACGTCCTCGATTTACCTATAATTTTAATTTGGAAGGAGCTCGTTTCCCAAAGTGTGCTAACTGTGATAACGTAGTCTTCTGTTGAGTATTTAAAGGTTCACTGCTCCAGATACAACCATCTAAGGAGAACATACCATTTAGATGGCACAATGACCCTTGTAGATTACATTGCTTTATGGGGTACCTATGAGGAGACTTAAGATTTTTAATGAATTATAGTTTTAATAAAACGTTTTTAATGAATTATAGTTTTAATAAAACATTTTTAATGAATTATAGTTTTAATAAAACAGCTATATTCCTATTAGGCTAGTTTGACTCCTAGTGAAAATCTTTATTGAATGAATGAAAGTTATTCTATGTGCTCTAAACCACTCAAAACCCAACTTACTTGTTCAGTATCCATCAATTTGGCGTCTTCAACCTTTCTCTGTGGAAAGTAAGTTTTATTTTTTCTGAATCCTCATTTAATGTGAGTAAGGTCATGTAGCACGGCGGTGTAGTATGGCAGGGTAGGGGGACAGGGGGTAGGCATTGGTAATTTTGCCTCCTAATGAAAATTTCCATAGAATAAATATTACTCTACCTGCTCAAAACCACTCGAAAAATAACTTTTATTAGGTTCTCAGTTGATGTGAATGGTGTCATACAGCACTTCTTTCCTGTAGTGTTTAAGATAACCATCATGTGTTGCCCTGCCTGCCCTAAATTCAGGTTGGGGGTAATTTAAACCAGGCAAATCATGTCCCCAGTTGACCTAGGTCATACCCTAGGCCTACTGATTATAATAAATCCAACCAATCAGAATAAATCTTAAATTGTATGATCTATATACCTGTGCTCTGATCCAGATGCAGCCATCCTTTCCTGTTCCATCATCCAAAGTGGAAGCACTTGTCGTGGATGATTGTTTACTGTTATCACGCATTTCTTGAAATAAATAAGTTCACCTGCTCTAGAGCCATCAAACATTGCCTCCTGAATACAATATGAGCTGGTTGTAGCACTTTCACGATCAAACCCCAAACGCTTGAAGAAGGTTGAAAAACTATTGTGAATAGGCTATGGTGAGCAGTTCATTAGTTGTTTGAGATACATTAGTACGACAAAACTGAGGGATTTGAACCGGCTACCACAAAGGGGTAGCCTAGACCAGTCCATGTGATGAATGTTAAGTGTTACTGTGGGGGCCAGTCCAGGGGGGCTAACCCCCCAGCCAGGTCAGGGCATGGCACCCTAGGTCAGGTTAGGAAGGTAGGGTCTGGTTAATCAGGACACAGTGTTCTCGGAGAGGTTGTTTGGCCCATTTTTATGTTCGGATTTCTCGCGCCTGCCCATTGTCTCCCTTTAGCTCTCTAGAACCAGTTAATTGAATAAGTTTGTCTTAGTGCTGTGTATGCTCTTCAAAGGTTCTTTTACAATGTTTGTTGTATACTTGCTCCATTAGGGCAATCTACATTTGTCCTTGTTCTGCATGTAGTTATGTGCTCAGTGGTGTATATCTAAAGAATATCTTTTACATAGGCTATTTTGGTGTTTTAGTTTGGCGCCATGTATCCAATGTCAGAAGTGTATACATAGCTGTTTATATAGTTTTAATTTTGTACAAGCTCCTGTAGGTTACTACTGTGTTAACACTGCGCTAAGGCCTTATGGTATTAATATTGCATGTTTATCAGGATTTAGGAGGTAATTAGGCAGTAATGTGATACTTTAATTCTTAATCAGATGCATGAACCATAGCCACAAATATTTCTGACTAGTGATCTTGTGTGTATTGTATTTCAGTTTTTTTTTTTTTTTTTTTTTTTTTTTTTTGCTAATCACTCAAATTTGTGTTTTCCTCTCCCAGTATGTCTAACAGTCTGAGGAACCCCAGTGGGAAACTAGGCTTTGGTGGAGTTGGGAAAACCAAAAGCGAGTACAGTACACCACACACCTAGGTAGGAAGTGAATAAATCACAATGTAATCTTTTGTAAATAGTGCGTAGTTCATGTTTAGCAGCTATAGGAGGGACCAGGAAATTTGTAAAAAAAAAAAAAGGTTTGGACAGTTCCGTGGATATAACCTAACCTGACCTAACCTAAACTAGTGCTATTCAGGTCAGACTAAAATACACGGATGCTTCCACACTTGTGGTGCAGGATCCTTGCTTAACTAAGGGGTTTTCCAACCAGGACCAACCCACCTAACCTGACCCAGAACACACTAAATAAGTGAAATGCTCTACAGGAATTTGTCTCACCCTCGCCTTGCACCTGTGATCCTAACGGGCAAAGGAGCACCCCCCTGTCTTCCCCTTAAGATTGCATATATTGTATTCCTTCCCTTGATGGTGGGAAGTACACTGTAAGAGGCACATGCCTCTTCTGCCATGTTCACAATTCCAGTGAATGGTATTCAGGGAAAGTTTATCTTTTGGAGGGAAAACCTTTATCAGGTGGGAGGAAATTCCTTATCAGATGATTAGCCCATTTTCATCATTAATATTGAATCTATCTTAGATTTCCATCAAACTTCTTTCACAGGGTAGCCTTTGTCAAACTTAAGAAGTTGCCGTGACTAATGGCAAAAGTTCGAAAAACATCTGGTGACTTGGCTTTAAGATTTGTTTTGGGTTTGTGAAAAGGGTAATTATTTACTTGCATAACTGTAAAAAAAAAAGTTTCCTTAAGCCCTTATGAATAGAATGCTTTCCTATTTTTGTTGGTATAGACTTATTATTCACTTGCCCACTACACTGAGAAATTGTAAGTCTGAAGAAAACTGTCATAAAGTATGAAACTGGCTGTAGTTATTGAACTTTGTGTAGAGCACGTATGCTAAAATCTCGACACACACACATGCTTACTGTTTGATCAGGGTTACTCCCTAATAGATCTTAATGAAGAATGACTGCTTAATCTGTTTATAGTTAAACCATATTTGATATGTTTGATATTTTTTAATACCTACCTAGGCAGGGACTCAGACTGTTTATTAATTTTTTTTTCTTACATGTATTTATTGTACCAGAGAATTTTATACACAGTAGCTCTGAAGAATCTTGTTGCTTTATTCTCTGTGAAGTATGAAATTCTGAGATGTCAACACGACAGTCCATTGTGAGGAAAGTGAACTGACATACATGGACACTTTGTAAGAGATTGCAGCAGTACCTATCTGTTTAGGAGATTTAGATGTCTCAGTATAACATAATTTTATCTTTAGTTGCTAATAAATTAGCGACCTGTTGTTTTTGGTGCACTGGGATATTTTTTAATAAAAGTACAAAGTATTCAAGACACTTGTATTATATTTAATGCAAGTAGGATGGAGTCCTAAGCCCTGGGGAGGGCGGTTTAGCATGTTTATCTCAAATGTCTACTACCTTAAATTGAAATTGAAGATGGATTTGAATGATTTTTGGAAAAAGTATTTTAGGGTCTTCATTGTGCATTAGATGGAACTTTATTAAGTTGTATCCATTCTGTAGCTCTTACTGTATAGGCCTCAGAGTGATTAACTTCAGTACTTCATAGACAGCACTTCACAATATACTCTGTATAAGATACAGTTAACTGATTTTGGAACTGATTCCTGGTGCACAGCTTGTTACTGGGTGCCATGCACTTTATGGCTCCCTTAGTCCTTGTATTATGACCATGTGTGATTTGTGTACCTCATTTCATTAACTGAGTGATTGTTGCATTTGCAAGTAGTATGCCACATTTAAGGGTCTGTCAGTTGGGCAGAAGTTAGATTTTAAGAAGATAGTTGAAGGCTGGGGCGTAAGTAGGCTTTGTGATTTCTTTGGGGATAAGTAACAAACAGCGAGTTTAGAAAAAAAAAAAGTGAAAGAACAATTACATATAGTTGTTAAAAAAAATATTGCGCTGGTTTGCCTTGGAAAGTATACAACAGTAATCATAAAAAGGATGATTATTTGTGTAACTGGTACAGGTAGTGGACAAGGATTAGAATTTAAGATGTGGCTTCAAAATTTGCTGAGAAAATAAGAATACAAAATTTGAGTGATTTTGATGGGGGTTTGTGTGGGTGTTTGTGTCATTCCATCAAATGACATGGCATTGTGAACAAGAATGTGGCTTGAGAGGGATAGACTTTTTTGATCGATGAAATTGTACCCTCGCAAAACAACCCAAGTGCATCATGCAGATTGAAAGCCTGGCCTTAGGACAAGTGTAAATTTTTAATGGGCCTGGGCTTTTCTAGAAGCCACAAGTGTTTCAGGTGATGCTTGTTCATAGGGCTGCTGTTATCTCAAATTCTTTACAGTATTTGCAAATACTTGACAAGTGGTACGATTTACAGCCACCATCAGTCATACATTTTTCACCAAGCCTTCGAGGAGATATTCCGCTACAAGTGGATTTTATGAAAATTCAACCTGATTATGTCCAGATCATTATCTTTAAGAGGAATCAAGGACAGAGGATGGTAGAATGCAGTGCATGTTTAGTTTGAAAATTACTATATCCGTGGTTCTGCCTATAGATCAAGATGTGATATGTGGCCCCAAGAGGCTATAGCTGACAAACAGCAGTAACTAGGTTGATATTAGGACTTCACTGGGTAAAGATGGATACTGGGTAAAGATGGATACCAGGTACCAGATGCTGGACTATGTAGTAGTCCAGCAAGGGGTGAGCCCTGAAAATTGCCAAGGAAGCGATGAGGGTGAAGTCGAAGATAAACAATGATCTAGGCAAAAAATAGTCTTAAACTGCCTGCGAGATTATCTTAAGGGGCTGTATGTAATAACTGATCATAATGAACTGCCACATTTTGGCCATATGGGAGAATTCAGGAACAGTATTTATCAGAGGCCGTTGCAGGGTATAATTGAAACAAAAATAGCCTTAACACTGGCACATGTAAAGTGGCCAAGCTTAAAATGCCAAAAATAACAGTGACATGAAACATGAGTAAATTCACTGTCAGCATTCCTCAGTCTTTTACTTGTGTACGCTATGTTTTGTCATTGGTAACAGGTTTAAAAAGTTCTTGTTAAGAGGGCTGTTCTTGAACAGTTAGGCCCCGAATTTCCATACATCATCATTAATTCTGAGTCTCGGTATCATCAACATGAGTTATACCAAGATTCGATTTTTACCTTAATGCTCAAAAGAAAAAAAAAAACATAGTTACATCTGGCTCATCATTATTTTCACTATTTCTCATTCTTTACATACTGTGGTACAGTTGGAAGCAAAAGTTTCTGCATTTGATGATCTCTGTAATCATCAGTGTCCATTCTGAATTTGCATATAGGGCCCTTGGTAACTTGTTCTTTTACAGCCTTGTCACCGCTAGAACTTCAAGTAATCAGTAGGTAGTTCAAATTCAGGAAAATTCATTAGACCATCAAAACAGTATATTTTCTTTTTTCCTAGTTGTTATTGTCCTTCCCCAGTTTTTCAAGGTCAGTGATCCGTTTGAAGGTCATACTTTTTACTTTGGACTACTGTACTTTGTTATGAATTTGAATATATATATATATATATATATATATATATATATATATATATATATATATATATATATATATATATATATATATATTCAAATTACATACACACTTTCTACTACTAGTATCAGATCTCAGAAGCTAAGATTAATATCAATGAGTATTTTATTGTTAATAACTTCTCTCTAATGGAGAGAGAGAGAGAGAGAGAGAGAGAGAGAGAGAGAGAGAGAGAGAGAGAGAGAGAGAGAGAGAGAGAGCGAGCACGGTATCCGTTTTTATGATGAATAGAATCGTATCTCCAGTCAAAGAGGAAAACTTTCATGGAACATTCCAGAAAAGAAACATGACGTCACTTCCTGAGCAAAATATTTTTGGGCCAAAACCAACTCGTTAGAACAATACGTGATTAGAGCAATGCAGTCTTAAACATGGCTTATTGCCATGTGCTTTGGTGCAATAACCCCCTTGATCTTGAACAGAGCAATACATGTAACATTGAGAAATCATTCGTCGTCTTCTTTTAGACTTGGCGAAAAGCGCGAACGGTGTATAGTAGTTTAGCGACTAGAACAAAAATGCGGTCATAGTACAATCATGATTCGACCATCTTAAGTACCGTTCACTTTGGTTTCATGTACACCCCTCCACAGGGATAATTCCCTCTATGGCGGGCCCCTGTACCTTTTCAAAATAGTGCTTATATTTTATAATTGTCTTGCTGTGTTTTCTCGTCAGTATCGTAGCTCCTGCAGAATAGTAGAGTCTTAATTTTTTTTCTAAATTTGACTCGTCCCTCCCCAATATTTTCTTTAAGTGTTCCACCATTACGTGCTGCTTCGATAATTATGAGATGATGATGTTCGTGTGATAGTTTGATCTTTCCTCTCCTTGATTTAATTTCTTCTGTATTTGTTTTTTCTTTTTCCTTCCTCTTCCTCTTATTCACTTTCGCGCAAGTCAGCCACTTGTACACAGAGCACTTCACAGACACGTACCAGTTTTTTTTTTTTTACTTGCAGTTCCAGTTGAATGTAAGATGATATCTATTCCTTAGGGCGATAGTGCCGTCAGTGCACCACACTCCATGCACTGTAGGCATTACTTAAAGTTCTTTGCAGCTACCCTTCGGCCCCTAGCTGCAACTCCTTTCATTCCTTTTACTGTACCTCCATTCATATTCTTCCATCTTTCTTTCCAGCCTCCCCTAACATTGCTTTCATAGTGCAACTACGAAGGCTATTACACCTTTGAAGCCTTTTACATTCAATTTCCCTTTCAGCGCTGAATGACCTTTTAGGTCTCAGTGCTTGGCATCTGCCTTAAAATTTATATTCTTATAAGACGATATTGAAAGCACATTTTTTCTACTGGAGCTATTTGAAGTACCCGTATTCCGGTTTAAAAAAAAATCGATACGTGACGAAGGAATGCAGACTTTTGGCAAGGGGCAAGGCAGTTGAAAAGCAAGCAAGCCAGTCAGTAGACATGGATGAACAAAAGCGAAAGCAAATAATAGCAGAAAGATTAGTCCCACTGTTTAGCAAGCAAGAGAATGAAAGTCCTTGGGTACTTAGTAGCTTGACATTTTAACGTCTCGAGATTATATATAGATCCAGATGCTTTGTGAGAAGCTTAGCACCCCAACATGACATTTAGACGCCAAGGATGAAGGTTTGAAGTTTTCATCTCGAGTTGAAACTACTTGAAGACGGTGAAGCATGAAGTCCGTAGTGGGTGTAGTGCCGTCAGTGCACCTCGTGCTGCGCACTGTAGGCATTGCTTAAGGCTCTTTGCAGCGTCCTTTCGGCCTTAGCTGCAACCTCTTTCATTCCTAATACTGTACCTCCGTTTATATTTTCTTTCTTCCATCTTACGTTCCACCCTCTCCTAACCGAAGGGGCACTGCAAAGAACCATAAGCAATGCCTACAGTGCACCGCGTGAGGTGCACTGATGACACCACTCCGCTACGGAACCACTGAACCTTTAGAAATTATTTGTACACCAAACCACCGCAGGGCTTTTGTCGCCACCTGAGCAGCACCCTAAGGCGTCGTTAAAATAATAAAACTGCTGAAGGTGGGTATTAATTGTTTTTCAAAAGTAATTTTTATCTACTATGGCTGTCGCTGTACAATTCCATGCTTAACCAAATAGAATAGAATAGAAAATAGAATTTTGGTCAAAGGCTAAGCGCCGAGACCTATAAGGTCATTCAGCATGAAATTGTATAGCTACGGCTTAGATAAAAATTAATTTGTCACCGTAGTGGGATGGTGCCATCAGTGCACCTCATGCGATGCCCTGTAGGCATTACTTCTGGTTCTTTGCAGCGTCCCTTCGGCCCCTAGCTACAGCTCCTTTCAATATTTTTACTGTACCTCCATTCACATTCTTTCTTCCATCTTTCCACCCTCTTCTAACAGTTGTTTCATAGTGCAGCTGCGAGGTTCCTCCTGTTACACCTTTCTAACCTCTTACTCTCAATTTTCCTTTCATCGCTGAATGACCTCATAGGTCCCAATGCGTGGCCTTTGGCCAAAATTCTATATTCTAAAGGTACAAGGAGCATTACAAACTAAACATAGGAGTCTGGCCTTGCACTCTATGAAACTAATCAGTCGGTAAATTCTCGAGTTACTGGAGTCGGTCACGTGTACTATTTATTGATCCTCAAATATGCGGTTAAGACTACAATGGGGAACTTTATGGTGAATTTGGAAGAGTGTCATTAGTTGCTGAAGTTATGACCCAAGCGTAATGATAATACTGACTTTTTAAAAGACCATTGAGAGAGAGAGAGAGTTCCCTACCTGTTTCAAACGTTCTTACTCTTAATTTCCCATTCAACGCTGAATGACCGCATAGATCCTAGCGCTTGGTCTCTGGCCAAAATTTTATATTCCAATCAGTTCCTGCACTTTTCACTGACATATAGGTGGTTCGATAATGCGCCGATTCTCCAGTTACGGTCTTCCCTTCGAGCAAGAGCCCGTGCCAGCTCAAGGCTGGCTTAATCAAAAACTGCAACCATGACTACCATTTTCTGCGTGTTTATTTGGAAGTAATCTTTATTTTGAAGTAATCTTTTATAAGGTTATATTTTCAATAAAATTTCGATATTTGAAGTCCAATTCTCTCTGCACAGATTTTTTTATATAGTCTTAGTATGATATAGTATGATATCCACGGTTTGACTGTGTTTCGTCAGCCGAACTCGGTGACATTTAGTGGTTTGCTGCGGTTTGAGACGGTTGCGTCAAATTTTCCATTTTCTTTATTAAGGAAGTGCCCTTTCAAATATCCCATTTTCTTTCTTTAATAAGGAAAGGCCCTGGGTTTGATGTGAAGTTAGGACTGTGAAATCTAGAAAGTTTGCTTAATTAAACCAGCTGAATTGGTTACCTAGCTGGTGGTGGTAACACACACACACACGCACACGGGGGCGGGGGGCGTGATGGCCGGGGGGTGCTCGGCGTCTCATACTCAGTTTGGCGTTTTAATGCACTGCAGACCCAAAACATGCAAAAATAATCAATGCTAATTTTTTCTTGGATCTCTCGTTGTATTTTTTCATTCGGTAACGATGTAAACAATGCTTTTTCTTGATACGTGCCACAAATTTTGAATTGCGTTGCCAATTCTCTTAAAATATTCAAGGTCGAGTTGAGCTGCCCTCGGTGCTTGTAGAGGCGGAGATTCTTTTATTGTACAAAAAAGGATAGTTTTCTATAAAAACGAGAGTTAAATAAGCCATCACATTTAAGCATAAATTTAAATTCACATACGAGAAAAATAATTATGGTAATAAAGATTTTTAGTAACGAAAATAATAAATGATTGTGTAGTCATACAAATTACAAAAACCCATGTAGAGAATAACCTCGTGAGTGTTGTAAAAAAAACAAAAAACAAACCATGTATCGAAAGTAGAGGAAGAGAACGAGTCTGCATGTAAATGTGAGATTATATTCTTTTGTATTCATTCAGTTGATTTTGTTTTAAGAGAAATAGAACTTTTTGAGCAAACAACTTAAGATATTACTGTGGATGGGCAAGGGTAGGGATTAAAAAGGTGTATATATTCTTATATCCCGTCAAGTATACACTTGGCAGAATGGGAAGGGACAATATAAACACAAGTATTGGCAATAGTTTACCATACAGTGGGTCCGGATGTTACCGAATTAACGTCACTGGCCTCATGAGGCAATAACGTCACATTGTCCACGGCGAGGTAATAACGTCACTGGCCGCGACGAGGTAGTTCCCCACCTCAATAGGGTGGAACTGTTCAACATTGTGATACTCGCTCTCCCTGTTTCTCCCGCTCTCTTAAACTTTATTATTATTATTATTATTATTATTATTATTATTATTATTATTATTATTATTATTATTATTATTATTATCTTGAATGAAAGTTTTCCAATGGGAAATTGCCCAATTTCTCAACTGATTTTTGTTCACTCGGTGCTGCGTATCGTTGTTGTTGGTGGCACAGATATGTCGGTCGAGTCCATTAATCGTGGCTTAAATGCTCACCCGTGAAAGATAAGGTTTATTTTTCTTTTTAGAGAAAGTTGCCATGCGTTATATTTCTGTTACACCGTTATAGTTGTGTGATTATTAATTGACAATTTTTTTTGGTGAGTAGATCGGGTAGGTTTTGGTATTTTTCAGTTAATGAATGACCTGGCAGTTTACCATTTGTACTTGTGATAACCAGATAATGGTGTCACAATTTCCCAGGCAACTAACTATAAAAGGTGGCAGTCAGAGCCTACATACATATCCTGGCAACCACCCCCTGGTTAGATGTCACCACCTGTTCAGGAGAAGCTTCAAGTCAAGGTGCTCCCAGCGTCTTCATTCTTTCCCCTGCCGTTCTAGTTCCACCCATAGGGCTGCTCAGGATCTTGGTGTGAACGACTCTTAGTCCAGCCTCGGTACAGCGCCTGTACTGTACTTGGTTATGTGCGTGTTGCATTAGATTGGAAACAACGGCTAGTGCAAGTTGCGAGTGGGTTGTGTCTTATTTTCCCTGTCCAACTACGAAGTGACTATCAAGCAGGCAAGCACAGTTCATTGTGTGCGTAGCCCTCCGCTATCAACACGTGCGAGAAGGTCACGTGAGTGATCTTCACAGAGCTTGATTTACTTGTTCACTCAGGGTCGGTGTGCGTTTGCCAGCCAAAAGCTTCTGTACTTCTTTCATAGTCGTGTAGCCTGTGCTTTCAAGTGGAAGTGTGTTGTGCACGTATCTAGCAGCAGCTGCATTTATTGTTGGCATTATTTCGTGGTCGTCATGAATACCTGCCAAAGTCAGTTCACGTCTCTCTACAAGGTAAGATTACATTTCAACGTTTGTGAGAACCACTGCTGGAACTTAATTGACATTCGAGATTGTGAAATTGTTTTGATGTTTATTATAACGAGAAGTTCTCATACTGCGTGCCGTGCTCATTCTTTTACGGTACTAAAAGGCTTGATGACAATAGGAATTCAACCTGTTACATTTGTTTTCTGTCATTTTGCTTCTGTTTTCACTTTACAGACAAAGAAAACGGGTTATAAGTCGGAGAGAAGAAAACGGACAAATTGTAACGGGAACCCGCCCGATCACAGAAGGTTTGGAAATTGTTTTGTATTCCTGAATTATGTCCTGTAGGCTATACACAAATCAAAGGAATTACTGCAACATTTGAGAAAAATTATATTTTGTTGGCAGTATCAAATTAGTTTTACACGAAAACACCAGTGCTCCGAGACACGTGACGTTCGGAAGTTTCCCAATATCGCCAGGAACGTTCGAGAAGTGTTGGGTTTGCGTCATTGGGAAGTTGACATGACGCCACGAAGTGAGCCCTAATTTTTAATTTTACTTTCTCACATTCGAATTAAGGCGATTGCCTCATTCTTGCTCTTCGTATTCCTTTGTCATCAGTTTACGGTTAGTGCAATATTTTTGATTGCTCGTTGTGTTAAAATGTAAACAAATGACACAGGCAGTGTTTTAATTCAAGGTTGCACGGTGTTGAGTGGGGAAGATGATTCGCAGAAAAATCTTGCATTAACCGTTTCTGTCATGTTCTTACCGGGATAACTTGCTTTTTGCGTCGCCTTATGTCGCGCGCACACATTCTTGCTATGTTGGACGTTCTTGTTCATGTAAGTTGATGGTTTTTGGGTAACTGGCAACCTAAAAAAAACTTAGATAATGTCAAGATATACCATGAAAGAGTGGTTATACGGCTTTCTTTTAATTTTTGCAGCGTAGTTTTTATTAAAACTGAATGATTTCGAATAGAGAAGAGTTACATAAGAATTTTGACTGATTTCATGAAAAGATTTTTCAATTTAAGGTGATTGGTTTTTGGGGAAAGAAAATATGACAAACCGAATGTGCAAAGTCCGCCTTCACTTGATAGTATTACGCAATCGTCAGTATGATAGCGTCAGCCTTCATAGACTTTTCTAGGGCACAAAGTA
This sequence comes from Macrobrachium rosenbergii, assembly GCF_040412425.1. Taxonomy (NCBI): domain Eukaryota; kingdom Metazoa; phylum Arthropoda; class Malacostraca; order Decapoda; family Palaemonidae; genus Macrobrachium; species Macrobrachium rosenbergii. The sequence continues at coordinate 9,537,623 of NC_089768.1, read as the reverse complement.
TTCTCTTTTTTAACTTTTAATGAATGTGCTTGCTGTGTTCTTTTTGATTGGTTCGTCCTGAGGTGTTTACTGCCGGGCCTTTGGTTTTGATTTAGCATGAGTGATAAGCACCGATTTTGTTAGGGGCAGAGAGAGCACCTTTGGAATACAACAGTGCCAAATCACAATTAGTGATTTATGACCTGTCCACGCACTGAAAAGGCGACGTGAGTTATCATTATTCTATCGGAGTACCTTTGGAATGGGAGTACAACGTTGCCACTATTAGTGATTTATGACCTTTCCACTTGCTGAAAAGGCGACGTGAGTTATCATTATTCTACCGTAGTACATTTTTAACGGGAATACAACGTTGCCAGATCACTCTTAGTGATTTATGACCTTTCCACTGACTTGAAAGGCTTTCCACTGACTTGAAAGGCTTTCCACTTGCTGAAAAGGCTTTCCACTTACTTGAAAGGCTTTCCACTTACTTGAAAGGCTTTCCACTTACTGAAAAGGCTTTCCACTTACTGAAAAGGCTTTCCACTTACTTGAAAGGCTTTCCACTTACTTGAAAGGCTTTCCACTTACTTGAAAGGCTTTCCACTTACTGAAAAGGCTTTCCACTTACTGAAAAGGCGACGTAAGTTATCATTATTCTACCGTAGTACCTTTGTAACCTTTGTAATGGGAATACAACGTTGCCAGATCACCCTTAGTGATTTATGACCTTTCCACTTACTGAAAAGGCGACGTCATTTATTATTCTACCGTAGTACATTTGTAACGGGAATACAATGTTGCTAAATCACTCTTAGTGATTTATGACCATTCCACTTACTGAAAAGGCGACGTAAGCTATCATTACTCTATCGGAGTATCGAATGGGAATACAACATCGCCAAATCACTCTCAGTGACTTATGAGGACCTGTCCACACACTGAAAAGACGACACAAGTTATCGTTATTCTATCAGACATTCTTGGACTTTCTGTATGGCTTCAGAAAACATTGATATTCTGTATGGTTTCAGAAAACATTGATATTCTGTATGGCTTCAGAAAACATTGATATTCTGTATGGCTTCAGAAAACATTTGATAATGAGAAAGGTTGGTGATGAGGCTTCTCTGGATCCTTGTAACGTATGGTCAGTGCCCAGGGAGGCTAGGTCTAACCTCCTTATCAGTGCCCATGCCCTCTCTCGCTACTTTCACACAAGAACATGGGACCGGGAAGGGGGAGGGTAGGGGGAGAAGGGTCGTTGTGACTTCCCACGTGCCGTTTGGTCTGCCGCTGCCATTCGTTTCTCTTCTTCGCGAAGGAAGCATTGGTTATTGATGGTTTTTTGATCCCGTGATCGTCATAAGATTTTGACTCTGTCGCCGATGACGTAGAATGGGTTTCCACAAAGCCGGATTATGTGACCCGATTAATTTCAACATGTTTTGTTCAAATTAGCGATATTGTTTTTTTTTTTGTGATGAAGGCCAGTATTTGCATTCCAGTGAGGTGGAAAATCCAGAGTATTTTTCAGAATTTGAAACGAATTTGTTAAATGTCAGTTCTGAATGATTGTAGTTATAGCTGCTGCTGCAGTAAATTAAGCTAACTGATGTTAAAAAACAATTGTAATCTCAGTTAGTTTTTTTAAGTAGAGCTGAAGAAATTTTAATACAACAGTACAAATTTTATTTGATAAGCAGTTGCAGAAACTTTTATTGCTCTACCACATAGAATATCATTATAACAATGAAATGAAAATCGTGGTTTAATGTACGCCCCTACTGATCCTTGGGAAATGTAAGAACTAAAGACGGAGGAAACGAAGCATACTGTATGTATTTATGAGATACCAATATAAGAGTTAGTGAATGGGTTATCGGGATTAAGTCTGGCATCAGTCGAGAGATGGGTAAACGGAGGGAAAATTCTAATCGAGTTCTCTTGATGTTTTATAGCTTCGTGGTGTGGAAATTGATCAAAGAAGTCTTTTAATTGGACATTGTAATTCTTATTTTATGGGGTGTTTGAATTTCAAGCCAGGTACCCCTGTGGGCTTGTTCCATATGAATGGGGCCTATCATCTGAATAATAATAATAATAATAATAATAATAATTTATTTTTCTGAAGCAATTAAGCGCCGTATTTCTTTGGGAGAAACAAACTGATTTGTGTCTAGTATGCGTACTTATGATCAAGACTTTTGAAAGGCGAAATGTGTTAGTGAAAGGTCGCCACCACGTGTAATTTTGGTAATATAATTAGTATACCTTCATACACTGCTCCATACGAGCCGGGTTTGGCCGTGATGCCTACAGTGCGCCATGGAGGACACAGTGGGCAATGCTGACATTTTCTTTGTGGCTACCCTTAGCAACGTGGATTTCTTCCCCCCGTCTTCTCATTCACTGCAGTTGTCCACGTCGTGTCATTCACTGCTGCTGTCCTCGCCGTGTCATTCACTGTTGCTGTCCTCACCGTGTCATTCACTGTTGCTGTCCTCGCCGTGTCATTCACTGCTGCTGTCCTCCTCTTGTCATTCACTGTTGCTGTCCTCACCGTGTCATTCACTGCTGCTGTCCTCGTCGTGTCATTCACTGCAGCTGTCCTCACCGTGTCATTCACTGCAGCTGTCCTCACCGTGTCATTCACTGCAGCTGTCCTCACCGTGTCATTCACTGCAGTTGTCCTCATCGTGCTATGTATGTGATGAGGGGACGATGATGTGAGTGACGTAGGAGGTAAGCCAAGTCAGAGAGAGAGAGAGAGAGAGAGAGAGAGAGAGAGAGAGAGAGAGAGAGAGAGAGAGAGAGAGAGAGAGAGAGAGAGAGAGGGGCGGTGGACGTTGCAGTCATGCAGAAGGACCCAGTTGAAACGAGAGTGACCTAATATCTTGGAATGGCAGCTGAACATGCAACGTCAAGGTGAATGGTGCAATATAGGTAAATGCAAGGGTCAGAGAATACAGTTCTTTAGTGTCGACGTGCTGCTGGTTAGGTTTGAATGACGTTCATGAACTGTTTAGTCGTTTATATGAGTGTTTGATGTATTTTAATGGGTTGCGTTATATGATTCTTTGATGCAGTTTTATGGATATACAGTTCTGCTCACAACTTAACTTTAGCCTTTTTTTTTTAATTACTGCAAGTTTATACCTGTAATAGAATCACGTAACAGACAATTATCTCAAGCAAATAAATAGGAGAGACTGTCACGTTTAGACCACAGCATTCCACACTGATTCAAGTCCCGAAGGTGGGTAGTGCCGCCAGTGCACCTCGCTCGGTGCACTGTAGGATTACTTTTTGTAGCGTTCCTTCGGTCCTTAGTTGCAACCCCTTTCATTCATTTTACTGTACCTCAGTTCATATTCTCTTAATTCAGTCTTTCTTTCCACCATCTCCTTACAATTGTTTCAAAGTGCAACTGCTAGGTTTTCCTCCTGTTATACGTTTAAAACATTTAACTCTCAATTTCCCTTTTAGCGCTGAGTGACCTCATAGGTCCCAGTGCTTGGCCTTTGGCCTAAATATTATACATCGTTGCCATATCGATTAATACACAGTGCCGTAAAGGACGAAGGTCGTAGTGAAATATGATTTGTGTATAAAAACAAAGAGAGAGAGAGAGAGAGAGAGAGAGAGAGAGAGAGATAGTTAATTAAAATTATAATAGTTAGGCCTGCTGCTTTCATGTGACGCTATCTTTGCCGATGTTACTCAGGGGAAAAATTCTTCATGAGAAGAAACTGCCATATGTCCTTTTTATTTGCGTGATTTTATCAGGTGTGTGTACGTGATTTTATCCTGTTTCACGTGATATTATCCGGTTTATTCACGCGATTTTATCTCCTTAATCGGCTTACATGATTTTATCTCCGTCCCACTGAGCACGTACATTTTTTATCGTCACTTTATATAATACGCGTGCTTATCAGTTGTCATAATTTTACTTATTTAATCCCTTATAAAAGATAGCGTTACATAATTATGAAAGACGTCTGAATTGTTGGAGCCTGAAGTCGTAGTGTATTTGATTTGTTCCGATTGTTTTGGTCTGAGGTGATGTCATTGTTTTGGCACCGTGCCCGCTGCCTGCGCAACCTCTCTCTCTCTCTCTCTCTCTCTCTCTCTCTCTCTCTCTCTCTCTCTCTCAGAGCATTTTTATAATAGATTGCTTTGGTTGCTTTCCTTTTGAACTTAACATTTAATTTCATAACACACACACACATATAAAATATAATGAATTATGTATGTATGTATGTGTGTATATATATAATTGCATATATATAATATATGTATGTAGGCTTATGTACATATATGTTTATATTATACTTGTATTACATATATTTATTAGATGATAGTAGAAATAATAGAAAGAATTTGTCTTTAGAATGCAGTTAAAATCTCGCGTCTGTGCACAGATAAACACTCTGTAAGAGTTTTTTACTACAATCTGGTAAATTTTTTTTTATTCATTTTATAGTTTGGATAAAATTTTTCTTATCCTGTTGATAAAATCATCGTGATTATTCTGCGGTTGGAAGTTTTACTCATTTCAGTATTGATAAAATCATCTTGAATATTCTACTGTGGGAAGTTTTACTCATTTCAGTATTGATAAAGTCATCTTGAATATTCTGCTGTGGGAAATTTGACTCTTTTCAGTATTGTTAAAATCATGTTGAATATTCTGCTGTGGGAAGTTAAACTCATTTCAATATTGGTAAAGTCATCTTGAATGTTCTGCTGCGGGAAGTTTCGCTCATTTCAGTATTGACAAAGTCATCTTGAATATTCTGCTGGGGGAAGTTTTGCTCATGTCAGTATTGATGAGATCTTGAATGATCTGCTGTGGGAAGTTTTGTTCATTTCAGTATTGATATAGTGATCTTGAATATCCTGCTGTGGGAAGTTTGACTCATTTCAGTATTGTTAAAATCATCTTGAATATTCTGCTGTTGGAAGTTTGACTAATTTCAGTATTAATAAAATCATCTTGAGTATTCTGCTGTGGGAAGTTTTGCTCTTTTCAGTATTGATAAAGTCATCTCGAATATCCTGCTGTGGGAAGTTTTGCTCTTTTCAGTATTGATAGAGTCATCTTGAATATTCTGCTGTGGGAAGTTTTGCTCATTTCAGTGTTGATAAAGTCATCTTGAATATTCTGCTGTGGCAATTTTGACTCATTTCGGTATTGATGAGATCTTGAATAATCTGCTGTGGGAAGTTTTGCTCATTTCAGTATTAATGAGATCTTGAATAATCTGCTGTGGGAAGTTTTGTTCATTTCAGTATTGATAAAGTCATCTTGAATATCCTGCTGTTGGAAGTTTGACTCATTTCAGTATTAATGAAATCATCTTGAATATTCTGCTGTGGGAAGTCTGGCTCATTTCAGCATTGATAAAGTCATCTTGAATATTCTGCTGTGGGAAGTTTTGCTCACTTCAGTATTGATAAAGTCATCTTGAACATTCTGCAGTGGTGAAGTTCTACACAATTTCGGACTTCGCGAAGGCCCAAAGTGTCTCCGAAGTTGTTGTCCGATATCGTGGCTTCCACTTTTTATAGCCCGGCTTTGCGATATCGTCTAAGAGGCGGACGGTCGCCAGTTGGAAAAAGGTGTCGGTGCCAAAGAGAGAGTGTAGTACCCATCCCAAGAGCGTATCGGTAGGTCTTCTCCGCCGGTGCCTCTTCTTCCCAGTGTCCCCACTTACCTGACTCCCCGGAGGTGCCCCTAGCAGTAGGTGGGTGCCCTTTCTCTCCCAGAGAGAGAGAGAGAGAGAGAGGGGAAGGACGGATTTGGAGGGTGATTGCCGCTGGTAGTGAAGAGTTGGTGGCAGGCGAAGGAGCCAGTGCATTTGGGGGGCGGTTTACGGACTGTGGTTTTAGGTGGTGAGTTTGGCGAGACCATCATCTTCAAACCAGTGGCCTGTGAATAAAGAGAAAGAAATTAACTTACGTTTAAAAAAAAATAAGTGACTGAAATCAGGAGAAGTTTTGAAATGCAGACCTAAACCCACGGCGGTAATCGTTCAGTGATCTGTGATTAGAGATTTTTCAAACGCTGTGACTTGAGAAATTGAGTCGCATTTATTATCAGAAAGTCTTCATCGAGGTCCTCTGGACATCTTCCTCCCCAAATATGCTTTGGTGAGGCTGTGAACTTGATGATGACAATCGAGAACTGCAGGGATGCGAGAGTGGCTTTTATGGAGGAGGCCACGAGGGAGGAAGCGAATTGCCAAGCTCATTCTTTCTCATGTTGTTTGCCGACAGTGGGGCATGTCAGAGGGAGGGGAACGTTAATGCAGGAAGAGGGGAGGAGGGGGAGGTGGAAGCGTCGGGGTACTGGGGTTGAGGTGGCAGCATTATTTGGTCTGATGCCAAAACAGTAGTAGTAGCTGCTACCTTCGTTGTGGGTGGGGGAAATGAAAAGGAGAAAAGGGATGGGGCTGCGGGAATGGGACAGACGAAGACGTCGGGAGTAGTATAGTTTGGTAGTCTCGGGATGGCCGGTATTTTCTTGGCAGGAGTCGAATGCTGTTGTCAGAGTCGTTGTCGGCAAAATAAAATAAAGACTTTAAGCAGTATTGTTACTGTATTGACGCTACCAACGTTGTTGTTATTTTTTCCCATAATGGATTTTATTATTCATCTGAAAAGGATCATATAACTGTTGTAGCATCAGGAACGCATATAATTATCTCTGTAATAAGAGGGTTTTGAAAATTATTGTTGGGTCTTTTGAAGTGGGACCTTATTGTTTAATTTCATAATTAACCTCTTAAACAAATTTGAAGCTTGACTATAGATATTTAGAAGCATTTCTTAAGGACACGATCCCCAACTTTATTTCTTAGTTGATGAATCCCCTTACCCCCGAAATAAACAAGTAAAAAATGCGCCGAAGTTTCTTCTGCGCAATCGAGTTTTCTGTACAGCCGCCACAGCATAAAATCAAGGCCACCGAAAATGGATCTGTCTTTCTTTGGTCTCTGTATAATGCTGTATGAGCCGCGGCCCATGAAACTTAAACCACGGCCCGATGGTGACCTATCCTATATTGTTGCTAGAAGCACGATTATGGCTAACTTTAACCTTAAATAAAATAAAAACTACTGAGGCTAGAGGGCTGCAATTTGCTATGTTTGATGACTGGAGGGTGGATGGTCAACATACCAATTTGCATACCTCTTAACCTCAGTTGTTTTTAAGATCTGAGGGCTGACGGAAAAAGCGCGGACAGAAAAAATGCGGACGGACAGACAAAGCCGTCACAATAGTTTTCTTTTACAGAAAACTAAAAAGTACGGAGAAAACTAAAAAGAACGGCAGACTAAAACCTTGAACAGAAGTAGACCCAAAGTTTTCGGAGTGAAGTATGTATGCACTTTCAGTGGAAACAAACGATGCTTGTGAATTACGTACTCGAAGGAAACATTTTATTGATTTCCGTATGGGACATGTCATCAGTTCTGGCGTTGAGAATGTGACGTGCTATTCATTCTGCAAGGAAGATACTTTGCTTTTACTAATACTTAACTTTCTAAACTGTTCCCTACCATGGTTAGCTAGCTAACTGCCCTCATTCTTCTTTCACCCATCTTACCTATCAGCAAAAAAAAAAAAAGAATATTATCAAATAGAACATCTTTACAGCGTCAGTTAGATATTAGGAATTTGCCAGCGGCATTAGTGGGGAGTCTGTCGGTGAGACATGGCAAGTTGATTTTGTGTAAACCTCATTGTTTGTTTATCTTTTCTTTTACAGTACAGAAGTCTGTTTATTTTGCCTGTCAGGTGTGTGGTTAGTAGGCTGAGGCCACTTTTTAAGTTAGCCCCAGTGATGCTGCTGTTGAAGTTGATACATTACCGATCTGAGCAAATAGCTAGATTGAAAAGGTGGTAGACATTGCCCCCCGTAGGGTGGTTGCGCCGTCGGTGCACCTCATGCGGTCCACTGTAGGCATTACTTAAGGTTCTTTGCAGCGTGCCTTCGGCCGTAGCTGCAATCCCTTTCGTTCCTTTTACTGTACCTCCGTTCATATTCTCTTCCATCTTACTTTCCACCCTCTCCTAACAATTTATTCATAGTGCAACTGTGAGGTTTTCCTCCTGTACACTTTTCAAACCTTTTACTGTCAATTTCCTTCTCAGCACTGAATGGCCACTAGGTTCCAGTGATTGGCCTTTGGCCTAAATTCTATATTCATTTCAAATCAGTAGACATTGCCTTATAATAATAATCTGAGCGCGGTTTGGGTATAGTATTCATATTGTCGTTGTTATATTTTATTATTAGGGTTATTTGTTGCAACCTGGATGTCTATATCATAGTGCAATAAAATAACTCTGCTGTATTTTATGACATCAGACGTTAGTTTTCCTTAGTACTGGAAGTCTCTAAGAACTTATTTGCTTCTCGGTGTATGAAATATAAATATGAGTTAAGATTTCTTGTTACGGACTTATAATGGGTATCTGAGTTCAAATATTTTCTTTGAACAGCGCCCTGCTCTTGATTAGCGTTCTTCATTCTGTTGAAAAATTGACAATTACTGGAATATTTTGAAGTGCGTAGCGTAAATTCGTCCCTAGTTTGACGAACTGGCGTAAGCCATTTTTTCCTGAATCTGAGAAAATGGGCTTTTAAGATTTTGATGTTATTTAAAAATTCTAAATTTAATTGTGTCATTTTCGAGGACATTTGGTTTGAAAAGGTGACCACGCAGACAGCTGAAGTTTTGGTATGTTGCGGGGTATCAAACACTGAGTCACTTTGGCAGGAAAACTCAAAAACTTAGAAAAGATCGGTTATAAAGGTTCGCCAATAAGAGTTTTGTTAAAATTTTCTATAAGTGAACAGCATTTACCAGAAATCCTCCCGTAGGGGGTTAGTGCCATCAGTGCACCTCTCGCACGGTGCACTGTAGGCATTACTTGAAGGTTCTTTGCAGCGTCCCTTCGACCCCTAGCTGCAACTCCTTTCATTCCTTTTACTGTATCTCCTTTCATATTTTTTCTTCCATCTTACTTTCCTCCCTCTCCTAACAATTGTTTTATAGTGCAACTGCGATGTTTTCCTCGTGTTGCACCTTTGTAACGTTTTGCTCTCAAATTTCCTTTCAGCGCTGAATGACCTCATAGGCCCCAGCGCTTGGCATTCGGCCTAAATTTTGCATTCTATTATATCCTAGAAATTGCTTCGACGATGTATTGACTGAGGCTTCTTCATGTGGTATTTGGGTTGGAAGATCTGCTAACGTGAAGGAAAAAAAAAAAAAAACATTGAGTCCTTTCTTCTTGTTGACATCGCTTAAAGGAGAGTGAGATTAGGGCCGGGATGCTGCTGCTCTCTCGTTAAAAGTTAATTGTTTGCAGATGCGCTGCCCAGGTAGCTGTTGTCCGTATGCTAAGAAAGCTGAATTTCTCTCCCTCCCTCTCCCTCTCTACTTCTACATGTTTGGGAGAAGGGGGACTCCGGTATTCCTGTGTTTACTGTCCTGAATATTTTGATTTTTGAACTGTTTAGTTTAGAATACATAATGTTTTGATTGAGCTGTTCAAAGGACTCGAGTCAGTCAGTAAATTAAATTTCACAGTAAACAGTTGAATATGGACGCCCTGTAGGGGGATAGTGCTGTCAGTGTGCACCTCTTGCCGGGTGCACTGTAGGCACTACTTGAGGTTCTATGCAAAGTTCCCTCGGCCCCCTTTTTTTTTTGCTGTACCTCCTTTCATAGTCTCTTTCTTCCATCTTACTTTCCACCCTCTCCTAACAATCGATTCATAGTGCAACTCTGTGAGGTTTTGCTGCTATTACACCTTTCAGATCTTTATACTTGAAATTTCCATTTCAGCGCTGAATGACCTTATAGGTATCAGTGCTTGGCCCTTGGCCTAAATTCTGTATTCTATTCTTCTCTCTTGAATATGGAAGAAAGAGATGAGTTGCATACCTCAAACAACCTTGCAACAGTAATCATAAAAAAACTATATCCTGACCTGTTTCTGAAGGGAAAGAATACTCCCATGGTCATTCTCAGAAGTAGGGCGGAGCGAAGGCCTCCCAGGATCTACGACCGTGTTCTGATTTATTTTAGAAGTACTGGTGGGTGTCTTCTGTGAGCGTGTTAGCTGATGGGTCTTAATTGGCCATGATACGCCATTATTTGCTCTTGTAAAGTATAACATAGCATTTTTTCCGGCCTTTCGAAAACTCGTCTGAACTTCTTGCCAGCACCATGATATGAATAGATGATTGCTTTACTTTAGTTTCATGCTGTATATACTGAAATATTATTCCCCTTTTGAACGTTATTAGGGATGTATTTTCGTTGTTACAGGGATCTATGATCTCCAGACTTATGTATTTTCAGATTGTGAAGTGGTTATTTCGTTGAGAGATTTGGTGGTGTTATTATTATGATTATTATTCAGAAGATGAAACCTGTTCATGTGGAACAACCCCACAGGGGCCATTGACTTGAAATTCAAAGTTTCCAAAGAACATTAGGGTGTTCATTAGGAAGAAGGGAGAGGAGGTAAAGGGAAATACAGAAAGAAGAGATCCCACTTATTAAAAAGAAGCAAAAAATTAATAAATTAACAAATAGATAAAAATGTATTGAAATGCAAGGAGAATAGTATTAGGGTAGTAAATGCATTGCACCTTCGCTTGAACATCTGAAGTTCCAGTTGCACGAAATCCTCTACATGACATTTGTTTTTTTGATCTGTTTAAGGTGTCGGAATTATTGTAACCTTTAGAGCTTGAACTGCCCGAAATAGGTAATGATATTACAAAGTATAGACGTTTACTGTGGACGTGTCGTTGCCTTGCAACGTTTTTGAGTAATGCAGCCACATACTCGTACATTAAGCTTTATATCGGTTCTGAATTCTTCTAAAATAACCCAGTTGTTTAAAACTTTTTTGGGAAAAAGGAGTGGATACACATTAAAAGTGGACGCGTCATTAAGTGTTCTTTGTTCGCTTATGAATTGTATCTTGCAAGTTTTTTGAGCAATGCAACCGTGTACATTAAGATTTATATCAGTTAAGTACCTTCTAAAGTAATCCAAGTTGTTATAGAATTTGGACGGAAAGTGACCGTAGACCTGGTATTTGTTACGATAAAAGTATGAAGTTTGATCTTGGGCATTAGGAACCACCCGAAGTGCGACATTAGGGCTTGAGTTGTATATATCGAACGTAAGTGGTTTGCTGTTTTCGCTTGCCTTCGCTGGCTGCGGGATCGTGTCCTTTTTGCTGACGAGGGTGTAAAAATACCATCTGTAACAACGTGCCTCAACTAAAAATCCTCTGGTGTGTCGCTGGTCAAGATTTAAAGCAAATTGAGAAGATGACAGTGCTTCTTTAATAATTGGAATTTCCACTGAACAGTCGGTGACGGTCGTGACTCTAGAATGCTGGGGCTACCGTTGCATTTATAACAGAAAGTCTTCCAGGCAGGGTTTTTATATGTTGGGGGGCGGGACGGTGGGAGGGGTCAGTTTGCTGTCGTCACTTGTGTCATACTTAGTTTAGATGACCAGGGATAAATTACAGTTAATGACTTACACTCATCGCGGACCACATTCCCTGGGCACCACAGCGTGCCATGGGGAAAAGCCAAGTGCAGTACTATCATGCGATTTGAATCTTGTGCATGTTAAGGATTCCTTTTGACCAGGTGGGTTTTATTGATAGTCCTGATCTAGTTGAGTGGTTGATTATTTTTGGTGCGTTTAGATGCTTTTGCTGATGTATTTAACTTGAATAGCTACAGCGTGGGTTGAGGATTTTCTTGTCTAATACACTGTTGTAGCGTGTTACTGTAAAATTTACGGTAACCATGTTACTAAGAGATTTATATACAATTATCTAGTTGCCAAGTCTCTCTTGAGGTAAATTCCTTACGGAGTCATGCTGTCGGCTATGAATTTTGTGAAAAGTATACCTTAGTTTAAGCAGACCACTGAGCTGATTAACAGCTCTCCTAGGGCTGGCCCGAAGGATTAGATTTATTTTACGTGGCTAAGAACCAATTGGTTACTTAGCAACGGTACCTACAACTTATTGTGGAATCCGAACCACATTATAACGAGAAATGAATTTCTATCACCAGAAATAAATTTCTCTAATTCTTCATTGGCCGGTCGGAGAATCGAACGCGGGACCCACGGAGTGCTAGCCGAGAACGATACCAACCCGTCCAATGAGGAACTGTGAATTTTGTGAAAGTTAGATAAAAAAGAAAGGGTTATTGCTGAAGAATGAAGAAAGGAGGCGGGTGTATAAAGTGTGGAGGTAGGGTTTATTGGCAGAGAAAGGGAGCAGTGTCGTTTAGAGGGAAGAAGTTTTTGTTCGTGCGGGAAAACCCGAATGTGACAAAGAGGGGGTGTCTGAGGAGGAAGGGTTGGGGGTGACTAAGACTTCGGGTAAGGAGATGGTGATAAGGAAATGGAGGGAAGGAGGTAGGGGGGGAAAAGAAGTACTTCTTGGCATTCGCGTCCTCCCTCACAAGTCTCTCCGTAACGGGCTACTTGTGACGTGCCCAGCAAACATTGAGAATGCGGATGACCATCCTTTGTCCTGTTGTGATGATTGCTGAGAGCATTGATGTTTGGAGGCTGCTAACTGCATTGATAATGGGTATTTGCTTATAAGCCTGATCGAGACTGTTTACTACATCGTGAATGTGTATTTGCTTATAAGCCTGATATAGACTGTTTACTACATCGTTAATGTGTATTTGTTTATAAGCCTGATCGAGACTGTTTACTACATCGTCAGTGTGTATTTACTCATAAGCCTGATCAAGACTTAACTTCATTGTCAATGTGTATTTGCTTCTAAGCCTGATCGAGACAGTTAACTACGTTGTTAATGTGTATTTACTTATAAGCCTGATCGAGACTGTTTACTACATTGTCAGTGTGTATTTGCTTATAAGCCTGATCGAAACTGTTTACTACATTATCAATGTGTATTTGTTTATAAGCCTGATCGAGACTGATTACTACATTGTTAATGTGTATTTGCTTATAAGCCTGATCGAGACTGTTTACTACATGGTTAACGGGTATTTGCTTATAAGCCTAATCGAGACTGTTTACTACATTGTTAACGGGTATTTGCTTATAAGCCTGATCGAGACTGTTTACTACATGGTTAACGGGTATTTGCTTATAAGCCTAATCGAGACTGTTTACTACATTGTTAACGGGTATTTGCTTATAAGCCTGATCGAGACTGTTTACTACATTGTTAACGGGTATTTGCATATAAGCCTAATCGAGACTTTACTACATTGTTAATGTGTATTTGCTTATAAGCCTAATCGAGACTGTTTACTACATTGTTAATGTGTATTTGATTATCAGCCTGATAGAGACTGTTTACTACATCGTCAATGTGTATTTGCTTATAAGCCTGATCGAGACGGTTAACTACATTGTTAATGTGTATTTGCTTATAAGCCTAATCGAGACTGTTTACTACATTGTTAATGTGTATTTGATTATCAGCCTGACAGAGACTGTTCACTACATCGTCAATGTGTATTTGCTTATAAGCCTGATCGAGACTGATTACTACAGTGTCAATGTGTATTTGCTTATAAGCCTGATCATTTTGTAACAGTATTTGTAAAGTTATTGTTGATTTTCACGTGAATTAAAATTTTGTGTTTAAAATCTGTTCAAAGCCGTACCATCATATACGTATTATGTCATCAGTTTTGATAAAACTAAAATAACCAGTTGGGTTCCATGTTATTGTCTCTTATGTCTGATGTTTTTAAATAGTTTGTAGGACTCTTTCTTCTCAGTGTGGTAAGTACTGCTACCGTTCAAATACATTCACTCATATTTCTTACGGCATTCCTCAACACATCGAAGCCCTTTCGCTTTTAGGTTTGTTTAAGAAGAATAATGTTGTATGTACAGTTATTTTTTAGGAAGTTGTAATTTTCATTCAGTGTGAAATTTTTGTGCGTGTGTGTAAGAGAGAGAGAGAGAGAGAGCGAGCGAGTGGGCGGGGTTTGATGATGCTTATTCATTTATAGGCAGTTGGTGTAGCTGTTGCATAAGATGAATCGTTAGCGGAAGGTTAAACCCCAAATGTTTATATACTGTGTATATACAGTATATACACACACACACACACATATATATATATATATATATATATATATATATATATATATACTGTATATATACATATATATATATATAATGTATATATGTATATATGTCTAACTAAATCACGAAAATATGGAATGTGATGAATATATGAATAAAGACAAGATCCACGAAGGAAAGAGAAACAATGGAGTATGGAAGGCCTTTCGACTTCTTGTCCTTTACTTAGCTTAGTAAAGGACAAGAGGTCGAAAGGCCTTGCAGTACTCCATTGTTTCTCACTCCTTCGTGGTTTTTGTCTTTATATATACTATATATATATATATATAGCCTATGTATGTGTGTGTGTGTGTGTATATATATATATATATATATATATATATATATATATATATATATATATATATATATATATATATATATATGTATGTATATGTACACATGCATAGATACATACATACATTCACTGTATATTTTTGAATTTTCTTCTTTTATTTAGTAGAAAAATCTGAGGGTGAGGTGTCGTTTAATTTATGATTTGCGTCAGATTTGTGTTTGCTTTTACGTTATGGCACGATGATTTTTATGGCACCCAGTTTACCCTGGGGTTATTGTACTTTGATTTTCTAAATTAAATGATGATTAGCTGTCTTTGTCATTCTTAATAATTTTATATATATTGTATTTTATTTTTTTTAAGCTATTGAATTCGCCGGGGTCATGTTCCCACACGTCCTTCACTCAGGGTCTGTTGAGAGATCTGCAGTGTCAAAATGTTCCGTTGTTTTAGTCTACAAGGTTAGTGGCTTGTTGCAAAAGTAAACGTTGGAAGTCTGTGGGAGCATAACAGTTTCTTATCTGCGATCACTGAATGCCATCAGGCATCATTGACAAGAGTATCCTGGTCTAGAGGCACTTGGAAGCACACCAGGTCCATGTCATTAAATCCAACCGGGTCGTTTGTTGGCTGTGGTACATCTGGCCTGCGATAATGGACCTGGGGAACGCTGATGATGCCTTTGTCTTGTCTGCCCTTCATGATGTCGGGAAAGTAAAGTGGCGGAGGATTGTCTGGGATTGTCTTCGTTTGTGGGTGGCTTAGACTCCATTGTCCCCTTTGTAAAGTCCCGAGTCCACACGAAGATTTTCATGGTAGATATCGTATTCCTTTTTCGAACTAACTAGCTTTTAATGAACAGTGAAGGCCTATCGATTTGTACTAGACTTTATAACGCTGCCTGATTGAACTTTAGCAATATTCCTTTTCCAAACTAACTAGCTTTTAGTGACAATCAAAGCCTGTCGATCTGTACTGGACTTTATAAAGCTGCATGATTAAACCTATCATTTTTTCAATAAACAGAGCCCATTCGTAAGCATTAGACTACAGTTATACTGGTCGCTGGTATAGTGGTCAGTGTCGTGGCATGCCATTCAGATTTTATGAGTTCGCGCCTCCCCCGGGGCGATGAAAAATCACTGGCGCTGAATCATGATCGGTTACTGTCGCGCTGTGGGGTCTATGGTGTGAGATTGGAACCGACATTCTTTGGAAGCTTGAATTTCAAGACATTGGCCCCGTGGACAAGTTCCATATGAATAGGTTTCATGTAATGAATAAAATAAAAAAGAATAAAACAAAATATTGAAAAACATCCCATCCAAAACTGTTTTTAAGCCTTTGTAAACAGTTGGAAGAGCCGCATCGCTTGCGGAAGCGTTTGCGGGATTGAGAAGGGACGTCACTTGTAAATGCAGCGGGTTTAAGTCGAGCATTCCTTTAACCCTCGATGCAAATGCTTTTAAGCGGCATCCGCTGATGCAAAGGAGGGAGGAGGAGTTTTCGGCCGGAATTAACGATTACGAGGGACCCAGATTCCTTCTCATGCGAACACTTCCGGTATGTTGTCAGTGGTTAATCGTATTCCCAAAGGAGATTGTTTTCCTCCTCCCTTGAAGATAAGTGTGTTTACCTCATATCTACTTTCGGGTGAAGGAAGAATGCAGTTCGGCTTGAAGATTGGTTCCGCTCGGATTTTGTGATTTGTGGTGTTGTGATTGGGAATGAGGCGGAAATTTTAGCCGTGTCGTCAGTGCCATCTGTTGAGTTTTCTCTTGGGGTGAAAGTTGCACAGCACTGTAAAGTTGTTTTTAGGCAAGTGTGGTTGGTTATGGCATCTGTCTGAATAGTAGTGTCTTTTCTTCCTTCGCAATGGTAATACAGTAGAACTAATCGGATTTTGTTCAGTGATTAATACCTTGATAATAGTGATTATTATTACTATGTATCATTATGAGTGTTCCAGTGATGTTGACTTTAATGTATATAAGTGAAAATTGTTCAAGTAGCAATATTCATGATTTTCTATGGGCTTTTGTAAAAAGTGGCTGTTCTGAGTGGTTTCTAGACTTCGAATTAATGTAAGGAAAACAAAAGATCACGGAGGAAATTCTATATTTCTCTCCGGAATGGTTATTGATTTTTGTTTTCTTTTTACAGGACCATAAAATTTCTTGGCCTCCAGCTATTTGCAAAGGCTCAACATCGAAACCTTTTTTGTTGAGGTTTTTTCAAGAATTGGAGTCAGATGCCTATGAATGGGTTGTATTTGTTGAAAAGAAAATGATAGGGTCAATCATGCAGCTTTATAAAGTCTACTACAAAACGATTGGTCTTACTTGTTATTGAAAGCTTATAGTTAATTTCAAAAAGGAATATTGCTCGATGTTCTACTCCCCGCATGTATGTGGACGAAGGCGGTATGCCAAAGTACAAACTTTGATGATACAACATTTATATGCATAAGGGTTTTCTTCCTGCAGTATGCTGTTTTGAAAGCGCTTGTAGATTTTAAAGAAAGGTTCCCGTCAAAAGGTCGTTTATTATTGAACGCGTTCTCTGGCCTTTTTAAATAGTCATTTTATCTTAGTCGAATTACGAAGCTTAACACTTTGTCGAATTATATACTAAGCATTAATACTTTGTCTAATTACTAAGCATAATACTTTGTGTCGAATTACTAAGCATATTACTTTGTAAATTTTGTGTGTCGAATTACTAAGCATAATACTTCGTGTCGAATTACTAAGCATAATACTTGGTCGAATTACTAAGCATAATACTTTGTCCAATTACTAGGCATAATACTTTGTCGAATTACCAAGCATAATAATCGAAAGAAAAATAGCCAGCATGCAGACAAGCAAGTCATTTGTTTTTGTTGTGGACGGCAGACCATGAGAAGAGTATATTTTGGACCCCGATATCCTGCCACCGTTGGTCAGCAAGCCAACTATGCAGGTGATCTCGTGTCTCCTGAAGCTAGCTAGCTCTCTCTCTCTCTCTCTCTCTCTCTCTCTCTCTCTCTCTCTCTCTCTCTCTCTAAAGTGGATGCTTTTAAATATATGCAGAGGTATGCAGCATCTCTCTCTCTCTCTCTCTCTCTCTCTCTCTCTCTCTCTCTCTCTCTCTCTCTCTCTCTCTCTCTGTAAAGTGGATGCTTTTAAATATGTGCAGAGGTATGCAGCATCTCTCTCTCTCTCTCTCTCTCGCTCTCTTTTAAATGTATGCAGCATTCTCTCTCTCTCTCTCTCTCTCTCTCTCTCTCTCTCTCTCTCTCTCTCTCTCTCTCTCTCAAGGTGAATGTTTTTAAATGTGTTCAGCATTCACGAAATTTAAGCTAATTTGTTCCATCCTCCCCCCTACACACACACACACACACACACACACACACACACACACACACACACACACACACACACACACACACACACACCATGGGCCCTTGTTTATGTACGTGGTATTCCTGAAAATTATCCTCGAATTTTTTTGGTATTCCTGAAAAAGATTCTCGAATTTTTGTGGTATGGCTAATGTAGGTTTTAGCTCTTGTGCAGTGTCTGGTGCCCGTTAATATGCTAAAAATGGGAGTTATTAGGTATAGAGATGAAAAGAAGTTTCTGTTGAATTATTATGTACCCTAAACACTTTGATTTCTAGTTTTGTGTAAAAGGAAACTATTGTGCCAGCATTGTCTTCCCGTCCGCACTTTTTTCTGTCCGCCTTCAGATCTTAAAAACCATTGAGGCTAGAGGGCTGCAAATTGTTATGTTGATCATCCACCCTCCAATCACCAAACATACCAAATTGCAGCCCTCTACCCAGAGTAATTTTTATTTTATTTAAGATTAAAGTTAGCCATAGTAGTGCTTCTGGCAACGATTTAGGAAAGGCCAGCACGGGGCCGTGGTTAAAGTTTCATGGGGCGCGGCTCATACAGCATTATACTGAGACCACCGAATGATAGATCTGTTTTTGGTGTCCTTGATTATACGACAACAGAAAAGTCGATTGCGCTGAAGAAACTTCGGAGCAGTTTTTTACTTGTTATTATAGTCCAGACACTCCTTTGATGTATCGGACTAAACTAATATCTGAAACTATGGTTTTTTCTCATTTTAGGCGCAATTTGAGATGTTAAATCTTCATCCGAAATTGTCGCCCGGTTTGCTTTGACATTTTAGTGTTTGCTTAGTATTCCCATTTTCAAGGATTTGTCACCATTTCCCTTATAGGCGATGCGTTTGTTTAAAATAAAGATTCTGCCAAATCCAGTTTTAAAGGTGTAACTCGATGTTTTAAATCAATATCGCTTCCAGTTAAAGGTGAGCGGACGTAAGGAGTATAGATCATTGCTTGTAAGTAATCGGATAAATGTTTTGATTAATAATTTTTGTAGTTGTTTTCCGGGAGGTTAATTTGTTTTCAGGTGATTTGCTGGCACCAGAAGCAAGGCTAAGTCTAAAAGTCGCTTGTCTTTGACTACTTTCTCTTTTATACTTTCTTTTTTATCCCACGTAAGTGATCAGAAGTCATAGATGAAACCAGAATTTCTCGTTTTATCCAAGTTAATTACTGAGGTTTTGTTTAATTATGAGCTGTCTTCTTGGAAAGCCAAGTGAATTTTCTTTCGTTTGTGGAATTTGTTGTACATTTTACGGGATTAATCCGTGGGGGAAGGGGGGGGGTGTTAGTGCCGTCAGTGCACCGCATTACTTGAGGTTCTTTGCACCGTCCCTTCGGGCCCTTGCTGCAACCCCTTTCATTCCTTTTACTGTACCTCCGTTCATATTATCTCTTCCATCTTGCTATCCACCCTCTCGTGACAATTGATTCATAGCGCAACAGCGAAGTTTTCCGTCTGTTACACCTTCTAAACCTTTCTACTCTCACATTTCCCTTTCAGCGCATATGCCCTCACAGGTCCCAGCGCTTAGCCTTTGGCCTAAGTTCTATATTCTATTCTATAATAACGGGATTAAGCTATTAACCACCTATCTGAAATATTAACATATATTTCGTATAATAGCAGTGTGTTGAATGTCATTTAGCAGTTGTGGTTGATGCTGACGAACACATCCTTGTTGCCTTGTAGCTAAGACCCCTCTTGTATGAGGAACGAAGGACTGGTTAACCCACTGCCTTTTAAAGAGCAGATGTCTGGAGACGAATGCTAATGCTGCCTCTACAGTAGAGGTTTAGGAAAGGACACATGACGGTATCTGGTTGTCTCAAGGATGTTAGAAGGGCTGCCTCGTCAACTGTTCAAGGTGCAGACGTGGCTTTAGATTAGCAAGCTGGTGGGAACTTTGAGGGTAATGGAAACTCCGTAGGTTTTGATGAGCAAGCTGGTGGGAACTTTGGGGTAATGGAAACTCCGTAGGTTTTGATGAGCAAGCTGGTGGGAACTTTGGGGTAATGGAAACTCCGTGGGTTTTGATGAGCAAGCTGGTGGGAACTTTGGGGTTACTGACAATCTGCGCCCCCAGTTTTATAAACATTCATGTAGATGGGGACTGTAAGGTCATAAACTTGTCAAAAGCATTCCATAGAATAGCAATTAAATAAAAAATGAACTCCCTAAAGGTGGGGGGGGGGGAATGTGGTTAGTTCCGTCAGTGCACCTCATGGGGTGACCTGTAGGCATTACTTTAAGGGTCTATGCAGCGTCTCTTCGGCCCCTAGCTGCAACCCCTTTCATTCCCTGTACTGTACCTCCGTCCATATTCCCTTTCTTCATACTTTCCACCCGCTCCTAACAATTAATTCAAAGTGCAACCGCGAGTTTTTCCTCCTGTTACTCCTTTCAAATCTTCAACTGTCAATTTCAGTGTCAGTGCTTAATAACCTCTAGGTCCCAGCGCTTGGCCTTTGGTTTAAATTCTATATTCTATTCCCTTCTATTCTAAAAAAATGAAGGTAGACGTGTGAAATACCGACGAAATCAACAGATGAAGACTGTTGAACAATATTATTAAACATAATAAACACCGGTTGGGGAATAAGAAAAAATGAAGGCAGTGGTTCACGGCTCCCTTAAAGTAGCATTCCGGACCCTCTTTTTAAACTGACAGAGGAGCCACGTCAATAACACCGCCAGGTAGAATGTTCCACAGGTTTCAGGCAGGGGAAAGTGACTGCCGATACTGTTTTGTTTTTATAAAAAACTTTAGTTATTTAGTTTTGCCTTGTCACATTTTCACATTTTCTTTATATTTTCATGTAAAATAAAAAACATTGTGTAGTTTCCTTTACCCTTTAACGTTCCTTTTCTCTTGAACAATTAATCTGGACGTTCATGTTCTTAGGTATACCCACTGACACCATTTTATTATGCCCGGTAATAGGCGGGTATAGGCAGTCGATTGGTGTTGTCCTTTTATTCTCTGTTTAAGCTGGTAGATGAGTCAGCCAACCTTTCCGGCTTTTAGTTTTCTGTAAAAGAAAACTTTTGAGATGGCTTTGTCTGTCCGTCTTCACTTTATCTGTCCGCCCTCAGATCTTAGACACTACTAAGGCTAGAGGACTGCAAATTGGTAAGTTGATCATCCACCCTCCAATCATCAAACATACCAAATTGCAGCCCTCTAGCCTCAGTAGTTATTTAATTTAAGGTTAAAGGTAGCCATATTCGTGCTTCTGGCAACGATATAGGCCATGCCACCACCGGGGCGTGGTTAAAGCTTCATGGGCCGCGGCTCAAACAGCATTATACCGAGACCGCCGATAAATAGATATATTTTCGGTGTCCTCGATTGTACGATGTACAGAAAACTCGATTGCGCCGAAGAAACTTCGGCGCATTTTTTACTTAGTTATTTCTTGCAAGAAAGAAACAAAACTCGTTCGTAGGTTAGTAAGCAGCAGCTTCCGCTGATTTTGAGACCGAATTTTAAAGATGCTTTTGTAATCTTTGTTAAAGATACATATTAGGCACAATTTTTCAAAGTCTGGTCGGACTTTAAATGGAATATAAAGTTTAGACCTAAGGCCAATCTCTGGGACCTATAAGGATCATTCAGTGCTGAAAGGGAAAATTAAGAGCAGAAAGTTTTGAAAGGTGCAACAGGAGGAAAACCTCGCAGCTGCAATGTGAAACAACTGTTAAAAGAGGGTGAAAAGTAATATGGAGGAAAGAGAATACGAATGGAGGCACAGTTAAAGGAACGAAAGGGATTGCAGCTAGGGGCCGAAGGGGTGCTGCAGAGAACCTTAAATAATGCCTACAGTGTACTGTGTGAGGTGCACTGATGGCACTACACCCCTACGAGGGTCGAACTTCAAAGCCTTCAAAGGTGTGATTTGTGTGTTCTGCTAAATGAAGGTGTTTCCTGTTAGTAAGTGGGTATGATGGTTTACTGCTTATATTTTCAGTGATGAACTGATGGCTGTAGAGAGGTTGTATTATATTGGAGGTGTCTGTATTGATTAGACTAACCGGAGTATCAGGTGATAGACGTTTTCCTGGTAAATGGCCATCCCTGTGTTAAAGGGTATGTATTCGTTTGCCATGGTTAGCTGCTTCCTCTTGCTACCTTGAGGTGCTGAATTTTGGTCAAATATGCATTACATGAATAGAAGCATTGGAGCCCGACAGGTAGCATGCTGCAATGGTAATGAGAAAATCAAGTGTTAATTCTCTCTCTCTCTCTCTCTCTCTCTCTCTCTCTCTCTCTCTCTCTCTCTCTCTCTCTCTCTCTCTCTCTCTCTCTGTTAAAAATGTATGGCGTTATCGTTCCCATTTCATATATATATATATATATATATATATATATATATATATATATATATATATATATATATATATTTATTATATGCGTGACATCGTTATTTTGAAGAGTATAACGTAAAGAAAAAAATTTATGACATTCGTTTGGCTTCTGTGTTGGGAGTTGCTCAACCTAATTGTTGTCGCTTTCCTTCCTTCCGGAAGGGTCAGTCGGACTTTCAACGACCTAGTTGAGGGTATAAAAGTTATAATACCTTTTCTGTTGCCTGGTGTTGTGACATGCTTTCGGGAACATTCATTTAAGCTATAGCCAGCCGAGTCCCGTAGGGGGTTAGTGCCGTCAGTGCACCTCATGCAGTGCACTTATAGACACTTAGGTTCTCTGAAGTAATTCCTTTAACTGCACCTCCGTTCAT